>NC_051093.1:36052-338552 GCF_901709675.1 Syngnathus acus
CTACTGATAATGTGTCGTCGCAATAGCAATCCTGCTCAGTACGAGAGGAACCGCAGGTTCAGACATTTGGTGTGTGTGCTTGGCTGAGGAGCCAATGGTGCGAAGCTACCATCTGCGGGATTATGACTGAACGCCTCTAAGTCAGAATCCCGCCTAGACGCGGCGATACCACTAGCGCCGCGGCACTCCGGTTGGTCCAGCGATAGCCGGTGGGCGTCTGACGCCCACCCGGTGCGCAGAGCCGTACGATACTGGCCCGGGGTGCTCCAGTAGGATTTTGGGGCATCCCACTCCCGGTAAACGATATAGCATGTTTGAGAAGAGCCCGGTGCTAAATGACTTGCATACGACCTGATTCTGGGTCAGGGTCTCGTAAGTAGCAGAGCAGCTACCTCGCTGCGATCTATTGAGAGTCAGCCCTCGATCCAACCTTTTGTCGGCCGGTGCACCTCCGGGGGCCGGTCGGCAACCCCCCTGCTGGAGGTGGCGGGTACCAGAGGCGGGGTGGAACTCTGTCGAATTTAGGGAGGCTGCCGCGGGAGGGAGGGAGGCCGGCCCGGCGATGAGGCAGCGGCGGCGGGCGGGCGGGCGGGCGGCGGGCGGAGGCAGCCTCCCCTTAGTCTAACTTAGCCTCCGGAGAATGACAGCGGGCGCGCGTAAGAGGCTCGTCCGGGGATGAGGCAGCATCCTCGGGCGGCGGGCGGGAGGAGGCAGCCTCCCCTTAGTGTAACTTAGCCTCCGGAGAATGACAGCGGGCGCGCGTAAGAGGCTTGTCCGGGGATGAGGCAGCATCCTCGGGCGGCGGGCGGGAGGAGGCAGCCTCCCCTTAGTGTAACTTAGCCTCCGGAGAATGACAGCGGGAGCGCGTAAGAGGCTCGTCCGGGGATGAGGCAAGAGGCTCGTCCGGGGATGAGGCAGCATCCTCGGGCGGCGGGCGGGAGGAGGCAGCCTCCCCTTAGTGTAACTTAGTCTCCGGAGAATGACAGCGGGAGCGCGTAAGAGGCTTGTCCGGGGACCAGGCACCCTCCCCGGACACCGAACGAAGCAACGTCCCACAGCCGCGGTGACAAAAAAAATCCGCTCCTGGTACCTAAAATTTCCTCCAGCGGCGGGCCTGGGGTCTAATCTTTCTCCGGGCCGAGAAAAGAGCACTTTCGCCCGGACACCGAACGAGGCAACGTCCCCCTCCTGAGTGGACAAAAAAAATCCACTCCTGGTACCTAAAAATTTCTCCAGCGGCGGGCTGGGGGTCTAATTTTTCTCCGGGCCGAGAAAAGAGCACTTTCCGCCGGACACCGACCCAGTCAACGTCCCCCTCCTGAGTGGACAAAAAAAATCCACTCCTGGTACCTAAAATTTTCTCCAGCGGCGGGCTTGGGACTGAAATCAATCTTCCTCCCGAAATTAAACCACTATAGGCGGACGCCGGCCCCAAGCGCCACCCCCGACCGCCACCCCCCGACCGCCACAAGGCGACCGCCACCAGCCGACCGCCACCAGCCGACCGCCACAAGCGACCGCCACAAGCGACCGCCACAAGCGACCGCCACCGACCCCAAGCGCCACCCCCGACCGCCACCCCCCGACCGCCACAAGGCGACCGCCACCAGCCGACCGCCACCAGCCGACCGCCACCAGCCGACCGCCACAAGCGACCGCCACCGACCCCAAGCGCCACCCCCGACCGCCACCCCCCGACCGCCACAAGGCGACCGCCACCAGCCGACCGCCACCAGCCGACCGCCACAAGCGACCGCCACCGACCCCAAGCGCCACCCCCGACCGCCACCCCCGACCGCCACAAGGCGACCGCCACCAGGCGACCGCCACCAGCCGACCGCCACCAGCCGACCGCCACCGACCCCAAGCGCCACCCTCCGACCGCCACAAGGCGACCGCCACAAGGCGACCGCCACCAGCCGACCGCCACAAGCGACCGCCACCGACCCCAAGCGCCACCCCCGACCGCCACCCCCCGACCGCCACAAGGCGACCGCCACAAGGCGACCGCCACCAGCCGACCGCCACCAGCCGACCGCCACAAGCGACCGCCACCGACCCCAAGCGCCACCCCCGACCGCCACAAGGCGACCGCCACAAGGCGACCGCCACCAGCCGACCGCCACAAGCGACCGCCACCGACCCCAAGCGCCACCCCCGACCGCCACCCCCCGACCGCCACAAGGCGACCGCCACCAGCCGACCGCCACCAGCCGACCGCCACCAGCCGACCGCCACCAGCCGACCGCCACAAGGCGACCGCCACCAGCCGACCGTCCCCGGCCGACTTCCATGCGTGTCGCGGTGTGGGCGAAGCCCGAGCTTGGTCCGCCGTCCTCGGTCAGTCAGCGGCCGAGCGCCGGCCTCCCACTTCCACCCGTAGAAGAGGAGCGGGCCGTGGCAGCGGTCGCCCAGCAGCCTGGCAGTGCGGCTGGGCAGAAATGCACTAAGTGCGGAAGCCCATTCATTTACAACGGCGTGTCCGCCAGAGGGCGATGTACGGGAGCTTGTTAGAGAGTGTATCCGCCTTCGGAGCGCTCTTGCCGGGCGTGGGTTAGCGGCCGCGCCCGGTCATGTATGGGACCCTGAATGGCCCGCGGACCGGCCGGCGGGACCTCCGTGAATGCCTGTCCGCCCTCCGAGCACTCCTGCCGGGCGTGGGTTAGAGACCGCGCCCGGTCACGTACGGGACCCTAAATGCGACCGCCACCGACCCCAAGCGCCACCCCCGACCGCCACCCCCGACCGCCACAAGGCGACCGCCACCAGGCGACCGCCACCAGCCGACCGCCACCAGCCGACCGCCACCGACCCCAAGCGCCACCCCCGACCGCCACCCCCCGACCGCCACAAGGCGACCGCCACCAGCCGACCGCCACCAGCCGACCGCCACCGACCCCAAGCGCCACCCCCCGACCGCCACCCTCCGACCGCCACAAGGCGACCGCCACCAGCCGACCGCCACCAGCCGACCGCCACCGACCCCAAGCGCCACCCCCGACCGCCACCCCCCGACCGCCACAAGGCGACCGCCACCAGCCGACCGCCACCAGCCGACCGCCACCAGCCGACCGCCACCAGCCGACCGCCACAAGGCGACCGCCACCAGCCGACCGTCCCCGGCCGACTTCCATGCGTGTCGCGGTGTGGGCGAAGCCCGAGCTTGGTCCGCCGTCCTCGGTCAGTCAGCGGCCGAGCGCCGGCCTCCCACTTCCACCCGTAGAAGAGGAGCGGGCCGTGGCAGCGGTCGCCCAGCAGCCTGGCAGTGCGGCTGGGCAGAAATGCACTAAGTGCGGAAGCCCATTCATTTACAACGGCGTGTCCGCCAGAGGGCGATGTACGGGAGCTTGTTAGAGAGTGTATCCGCCTTCGGAGCGCTCTTGCCGGGCGTGGGTTAGAGACCGCACCCGGTCATGTACGGGACCCTGAATGGCCCGCGGACCGGCCGGCGGGACCTCCGTGAATGCCTATCCGCCCTCCGAGCACTCCTGCCGGGCCTGAGTTTGAGACCGCGCCCGGTCATGTACGGGACCCTGAATGGCCCGCGGACCGGCCGGCGGGACCTCCGTGAATGCCTATCCGCCCTCCGAGCACTCCTGCCGGGCCTGAGTTAGAGACCGCACCCGGTCATGTACGGGACCCTGAATGGCCCGCGGACCGGCCGGCGGGACCTCCGTGAATGCCTATCCGCCCTCCGAGCACTCCTGCCGGGCCTGAGTTTGAGACCGCGCCCGGTCATGTACGGGACCCTGAATGGCCCGCGGACCGGCCGGCGGGACCTCCGTCAATGCCTATCCGCCCTCCGAGCACTCCTGCCGGGCCTGAGTTTGAGACCGCGCCCGGTCATGTATGGGACCCTGAATGGCCCGCGGACCGGCTGGCGGGACCTCGGTGAATGCCTATCCGCCCTACGAGCGCTCATGCCGGGCGTGAGTTTGCGTCCGCGCCCGGTACATTACGGAAGCTTAAGAGAAATTTTTCTAAGTGCGAGCGCTGGTGCATTTACTCGTCGTGTCCACCGGAGGGAGGTAATTCCCGGCTGCAGCGGCAGCGCTTAAACGTCCACCCGAGCTGCCGGAACGCCGCGCGGGCTACCTTAAGAGAGTCATAGTTACTCCCGCCTATTACCCGCGGTATTTACCGGCGGGGCGTCCGCGAAAGCCTATCCGCCTTCCGAGCTCTCATGCCGGGCGTGAGTTAGCGTCCGCGCCCGGTCCATTACGGAAGCTTAAGAGAAATTTTTCTAAGTGCGAGCGCTGGTGTATTTACTCGTCGTGTCCACCGGAGGGAGGTAATTCCCGGCTGCAGCTGCAGCGGCAGCGCTTAAACGTCCCCCCGAGCTGCCGGAACGCTGCGCGGGCGGTGCTGCGTCCCGTGCGAGGTACCGGGTCGCGCTCAGCGGTCAGCAGAGCCGCACTGGGCCCGCTGGAAGTCTAATAAAGCTCCGTGATCTCCGCCGCGGTGCTTGAAACGTGTCCACCCGCTCTCTTGGAGCTTTTTTTCGGCCGCCTCGCGCGTGTGCTCGCGGCCAGCAGAGCCGCTTCGGGCCCGCTGGAAGTCTAATAAAGCTCCGCGATCTCCGCCGCGGTGCTTGAAATGTGTCCACCCGCTCTCCTGGTGCTTATTTCCGGCCCGCCTCGCGCGTGTGCTCGCGGCCGGCAGAGCCGCTTCCGGCCCGCTGGAAGTCCAATAATGCACCGTGATCTCCGCCGCGGTGCTTGAAATGTGTCCACCCGCTCTCCTGGTGCTTTTTTCCGGCCCGCCTCGCCCGGTACATTACGGAAGCTTAAGAGAATTTTTCCAAGTGCGAGCGCTGGTGTATTTACTCGTCGTGTCCACCGGAGGGAGGTAATTCCCGGCTGCAGCTGCAGCGGCAGCGCTTAAAAGTCCCCCCGAGCTGCCGGAACGCTGCGCGGGCGGTGCCGCGTCCCGTGCGAGGTACCGGGTCGCGCTCAGCGGTCAGCAGAGCCGCATTGGGCCCGCTGGAAGTCTAATAAAGCTCCGCGATCTCCGCCGCGGTGCTTGAAATGTGTCCACCCGCTCTCCTGGTGCTTATTTCCGGCCGCCTCGCGCGTGTGCTCGCGGCCAGCAGAGCCGCATTGGGCCCGCTGGAAGTCTAATAAAGCTCCGCGATCTCCGCCGCGGTGCTTGAAATGTGTCCACCCGCTCTCCTGGTGCTTATTTCCGGCCGCCTCGCGCGTGTGCTCGCGGCCAGCAGAGCCGCTTCGGGCCCGCTGGAAGTCTAATAAAGCTCCGCGATCTCCGCCGCGGTGCTTGAAATGTGTCCACCCGCTCTCCTGGTGCTTTTTTCCGGCCCGCCTCGCGCGTGTGCTCGCGGCCAGCAGAGCCGCTTTCGGCCCGCCGGAAGTCTAATATTAAATCTAATGAATTAATTCATTAACAATGCTCCGTGATCTCAGCCCCGCGGCCGGCGCTTGAAAATTGTCCACCCGCTCTCACAAAGTCGGACCGGAGACCATTTCACCTCAGGCTACCTTAAGAGAGTCATAGTTACTCTCGCCGTTTGCCCGCGTTACCACGGCATGTCCGCCAGACGGCGCCGATCTTCCAGCAGAGCTCCAGCGAGAGCGGACACACGTCTAGCCGACCTCCTGGTACCCTAATCGGGCATGGCTGCACGCAAACTGTTGCGGCCCTCTCCTTTTTACTTTTGGTGTTGTGTACTTGCATGTATATTGCGTACTTGTCAGCGTGGGACAATGCATAGCCGAGGCTCTGGAAGCCTCCTCGGGCGTAAAAGTTAGGCGGAGAGCCTCAAGGAGCACCGGCTGGAAGTCACCTGGAAGCTCCATGATCTGTTAAAAATGCTTAGCCGAGGCTCTGGAAGCCTCCTCGGGCGTAAAAGTTAGGCGGATAGCCTCAAGGAGCACCGGCTGGAGCTCCGCTAAAAGCTCCATGATCCGTTAAAAATGCTTAGCCGAGGCTCTGGAAGCCTCCTCGGGCGTAAAAGTTAGGCGGATAGCCTCAAGGAGCACCGGCTGGAAGTCACCTGGAAGCTCCATGATCTGTTAAAAATGCTTAGCCGAGGCCCTGGAAGCCTCCTCGGGCGTAAAAGTTAGGCGGATAGCCTCAAGGAGCACCGGCTGGAGCTCCGCTAAAAGCTCCATGATCCGTTAAAAATGCTTAGCCGAGGCTCTGGAAGCCTCCTCGGGCGTAAAAGTTAGGCGGAGAGCCTCAAGGAGCACCGGCTGGAAGTCACCTGGAAGCTCCATGATCTGTTAAAAATGCTTAGCCGAGGCTCTGGAAGCCTCCTCGGGCGTAAAAGTTAGGCGGATAGCCTCAAGGAGCACCGGCTGGAGCTCCGCTAAAAGCTCCATGATCCGTTAAAAATGCTTAGCCGAGGCTCTGGAAGCCTCCTCGGGCGTAAAAGTTAGGCGGATAGCCTCAAGGAGCACCAGCTGGAGCTCCGCTAAAAGCTCCATGATCCGTTAAAAATGCTTAGCCGAGGCTCTGGAAGCCTCCTCGGGCGTAAAAGTTAGGCGGATAGCCTCCTGGAGCACCGGCTGGAGCTCCGCTAAAAGCTCCATGATCCGGTAAAAATGCTTAGCCGGGTCCCTGGAAGCCTAAGCCGGCGAAAAAAGTTAGGCGGATAGCCTCCTGGAGCACCGGCTGGAGCTCCGCTAAAAGCTCCATGATCCGGTAAAAATGCTTAGCCGAGGCTCTGGAAGCCTCCTCGGGCGTAAAAGTTAGGCGGATAGCCTCCTGGAGCACCGGCTGGAGCTCCGCTAAAAGCTCCATGATCCGGTAAAAATGCTTAGCCGAGGCTCTGGAAGCCTCCTCGGGCGTAAAAGTTAGGCGGATAGCCTCCTGGAGCACCGGCTGGAGCTCCGCTAAAAGCTCCATGATCCGTTGAAAATGCTTAGCCGCGGTCCCTGGAAGCCTCGGCCGGCTAAAAAAGTTAGGCGCAGAGCCCCCCCGAGCACCGGCTGGAGGCTCCAGCTGGAAAGCTCCATGATCCGTTGAAAATGCTTAGCCGCGGCCCTGGAAGCCTCGGCCGGCTAAAAAAGTTAGGCGCAGAGCCCCCCCGAGCACCGGCTGGAGGTCCACTGGAAGCTCCATGATCCGTTGAAAATGCTTAGCCGCGGCCCTGGAAGCCTCGGCCGGCTAAAAAAGTTAGGCGCAGAGCCCCCCCGAGCACCGGCTGGAGGTCCACTGGAAGCTCCATGATCCGTTGAAAATGCTTAGCCGCGGCCCTGGAAGCCTCGGCCGGCTAAAAAAGTTAGGCGCAGAGCCCCCCCGAGCACCGGCTGGAGGTCCACTGGAAGCTCCATGATCCGTTGAAAATGCTTAGCCGCGGCCCTGGAAGCCTCGGCCGGCTAAAAAAGTTAGGCGCAGAGCCCCCCCGAGCACCGGCTGGAGGTCCACTGGAAGCTCCATGATCCGTTGAAAATGCTTAGCCGCGGCCCTGGAAGCCTCGGCCGGCTAAAAAAGTTAGGCGCAGAGCCCCCCCGAGCACCGGCTGGAGGTCCACTGGAAGCTCCATGATCCGTTGAAAATGCTTAGCCGCGGCCCTGGAAGCCTCGGCCGGCTAAAAAAGTTAGGCGCAGAGCCCCCCCGAGCACCGGCTGGAGGTCCACTGGAAGCTCCATGATCCGTTGAAAATGCTTAGCCGCGGCCCTGGAAGCCTCGGCCGGCTAAAAAAGTTAGGCGCAGAGCCCCCCCGAGCACCGGCTGGAGGTCCACTGGAAGCTCCATGATCCGTTGAAAATGCTTAGCCGCGGCCCTGGAAGCCTCGGCCGGCTAAAAAAGTTAGGCGCAGAGCCCCCCCGAGCACCGGCTGGAGGTCCACTGGAAGCTCCATGATCCGTTGAAAATGCTTAGCCGCGGCCCTGGAAGCCTCGGCCGGCTAAAAAAGTTAGGCGGAGAGCCCCCCCGAGCACCGGCTGGAGGTCCGCTAAAAGCTCCATGATCCGGTAAAAATGCTTAGCCGGGTCCCTGGAAGCCTAAGCCGGCCAAAAAAGTTAGGCGGATAGCCTCCCTGAGCTCCGGCTGGAGCTCCGCTAAAAGCTCCATGATCCGTTAAAAATGCTTAGCCGGGTCCCTGGAAGCCTAAGCCGGCCGAAAAAAGTTAGGCGGATAGCCTCCTGGAGCACCGGCTGGAGGCTCCGCTAAAAGCTCCATGATCCGGTAAAAATGCTTAGCCGGGTCCCTGGAAGCCTAAGCCGGCCGAAAAAAGTTAGGCGGATAGCCTCCTGGAGGACCGGCTGGAGCTCCGCTAAAAGCTCCATGATCCGGTAAAAATGCTTAGCCGGGTCCCTGGAAGCCTAAGCCGGCCGAAAAAAGTTAGGCGGATAGCCTCCTGGAGGACCGGCTGGAGCTCCGCTAAAAGCTCCATGATCCGGTAAAAATGCTTAGCCGGGTCCCTGGAAGCCTAAGCCGGCCAAAAAAAGTTAGGCGGATAGCCTCCTGGAGCACCGGCTGGAGCTCCGCTAAAAGCTCCATGATCCGGTAAAAATGCTTAGCCGGGTCCCTGGAAGCCTAAGCCGGCGAAAAAAGTTAGGCGGATAGCCTCCTGGAGGACCGGCTGGAGCTCCGCTAAAAGCTCCATGATCCGGTAAAAATGCTTAGCCGGGTCCCTGGAAGCCTAAGCCGGCGAAAAAAGTTAGGCGGATAGCCTCCTGGAGGACCGGCTGGAGCTCCGCTAAAAGCTCCATGATCCGGTAAAAATGCTTAGCCGGGTCCCTGGAAGCCTCGGCCGGCCAAAAAAGTTAGGCGGATAGCCTCCTGGAGCACCGGCTGGAGGTCCGCTAAAAGCTCCATGATCCGGTAAAAATGCTTAGCCGGGTCCCTGGAAGCCTAAGCCGGCCGAAAAAAGTTAGGCGGATAGCCTCCTGGAGGACCGGCTGGAGCTCCGCTAAAAGCTCCATGATCCGGTAAAAATGCTTAGCCGGGTCCCTGGAAGCCTAAGCCGGCCAAAAAAGTTAGGCGGATAGCCTCCTGGAGGACCGGCTGGAGCTCCGCTAAAAGCTCCATGATCCGGTAAAAATGCTTAGCCGGGTCCCTGGAAGCCTAAGCCGGCGAAAAAAGTTAGGCGGATAGCCTCCTGGAGGACCGGCTGGAGGCTCCGCTAAAAGCTCCATGATCCGGTAAAAATGCTTAGCCGGGTCCCTGGAAGCCTAAGCCGGCGAAAAAAGTTAGGCGGATAGCCTCCTGGAGGACCGGCTGGAGCTCCGCTAAAAGCTCCATGATCCGGTAAAAATGCTTAGCCGGGTCCCTGGAAGCCTAAGCCGGCCAAAAAAGTTAGGCGGATAGCCTCCTGGAGGACCGGCTGGAGCTCCGCTAAAAGCTCCATGTTCCGGTAAAAATGCTTAGCCGCGGCCCTGGAAGCCTCGGCCGGCGAAAAAAGTTAGGCGGATAGCCTCCTGGAGGACCGGCTGGAGCTCCGCTAAAAGCTCCATGATCCGGTAAAAATGCTTAGCCGGGTCCCTGGAAGCCTAAGCCGGCGAAAAAAGTTAGGCGGATAGCCTCCTGGAGGACCGGCTGGAGCTCCGCTAAAAGCTCCATGATCCGGTAAAAATGCTTAGCCGGGTCCCTGGAAGCCTAAGCCGGCCGAAAAAAGTTAGGCGGATAGCCTCCTGGAGGACCGGCTGGAGCTCCGCTAAAAGCTCCATGATCCGGTAAAAATGCTTAGCCGGGTCCCTGGAAGCCTAGGCCGGCCAAAAAAGTTAGGCGGATAGCCTCCTGGAGGACCGGCTGGAGCTCCGCTAAAAGCTCCATGATCCGGTAAAAATGCTTAGCCGGGTCCCTGGAAGCCTAAGCCGGCGAAAAAAGTTAGGCGGATAGCCTCCTGGAGGACCGGCTGGAGCTCCGCTAAAAGCTCCATGATCCGGTAAAAATGCTTAGCCGGGTCCCTGGAAGCCTAAGCCGGCGAAAAAAGTTAGGCGGATAGCCTCCTGGAGGACCGGCTGGAGCTCCGCTAAAAGCTCCATGATCCGGTAAAAATGCTTAGCCGGGTCCCTGGAAGCCTAAGGCCGGCGAAAAAAGTTAGGCGGATAGCCTCCTGGAGGACCGGCTGGAGCTCCGCTAAAAGCTCCATGATCCGGTAAAAATGCTTAGCCGGGTCCCTGGAAGCCTAAGCCGGCGAAAAAAGTTAGGCGGATAGCCTCCTGGAGGACCGGCTGGAGCTCCGCTAAAAGCTCCATGATCCGGTAAAAATGCTTAGCCGGGTCCCTGGAAGCCTAAGCCGGCGAAAAAAGTTAGGCGGATAGCCTCCTGGAGGACCGGCTGGAGCTCCGCTAAAAGCTCCATGATCCGGTAAAAATGCTTAGCCGGGTCCCTGGAAGCCTAAGCCGGCGAAAAAAGTTAGGCGGATAGCCTCCTGGAGGACCGGCTGGAGCTCCGCTAAAAGCTCCATGATCCGGTAAAAATGCTTAGCCGGGTCCCTGGAAGCCTAAGCCGGCGTAAAAAAGTTAGGCGGATAGCCTCCTGGAGCACCGGCTGGAGCTCCGCTAAAAGCTCCATGATCCGGTAAAAATGCTTAGCCGGGTCCCTGGAAGCCTAAGCCGGCCAAAAAAGTTAGGCGGATAGCCTCCTGGAGGACCGGCTGGAGCTCCGCTAAAAGCTCCATGATCCGGTAAAAATGCTTAGCCGGGTCCCTGGAAGCCTAAGCCGGCCAAAAAAGTTAGGCGGATAGCCTCCTGGAGCACCGGCTGGAGCTCCGCTAAAAGCTCCATGATCCGGTAAAAATGCTTAGCCGGGTCCCTGGAAGCCTAAGCCGGCGAAAAAAGTTAGGCGGATAGCCTCCTGGAGCACCGGCTGGAGGTCCGCTAAAAGCTCCATGATCCGGTAAAAATGCTTAGCCGGGTCCCTGGAAGCCTAAGCCGGCGAAAAAAGTTAGGCGGATAGCCTCCTGGAGGACCGGCTGGAGCTCCGCTAAAAGCTCCATGATCCGGTAAAAATGCTTAGCCGGGTCCCTGGAAGCCTAAGCCGGCCAAAAAAGTTAGGCGGATAGCCTCCTGGAGCACCGGCTGGAGCTCCGCTAAAAGCTCCATGATCCGGTAAAAATGCTTAGCCGGGTCCCTGGAAGCCTAAGCCGGCGAAAAAAGTTAGGCGGATAGCCTCCTGGAGCACCGGCTGGAGCTCCGCTAAAAGCTCCATGATCCGGTAAAAATGCTTAGCCGGGTCCCTGGAAGCCTAAGCCGGCCAAAAAAGTTAGGCGGATAGCCTCCTGGAGCACCGGCTGGAGCTCCGCTAAAAGCTCCATGATCCGGTAAAAATGCTTAGCCGGGTCCCTGGAAGCCTAAGCCGGCCAAAAAAGTTAGGCGGATAGCCTCCTGGAGCACCGGCTGGAGCTCCGCTAAAAGCTCCATGATCCGGTAAAAATGCTTAGCCGGGTCCCTGGAAGCCTAAGCCGGCCAAAAAAGTTAGGCGGATAGCCTCCTCTAGCTCCGGCTGGAGGTCCGCTAAAAGCTCCATGATCCGGTAAAAATGCTTAGCCGCGGCCCTGGAAGCCTCGGCCGGCCAAAAAAGTTAGGCGCAGAGCCCCCCAGAGGACCGGCTGGAGGTCCGCTAAAAGCTCCATGATCCGGTAAAAATGCTTAGCCGGGTCCCTGGAAGCCTAAGCCGGCCAAAAAAGTTAGGCGCAGACAGAATGCCCATCCCACTTCCGGGGTTTTTCTACTACGGAATTTGAGTTAGCCCAAAATACACAACATCTCTTCCCCTCTTACAATGAACGTGCTATATGCATGAACAACATAGTCTTATGCACCTATAACTTGACATCTTCAAGATCTATCAATAACTACCATTAAACAATTATCATATATGGTCCAGACAATTATGACAATAATATTCCCATGAAACCTTAACTTTGGGTGAGGGTGGACTACCTCGAATTATACCGAATTATCGCGAAAAACCGATGTCATACGGCGTCGTACGGCGTCAACACTATGTTGTTTTCAATAAAAACATGAAGAACTCACGTTTGCGTCAGTCAATTTTAATTTTTATAAAGGATTATTCTCATTTGATGTCTTTAAATTCATCCGCGTTCTGCCATTGAAGCGGGGTGCATTCAAAGACCAGTCGTACAGACGGAAACGTTTCGTGATCAAATCTTTCATAACGAGAATGATTTGAGTGAATTGATTTGAATGAATAATTGAGAAGAAATTTCAGTTCTGAAGGCTCCTTTTGTCCCAAGCAAAGTGACAGATGGTGGGGGGGGGGATAAAAATTGTAAAATCAATTCACTCAAATCATTCTCGTTATGAAAGATTTGATCACAAAACGTGTGTGGCTTTTTCTTAAATGAACACGTTTGACATTGCTATCGTGTCAGCTTTTAATTATATTGCGCTGTCATGTTAAAGCAAATTAATAAATGCAACAATATTAATTTGCTTTGAAAATACCTGAGTAATAAAATAAAATGGATGGATGGATGAATGATGATCACAATTAAGTATAAAGTCTCCTTTGTAATATATACTCCTTGTAGCCTGTACCCAAAAAGAGGAGTTTCTTTGCATCGAGGTTTATGCAAAGAGCTCACGTAATTATATTGTTGCGTTTTGGTGAAGTGAATGAGTTTTCCGTCTGTACGACTGGTCTTTGAATGCACCCCGCTTCAATGGCAGAACGCGGATGAATTTAAAGACATCAAATGAGAATAATCCTTTATAAAAATTAAAATTGACTGACGCAAACGTGAGTTCTTCATGTTTTTATTGAAAACATAGTGCTGACGCCGTACGACATGGGTTTTTCGCTTTCCAAATAAGGGGTCGTCACTAATTATATGTGTTTAGATAAATGTCTGAGCTATAATGGTGTAATTAATGATTAAAACTTGAAAGTATCTGTTTATTGTATTCGTTTATATGTTTAATAAAGACAAAGCCATCACAAAACTGTTGTAATTATTTAGATTTTGATCTAAATTAGCCTTGAATAAAGACTAAGCAGTCACATGAATTAACAGAAAAAAATGGACAGCCGGACTCGGACTCGGGCTCATGGTCAAGAGGCCGGACTCGGTGCAAAAATCCGACCGAGTCCACAGCCCTATTTTGTACGAAATTATGTGAGCTTTTGGCTGTGACATCATCAATCTATGAATGTTCCCTGAATATGCAAAGTTTGTTCTCACCACTTACCATGTTTTTGTTTGTTTGTTCTTTTGATACTCCATGTCTTTGCTTACGTCATTATATTCTTAGTTTAATCATGCTTCCAACCATATCTTTTCTTTGATAGGCAAAATATTTCCCTCTGTCCAGAACGTTCAGTTGTAATCGAAAAGCTGGCGTCTCGCATTAGGCGACATATGACGTTTAGTCAAAACACAAGATATAATCAAGTACTGAACGTTCTAGACGACTCTGGCCGTGTCCATGATTTAGAAAATCATCAGGCATGCATTAAACAGTTCCTTAAGGGTCATTAAGCTATTCAGGCAATATATCAAAAAACATTTGTTATTTCAAAGTGCTCAGAAATATATATCAGATCATAAAGTTATAAAAACCTTTGTCATTACCACCTATCAAAAATGTCTAGTTATGTCTTCTTTATTGATTTGGTGTGTAGGTATAGTTATATGCTTAAAATATTTCTTTTATTGCTTTAATATGTGAATATACTTGTCTGCTTATGTACTTTATTCAATGAGGTTTGAGCATATCTGCTTATGTACTTTATTCAATGAGGTTTGAGCATATCTGTTTTTGTAGCTAGGCAGGACTTTTTGTATTTCGACCCCGTTCCTTCAATATATATATATATATATATATATACAGTGCCTTGCGAAAGTATTCGGCCCCCTTGAACCTTTCAACATTTCGCCACATTTCAGGCTTCAAACATAAAGATATAAAATTTTAATTTTTTGTCAAGAATCAACAACAAGTGGGACACAATCGTGAAGTGGAACGAAATTTATTGGATAATTTAAACTTTTTTAACAAATAAAAAACTGAAAAGTGGGGCGTGCAATATTATTCGGCCCCTATACTTTCAGTGCAGCAAACTCACTCCAGAAGTTCAGTGAGGATCTTTGAATGATCCAATGTTGTCCTAAATGACTGATGATGATAAATAGAATGCACTTGTGTGTAATCAAGTCTCCGTATAAATGCACCTGCTCTTTGATAGTCTCAGGGTTCTGTTTAAAGCGCAGAGAGAACCATGAAGACAAAGGAACACACCAGGCAGGTCCGAGATACTGTTGTGGAGAAGTTTAAAGCCGGATTTGGATACAAAAAGATTTCCCAAGCTTTAAACATCTCAAGGAGCACTGTGCAAGCAATTATATTGAAATGGAAGGAGTATCAGACCACTGCAAATCTACCAAGACCCGGCCGTCCCTCCAAACTTTCATCTCAAACAAGGAGAAGACTGATCAGAGATGCAGCCAAGAGGCCCATGATCACTCTGGATGAACTGCAGATAACTACAGCTGAGGTGGGAGAGTCTGTTCATAGGACAACAATCAGTCGTGCACTGCACAAATCTGGCCTTTATGGAAGAGTGGCAAGAAGAAAGCCATTTCTCAAAGATATCCATAAAAAGTCTCGTTTAAAGTTTGCCACCAGCCACCTGGGAGACACACCAAACGTGGAAGAAGGTGCTCTGGTCCGATGAAACCAAAATCGAACTTTTTGGCCACAATGCAAAACAATATGTTTGGCGTAAAAGCAACAGCTCATCACCCTGAACACACCATCCCCACTGTCAAACATGGTGGTGGCAGCATCTATTTTTCCCAGATGGAATTTCTCCCAAAGGATCACAACTGGACTTTGAGTTTGAGGTGTGGGATTTCAAACAAAACTGCCTCACTGATGACACCTGCCACTTCATCGGCAATATGTACGAGGCTGCAAAGCTAACATTGTTGCGCTTTTACATTGCAACAAGACCAAAAGACAACCAAGATGATGTCCACACAAGAGGAAGTTTCGTCAGACAATGGCAGTGAATACAATGCCGCAAAAACTGACAGGGTTTACCTGCACAAGATTAAGAAAGCAAAACTGGATAAGAGTTTTATCCAGAAAAATTCCTATGTAATGACCATCATCCTGAAGAGTTGGAAATAAATTAATCCAGAACCGTGCGCTCTGTTTGCGAAGGGTGGACCCTTCAATGGGCTGATTGGCAGTACTTGTCCGGTAAAGAAAACTTTTCTCCCCAGCAAAATTGTCAAGTGGTTTTGTCGCAAAAAAACTTGCATCTGTTCAACACGGCCATTTTCTGTGCCCGTCTTTACGGATCCTCTCTGGACATCCACCAATGCGAGAAACTGTTTTGATCAAATAACTTGCAACCACCTTTGGATCACTGTTTGTGGTATAGGCCTCTGCCCATAACACATACCGGCTAAACCCATCAATACAACCATTGATGCAAATCCCATAGGGAAGTCATGTCCAAAGTCCGTGCGGCTCATCAATGAGGACGACGAAGATGCTGATGATACTGAAAACGAAATGGATGAGGACGAGGGGGGCGTCAATCTGGACGACGAGGTCCAGCTTGAGAAGTTCGCTGGGATTCAGGATGCCGATTTTCGAATGATTCATCACATGCGCTGTGCTATTCACACGCTGCAACTGGCAATTCGTGACGGATTGAAGGCGGAGCATGTCATGAAACTACTGGATAAAGTCCGACGGGTGGTGAAGAGACTGCGGACCCCCAATCTGCTTGCTGTCCTCCGTCGTCGAGGAGGTCTTCTCCCTGTCATCGATGTGCCCACCCGTTGGGGAAGCACCTACCTCATGACAAAACGGCTCCTTCATCTACGAGAGCATGTCCAGGACTTGGCGGCTGCTTCTCCAGAACTTCTCCTTAACGAGTCAGAATGGAAGAAGCTTGAGACCTTGGCCACGATCCTCAAGATGTCATACGATGTCAAGCTCCAGTCGGCCTCAATCACACCCGGCAGCTTTCTCAAGGAGTGGTCGGCCTTGACGGCAGCGTTGTGCAAGCAGCCCCCTCTGGCTTCACCAATCGCCAATTCAATGGAGCAACGAGAGGACAAGCTCTTCGACAATGATTTTTTTCTGGCAGCCGTCTTCGTCGATGCGCGTTACCGCATTCTCCTCAGCGAAGAGCAGATGGAGCGCGCCAAGAATGGCCTCCGTGCCGTTGTGAGGCGAATCCGGTCTCGTACCCACCAGCACCTGGAGGGGCCGTCGATGGAGGCCGAGGTTGATGGCTCCACATCGACGGAGGAGGATGAGTTTGAAAAAGAACTTGACAGCATTGAGCGCCGCCAGCGTTTGTCGGCCGCCACCTCGCCAACCGACATAGATGAAGAAATTGGGGCAATGTTGGCACTTGGTCGAATGAAAGAGAGCCCATTTGTTACAGCTGATCGTTATCCGTCCGGCCGTCAGGCAGCGACTCGGACACTAAAGCAATGCCAATCAGCCAAGTCAGCGTAGAGCGCCTGTTTTCCGGGCTCAAGTTTATCATGTCTGATCAGCGCGGCGCGATGAAGGCTGACTTGGTTGATGCGATTTTGTTCCTAAGAACAAACTCAAGTCGTTGAATTGAAACTTGAAAGTATCTGTTTATTGTATTTCGTTTATATGTTTAATAAAGACAAAGCCATCACAAAACTGTTGTAATTATTTAGATTTTGATCTAAATTAGCCTTGAATAAAGACGAAGCAGTCACATGAATTAACAGAAAAAATGGACAGCCGGACTCGGACTCGTGGTCAAGAGGCCGGACTCGGACTCGGTGCAAAAATCCGACCGAGTCCACAGCCCTGGTACGTACAGTGCCTTGCAAAAGTATTCGCCCCCCTTGAACCTTTCAACATTTCGCCACCTGGGAGACACACCAAACGTGGAAGAAGGTGCTCTGGTCAGATGAAACCAAATTCGAACTTTTTGGCCACAATGCAAAACGATATGTTTGGCGTAAAAGCAACACAGCTCATCACCCTGAACACACCATCCCCACTGTCAAACATGGTGGTGGCAGCATCATGGTTTGGGCCTGCTTTTCTTCAGCAGGGACAGGGAAGATGGCTAAAATTGATGGGAAGATGGATGGAGCAAAATACAGGACCATTCTGGAAGAAAACCTGTTGGAGTCTGCAAAAGACCTGAGACTGGGACGGAGATTTATCTTCCAACAGGACAATGATCCAAAACATAAAGCCTACTACGTACTTAAAATGGCATAAGGGGTTTGATGCCGCGAGTTGCAGTGTTTTACCGACGATTTGTGACGTTACCGTGACTTATATAGCGTACGTGACGTGATCCGTTTAATAAAACTGACTACTGAATGAACAAAGATACACATAATGCTTATTCACGTGTAAATGCGGCGCATCCCCTCAAGCGCTATCAATTAGCAACGGAGCTACATGCTACACGGAGTCAGTTATATACGCAGCAGTCAACAAAATGAACACAATGCTTTTGTCAGGGTCCGGGGTGGTGTACCTCCTTTTTCCACACGGAGCAACCGTGAGCAGAGTGGCAGAGGGCCCAGGTGCGGCTCATCAGGCTCTTTAAAGGAGGGCTCTTAAGGAGCACGCTGTCAACCGCTCGTTGCCTGAGTGTCCTACCTGTTGTGATCACCTCCACGGTTGTGCCTCTAGCTCCTTGATAACCTCTTACTCATCGATGCCACGTTCTCCTGATCCTCCGGTCTGCAGTAAGATCTCCGCCACAGCCACGTCGAATTCTCTGACCAAGTCGTGTATTTTGCTCGCAGATTCCCTCCACGGCTCACCACCAAGATCCACCCCGTCTGGCTGAACTCCACACGCTCCGCCGTTGCTGACCCTGCTCCTTGCTCCTGGCTCAGATCCTCCTGCTCTGCCTCCACCACATCTCCTTCAATAAACACTCATCCCTCATTCTGAACTTCTGAGTTGGTTTCCTGCATGTGGGTCAAATCAATCGCTAAAACGATGACACACACC
This sequence comes from Syngnathus acus, assembly GCF_901709675.1. Lineage (NCBI taxonomy): Eukaryota > Metazoa > Chordata > Actinopteri > Syngnathiformes > Syngnathidae > Syngnathus > Syngnathus acus. The sequence continues at coordinate 53,974 of NC_051093.1, forward strand.
AAAAGAAAAGATGGTCTAAATTTTCAATTTCACCTCCACAAAAAACACAGTTCCCTACATCCATTTTAAACTTCGTCTTCAAAAGTTTCTTGGTTGGGTAAATATTATTGATCATTTTGAGTTAAAGTTCCTTTGTTTTTGGTGTGACCGGAAATTTCAAATACTTGCATCTAATCATTTTTATCTTTATTTACTCACCCTCTGCTCCAAGATTGAAATGATATCCTCCGACAATCCTCTGCTACGCTAAAAAGCACTCGTTGACAACATAATGTCCTCCTCGCTGGTCAAAACCACACCACAAACTGACGTTCCCGCCGCCACGCCAAAAAGTCAGAATTCTGATTTTATTCTCAGGATTCTGACTTCAAAGTCAGAATGAAGTCAGAATTCTGTCTTTATTCTGACTTTGAATTCAGATATTCTGACTTTATTCTCAGGGGGAATTCTCACTTTATTCTTAAAATTTTGACTTTAAAGTGAGGGCTTCTCCATCATTTTCTGTGATGCCCCCCTAGGGAGAAGAAAAACATTAACATTAATGTTTCTTTAATGATTAAAGAAAAACAAAAAATAAATAAAAGAAGATCAACTTAAAATAAAGAGCAACTTTATTACCGTAATTTTCGGACTATAAGTCGCTCCGGAGTACAAGTCGCATCAGCCATAAAATGCCCAAAAAAGTAAAAAAAAACATATAAGTCACTCCGGAGTATAAGTCGCATTTTGGGGGGCAATTTATTCGACAAAATCCAACACCAAGAACAGTCATGAACGAGCAACAACAGGCTAAACGATAGGTATGCTAACGTGACATCCCCCACCGTCTGTTGTCTTCCGGGTTAGAGCACGCTGGCGTCAGATTTGTTGACTGCCGCTTCTGTCCCGGACCGTGTCCGTTACTTGTTTTTCGTTTTCCCGTTTTCAGTGCACCCGTCTCTTCTTTTATTTTTCTTGTGTTGTCTTCTGTCCACCTCGCATCCCCGCAGCTCCGCTCTCACCGATCTGTTTCCTCTCCCTCGGACTACCAACTACGTTAGCCAGCTAGCCAACAGCCACCTGGCCAAAACCACCACCGGACCCTCCTGCCTCCCGACTCGGAGCCTGTGGCCGCCTGCTGTGGACTCGACGGCAGCTCTGGCCCGGCTCTGTGGCCTTCCGTCCGGCGTCCTCGGGGGATGGGCTCCACTCCCTGCGGGCTCGCCAACCGTGGCTCTGCTGTGTGCCGCCGTGGTGCGTTGGGGCCTGCCGTTCGAGCGGGTGCAGTCGAGGCCGACCGGCATCACCACCTGGTCCACTGCTGCTTCCACACGAGGCTGGGATCCTTCGCCGTCGCCGCTACATCTGACCGGCATTTCCCCGATGGCTCACCCATCTCCTCTTTTTGGACTACCAACCCCCCGTCACCCCCACCTCCCGTAATGACAACCTCAACAACCTCCGCTCCCGCCCCTCCTGCTCCTCCATCCATCTCCTCCGCACTGCTGACCGATGTCCTGTTAACTATAACCTACTGTCTCTCCCCCACTCCTTTTTTTTTTTTTTTTATTCCATGTAAAGCGTCTTTGGGTTATTGAAAAGCGCTATATAAATTGAATGAATTATTATAATTATTATTATTATTATAAACACAAACGAAGAGCTGAGAACGGCCCTGACGTAAAATTCAGAGTTATTCAAAAAACTATTACATAAATAACACGTTAATAAAACCATCTGTGTCACTCCAATTCATTAAATCCATCGATCGTCCTTTGTCAACAATGCGTGCGCGCAGCTGACGGCGCTTGCACTTCAAAATATTCCACAGGCCCATATAACGATATATAAATTAGATATCAAATAACTATTATATAAGCAATAGTATTATCAAACCATCTGTGCACTCTAAATCATTAAATCCATCGATCAAATTCCTCGTCCTTTGTCAACAACGCCACGCGTGCGCCCTGACGTCAGCCTCGTCGTTATTCCACAGATCTAGTATATAACTATATTGTAGCGTTAACAAAGTACAAGGAAAGACGTGGGTTTGGTAAACGGCTCTTTATCTAACCAAACAAACTGCCAGGCGTGTGGCGGCGTGGACTTCCAGCCACGGAAGTGGAAGAGAGCTCCACAGAATAGGACCGGGCGTGCGTAAAAGCCATGACCGAGCCCCATCCACCGTCCCCGGACAGCCACCCGGCCGAGCGCCGGCCCCAGACTTCCATCCACGGAGGTGAAAGAGAGCTTCGTCATCCCGTGATCAATCTTTGTCCTTTATGTAAACAACCACCGCACCACGCCGCGTCGCGCTGCTGACGTCACTTGAAATTCAAATTACAGTAATCCCTTGCTACATCGCGGTTCGTTTATCGCGGTTTCACTTTTTTTTGGGGGGGGGAAAATATTTGAAAAAAAACACATATAAGTCGCTCCTTATTATAAGTCGCCCCCCCACCCAAACTATGAAAAAACCGCGACTTATAGTCCGAAAATTACGGTAATAACATTGTTTTTTGTCTGTAACAGAACAGATTCAATTCGCTACCACTATTTTTATGGGACTTATCTTCTCACCAATTTAAGAAGGCTCTGAAATCACTTCTCTTAGACACTTTCCATATGGTATGCTAAATGAACCTGGATCCATTCATTATTCTCTTTAGTTATAGTTTTGGTGTGTTTTTTTCCCTATTGTTGTATGTCGTATGCCAGGGGTCACCAACCTTTCTTAAACCGAGAGCTACTTCCTGGGTACTGATTAAGGCAAAGGGCTACGAGTTTGACACACACTTCTGAAATAGCCAATTTGCTCAATTTGGCTTTCACTGTGTTATTATTGTCATTTCCAGTTCACATGTAAGTGTGATTTTAACAAGAATAGCAAAAATACAGTCAAACCTTGGATTTTGGCCAAAATCCGTTCCAGAAGGCGGTTCGCAAAGCAAATCGTTCGAATCCCGAATCATGTTTTCCCATTACAAATAATAGACTAAAAATTAATCCATTCCAAGCAAAAAAACGCCTTTTTTAAGCATTTGTTCATTTGCGCATTTTTGTCAGAACGCGCAACCGTAGCGCGTCTCCGACCGCGCAACTCCACCGCGCTGGTCGCATTATTGTGGCAGAGCCGTCGCTGAAATTTAGAAAATATTTTTGAAGTCCTGATGTACTTTCCAAAATTTAAGTGGACCCCAGTGCGCAGGGAGCTTAATTTTGTCCGATTGCGCAACTGCAGCGCACCGCCGAACGTGCAATCGTAGCGCGCTGCCGACTGCGCAACTGCACCGCGCTGGTCGCATTATTGTGACAGAGCGGTCGCTAAAATTTAGAACATATTTTTAAAGTCCTAATAGACTTTCCAAAATTTAAGTGGACCTCAGTGCGCAGGAAGCTTAATTTGGTCCGATCGCGCAACCGCAGCGCACCGGGCGCTCACTGTCGCATTGCTTTAGGAGCGTCTTTGTGTTTTAGGATGGCTGTACTGCTCCCACTTGCTTCCTTTGGAGGCATGATTAGAGTTGATGCAGTCCTCAGAGTAACGAAAATGTAATAACGAACGGAATCAGTTGGCATGCGGGTCCTCTCGGCTCATCTCGCGAGGTTCGACAACCGAATTTCGTCCGACATCCGAAGCAAAAAAATCTCAAATTTTTTGTTCAAATACCTATTTGTTCGAGAACTGGGACGTTCGAAAACCGAGGCTCCACTGTATTTAACTGAAATTGCTGATCCGAACGGCCAAGGATTTATAAGGAAAATCTTGAAATTGATTAGGGTTGCCCAAACCTTTGCATAAGACTGTATATGACCAAAGATTTGAGGTCCAACTGAGACTAGAACTGAGATCACTGGATTCAGAGTCTAGAGTGCTCATGGAACCCTCAGGTGTAGGGAAGCATACGATTTCATGGGGCAGCACACAGGCTGCTGCCCTTTCGCGAATTTTTCCCAGCTAAATGACAAACTATTTGAGGTCCCACCACGACTTGAACTCGGATCACTGGATTCAGAGTCCAGAGTGCTTACCATTACACCATGGAACCCTGGCAGTGACAGAAGGAAGAGAATAATTTTCCGAGCGCAATGTACTCACTAAGGCTCATTTTACGAAATTGACAATAGTGGAGGCAGGGCTTACACACTCATAGGGCTGTACACAAAGTACTGAATTGGAATTTCCAAATTTTTGTTCCATGTAAATGACTACAAATTGGAAGTTCCACCAAGACTTCAGAGTGCTCACAATCACAGCATGCAAACATTGGTTGGTTGGTTGGTTGGTTGGTTGATTGATTGATTGATTGATTGATTGATTGATTGATTGATTGATATTTATTGATCCCGGGGGTGGGGAAATTCAGGCCCCAGCAGAATCCATACCACAGAGCGGGTACACAAAAGACACACAGATGGCATGAGCGCAATTCAAAAGGCTCTCATAAGGCTGCCACACAACGGCGCCACAAAGAAAGCCAGTAAGTGCGAAAGATAAAAGCCTTCAAAGCAAAGCAAAGCAAAAAGACAAAGAAAAAAAGTAACAGCGGCCAACCAGCACCCCTCAATATCAGAGAACACACCAAAACACACAAAATGGCCTCCACGGGGTCGATAAACAGGTGTAAGGGCAGTCCAGTTCAACAGTGATGGAGGTGCAGAGGACAGCCTGGATGATGGCAGTGTAGAAGGTCTTCAGCAGCTCCCACGGCAGGTCGAACTTCTTGAACTGTTTCAGTATGTACAGTCTCTGCTGGGCCTTCTTCCGGACAGAGTCTATGTGGCCGGTCCGGGAATCTAATACAAAAGCTGTATCATTGGTGTCAGGATTCGAACCTGCAAGGGGGAACCCCCATGGATTTCTAGTCCATCACCTTAACCACTCGGCCACAACCACACACATTGTGGAGGTCCTCACATTGTCAAAATGCATATTGCAAGGATCTAGTAAGATTCTAATTCAAAATCTGAATTGCCGTCTGCAGGATTCGAACCTGCGAGGCGAGACCGCAATGTAACTCCAGTCCATCGCCTTAACCACTCGGGAACAACTACACTAAGCAAATTTGGCCAAGGTCTTCACATTGTCAAAATGTGTATGGTGAGGATCTGGGACAACGAGATTCGAATACAAAAGCTATATCGTTGTCGACAGGATTTGAACCTGCAAGGGGAGACTCCAAGGGATGTCAAATCCATCGCCTTAACCACTTGGCCACAACAAGACACATTGGCTTGTTCCTCACATTGTCCAAATGCATATTGCAAGAATCTAAATTCAAAAATGTCAGCAGGATTCAAACTTGAGAGGGGAGACCCCATATGGATTTCTAGTCCATCGCCTTAACCACTCTGCCACAACAACACAAACTGTAAGACACACTGTTAAAATGCATGTGGTGAGTATCTCATAATACACCACGAGATTCTAATAAAATTTATGGATCATTGTCGGCAGGACCTGAACCTGCGAGGTGAGACCCCGACGGATTTCATGTCCATCGCCTTAACCACTCGGCCACAACAACACATACTGGGGTGTCCTCACATTGTCAAAATGCATTTTGCGAGGATCTGGCAAGATTCTAATTAAAAATCTGAATCGTTGTCAAAAGTATTCGAACCTGCGAGGGGAGACCCCAATGGATTTCTAGTCCATTGCCTTAACCACTCAGCCAGAACAACACACTGTGTAATGTACACCGTCCAAATGTGGTGAGTATCTCATATTACACCACGAGATCATTCAAAATCTGGATCGTGTTTGGCAGGACCTGGACCTGTGAGGTGAGACACCAGCGGATTTCTAGTCCAGCTCCTTAACCACTCGGCCAGAAGAACACTCTGTAATACACACCGTCTAAATACATGGTGGATAAGGCAATGGACTTGAACATCAGAACTTTTAATACTATCTTCGTCGCTGATTGTACTTCAGTTCATTTCTGGTAAGGTCCACCTCAAATTGCATTCAAATTCAATTAATTCACTGATCTGTTCCCATTCAAAGAAACAGAATTAACACAATACCAATTCCAGTGGCGGTCTGCTTCTGGTATTTGTCCATGTCTATATGAAAGGTGGTGTTGAAGAAGTCCAGTTTGGCCATGAGTCTCTGTTGCATGGACACCATCTCGTTCTTCTGCTTGGACAAGGATGAGTTTTGTCTCAGCAAGCCCATCCTGGGAGGAAAATATTGTCATTGTCATTGTCATGGATACAGTTCACACATTCATGTGTGTGTGTGTGTGTGTGTGTGTTTCCTACTTGGCTTCTTTCTGTCCCTGCTGCAGTCTAAATCTCTGCCATTCCTCCTTCAGGGAACGGATGGTGTGCCACGCCTGGCCACAAGTCCTCCTCAGGGCTGTAAGGCAGAACACGCTTTGGATTCTTTTCTGGGTAAAGAAGAAGACTACAATAATTTTTCCATTAATAACTATCATAAAATCTAGCTTTATATCTACACAAAAAATAATATGATAATCAGGGGGTTAAAATACATCAAAGTGTGGAAAAAAAAGAGTAATTTTGTAAATTTAATTTAATTTAAAATTGTTAAATGGTGACAAATTCAATATTTGTGTTTCGTACACAGTATTTTTACAATATATTTGATATGAATGTTTTTTATTTTCCCATTAGCCCTTTTTTAATGTTCAAACTGAATAATGTTACATTGGCTCACGCGATGAAGCATACTTTTCAGTAATACAATTTCTGCCTTATTTTTTATGTTGGTAATTCTAATGCTAAGAATGTTTAAAGAGTTACACTATTCTATGCCACACACTAAGAATAAAATACATTTTAATTCCAACAAAAGGAGGAGGAAGACTCATGGATAAAACTGATATTTTTAGGGAGGATGCGAGGAGTCAACGGTGGTTCGTAACTACAAGATGAGCGATCAAACAGGAAAACGAGAGGGAAGTCTGTCCGCCGCCCATCTATCTCCTGCACATAGTATGAGATTTGAGACATGATGTGCCATTGACATTTTTTCATGCGAGAAGTTCTATCAATCAATCAATCACTATGCCAGTGCCTCTTGAATTTCTTACAAGTCACGAAACCACATTGAACTTTGACACTAGGATGACAATGACAACTGAGAAAAATGTCAGAAAAAATGAACTGTTGAACCAATATGAGGCACATTCAAATTAAGCATATGTATCAGCATACAGTTACATTGAATAGTTATTTATATCAAGCACATTCAATTGATCACTTAATATTAAAAAAACAAACTTCATATGTTTTGGTCTCAAATCTCATATATTTAACAAATCACCAGCAATATATATTGATAACATTCCTATAACTAACGTGTGTTCTATACGATTCCTTGGCATTACGATTGATGGATCATTGTCCTGGAAATCTCATATCATGACTATTTCCACAAAAATGGCCAAGAGCATTGGTATTGTAGATAGGTATTGTGTAAGATTCAAGATGGTGGCGCGTGCACACGCAGCGACCTCTCTCTGTCCCGCCCGTACGGTGTTTTGTTTGTTTAATGAGTGTTTGTCCGAAGGTTTTGTGTGTTCGTCTTGTCGTACTGAGTCGTGCTACAAGTACAGCAGGCAGGTTCTGCTCGACATCGACGAAAGCGAGTTTTGTGGCGTTCTGGACTTTGAAGCGGGGACATTAAAGGAGCTAGGACTGCTCCGTCCTGAAACGTCGCCGGACTCGCCTGCTATTCCTCCCCCGGTTAGGGAGCGTCGGAAGCGGTGTGCGAGGAGGCTGAAGAGGGGCAAGCGCGGAGGCATCCGGGCCAGGCTGGCGGCCAACCCAGCTCGCCCGGCCGTGCCTTCCATTCTTCTGGCGAATGTTCGATCGCTGGACAACAAAATGGATTACGTTCGCCTGCTGAGATCTACGAACCGGACAGTGCGTAACTGCTGTGTGCTCGTGTTCACTGAGACTTGGTTGACTGTCAACATTCCGGACTCTACTGTACATCTGGAGCGGCTAGTGTGCTATCGGGCGGACCGGGCCATTGTAAGAGGGGGAAAATCGCGAGGAGGTGGAATATGCGTCTACATCCGTGACGAATGGTGCCGGGACTCTGTCGTGGTATGCAAGCACTGCTCGCCACTGGCGGAGTTTGTGATCATTAAGTGCCGTCCTTTTTACCTGCCGAGGGAATTTACTGCGATTCTGCTAGTCGCGGTATACATCCCGCCTTCCAACATCGAAGGCGACAGGATCGCGGCTCTTAGTGGACTGTACCAGTCTGTCAGTGAAAAACAGACGGCGCACCCTGACGGTTTCACCATGTTCGCTGGGGATTTTAATCACGCTAACCTGAAGTCTGTTTTTCCGAGGCTTCACCAACATGTTGATTTTCCAACACGTGGTGACAGCTTCCTGGACCTGGTCTACTCTTCACATGAAGGAGCTTTCAAAGCCGCCCCCCTCCTCCATCTTGGACTTTCTGACCATATCACTGTTATGCTTTTGCCCGCATACAGACAAATGGTGAAAGCATCCAGGCCGGTTCGCAAGCGGGTTAGAGTGTGGCCTGAGAGTGCCTCTGATGTGCTTCGAGACTGCTTTGGCTCTACTGACTGGGAAATGTTTAAGCAGGCGGCCACTTGCGATGATCGGACGGATATAGAGGAGTATACTGACTCTGTTTCCTCTTACGTCGCGAAGTGCATTGATGATGTGACCCACTCGAAATACATCGTCTCTCGGGCTAACTGGAAGCCGTGGCTGACTGGGGATGTCCTCGGGCTGCTGAGGGCCAGGGACAAAGCCTTCAGAGCGGGGGATGAGGCTGGCTTGAGGACAGCGAGGGCCGACCTGTCCCGGGGCATTAAGGAGGTGAAAAGGGCGTTCTCTTGCAGGATTACCGCCCACTTCAAGGACAGCAAGGACGCACGGAGCCTTTGGCAGGGCATTCAGACCATCACGGACTACAAGCCCGCGCCGCAGAGCTGTGAGGGCGACATCCGTCTGCTCAACGATCTCAATCGCTTCTTTGCTCGCTTCGACGCTCAGAACAGCACTTGCCCGCTGAAGGCCCCTCCTCCTCCACAAGAGCAGCCCCTGTGCCTCTCTGCTGATAGCGTGAGGAGGGCGCTTGCCGCTATCAACACTCGTAAGGCGGCGGGCCCTGACAACATCCCGGGTCGAGCGCTGAAGGACTGCGCTGGGGAGCTGGCGGGTGTCTTCACGGACATCTTCAACACTACTATCTACTATCAGGCTACTGATTAGATGGCGGACTACGGAAAGATGGCGGCGCACGCAGTTGCAGCGGCTCAGCTCTCCCGATCTACACATTGTTTGTTTTTTATTAGTGTTTGTACCCACTGTATCTCAATCATACACCACCTACAACCGGCAGGAGCTCCTCAGGATAGGTGTTTACTGCGAGTTGAGTGTCGCAGCGGAGTTTCACCGCTCGAAAAACATACCGGAGGATATCATCAGGCGCCCCGGCTCCCCTTGGATCACCATCCCCGCTGGGAGGAAGCGAAGGCAGCGCAGAGAGAGAAAACAAAAACGAGGCTGCAGGGCCGGCGCGCTAACCAGGCTACGGAAGCAGCCGTTCAAACCACCGCTCCCTAGCCTGTTTCTTACCAACGCCAGGTCTCTTGCTAACAAAATGGATGAACTAAGGCTACAGATGTCTGCGAACCAGCCCGTGAAGGACTGCTGCATGGTACTGATCACCGAAACCTGGCTTTATCCACTCATACCGGACTCTGCTATCGAGCTAGCAGGATACACCACACAGCGTCATGACAGGACTGAGAACTCCGGCAAGAGCAAGGGGGGGGGGGGGCTCTGTATGTACGTCAATAACAACTGGTGTACTAATATGGTGACTGTAGACAGTCACTGCTGCCCGGACCTGGAGTACGTGACTATTAAATGCAGGCCCTTTTACCTCCCTCGTGAATTTACCGTAGTCATGACGACTGTTGTTTACATACCTCCGGAGGCTAATGCTAAGCTAGCTATCGGACTATTACATGGCAGTATTAGCAGCCAGCTGAGCAGATATCCTGACGCAGTCCACATCATGGCAGGGGACTTTAATCATGTAGATTTGAAAGCAGCACTCCCTAGTTTCCATCAGCATGTTAAATGTGCCACTAGAGGAGTAAACACTCTGGACAAGGTCTACTCCAACATCAAGCTAGGCTACAGGGCAAAACAGCTACCTCACCTGGGCCAGTCTGACCATATGTCACTGCTATTAATCCCGGCATATACCACCATCAGGAAATCAGCTCCTATCATCACTAAAACTGTTCAAACCTGGCCTGATGACGCCTCTCAGCAGTTGCAGGACTGCTTCGACAGGACTAACTGGGACATCTTCGAACATCGGGACTTGAACGTGTTCACAGACAGTGTTCTGTGTTATATTAAGCACTGCACAGACACTGTCACAGTGGACAAACTTATACGGATATACCCCAACCAGAAGCCCTGGATGACCCGGGAGGTCCTTCGGCTGCTGGAGGAGAGGGACACCGCCCTGTCCCTCAGGTCTGAGGACGGGGCTCTCTACAGCACAGCCAGAGCCAACCTGAGGAGAGGCATCAGAGAGGCCCAGCTTGCCTACAAGAAGAGGATTGAGGATCACCTGGACAGCAACAACAGCAAGCAGGTGTGGCAGGGAGTCCAGCATCTCACCAACTACAGAACCACCATCGGAGCTGCTGAAGGGGACGCCTCACTGGCAGAGGTCCTCAATACCTTCTTCGCCCGGTTCGAGTCCGAGCCACCTGAAGGGGCCACAGACCGCAGCAGCTTCACCCTCACAGTGAAGGAGCACGAGGTGAGGCGCACGCTGCGGACCATCAACCCGAGGAAGGCTGCGGGTCCTGACGGCGTCACTGGGCGTGTCCTGAAGGACTGCGCAGATCAGCTGGCTGGAGTCTTCACAAAGATTTTCAACCAGTCCCTTACTGAGTCCACCGTCCCATCCTGTTTAAAATCCTTCACTATAGTCCCCCTGCCCAAGAAACGCCACATCACCAGCCTCAATGACTACCGGCCAGTCGCACTCACCCCGGTGGTCATGAAGTGCTTTGAAAAGCTGGTACGGGGTCACATCACAGCACTCCTGTTCAGAGGTTTTGACCCCCACCAGTTTGCCTACAGGGCAAATAGATCCACAGAGGATGCAGTAGCTACAGCCCTCCACGCTGCACTGTCCCACCTGGAGCAGCCGGGGAGCTATGTGCGGATGCTCTTCGTGGACTTTAGCTCTGCTTTTAACACCATCCTCCCCCACAGACTGGTGGACATACTGGAGGGCCTGGGACTTCCACATAATACTTGCAGGTGGATTAAGGGCTTCCTGACGGGTCGCAGCCAGAGGGTGAAAGTGGGCTGTCATACATCCACACCTCTCAGTCTTGGTACCGGCTCCCCACAGGGCTGCGTACTGAGCCCACTGCTTTACACGCTCTACACACATGCATGCACCCCCGCCCACCGCAGCAACACCATCGTGAAATTTGCGGATGACACAACCGTGGTGGGGCTCATCTCAAAGGGGGATGAGTCTGCCTACAGGGACGAAGTGGTCCAGCTATCGGAGTGGTGCGGAGAGAACAATCTGCTCCTAAACACGGCTAAAACCCAAGAACTGGTCATTGATTTTAGGAGGAAAAATAAAACGGACATTCCACCACTCATCATCGACGGGGTCTGTGTGAAGAGGGTGTCCTCCTTCCGCTACCTGGGAGTCCACATCGAGGAAGACTTCACCTGGGGCGTGAACACCTCTGAGCTGCTTAAAAAGGCCCAACAGAGACTCTACTTTTTAAGGGTGCTGAGGAGGCACAGCATTACACGGAGACTGCTGGTGTCCTTCTATCGCTGCTCCATAGAAAGCACTTTAACGTACTGTATATGTGTTTGGTACTCCAGCTGCACTGCTGCTCAGAGGAAAAAGCTCCAAGGGGTCATCAACACAGCACAGAAGATCATTGGCTGCCCTCTCCCCACACTGGAAGACCTACACAGAACCCGCTGTCTCAAAAAAACACAGAACATTCTGAAGGACGCTTCCCACCCTGGCCACTCCCTTTTCGAACTGTTGCCATCAGGCAGACGCTACAGATTAATTAGGTCGAGGACTAGCAGATTCGCCAAAAGTTTTTATCCTACAGCGGTAGTCACATTGAATGCAGCTAAACGTAAATGATTATGTCTGTGTATGTTCTTCTGTGGGTTTTTAGCTTTTTTTTTTTTTTTTTTATTCTATTTATTCTATATATTTTTTATCGCATGCGCGGATCGGTTGGCACTTTTTAAATTTCGTTGTACATGTGACAATGACAATAAAGATCTATTCTATTTCCCTGCAGCAGGCCGTCGTCCCTTCGTGTTTCAAGGCTGCCACCATCGTACCTGTGCCGAAGAAACCTGCCCCGTCCTGCTTCAATGACTACCGCCCCGTGGCACTGACGCCCATCATCATGAAGTGCTTTGAGCGGCTTGTCATGGAGCACATCAGATCCATTCTACCCCCCACCATAGACCCCTTCCAGTTTGCGTACCGAGCCAAACGGTCCTCTGAGGATGCCATCTGCTCGGCCCTCCACTCGGCCCTCACCCACCTGGAGAGTAGGGACTCGTATGTGAGATTGCTGTTTGTGGACTTCAGTTCCGCCTTCAACACCATTGTGCCACAACGACTCATCTGCAAACTCGCCAAGCTGGGCCTCAGTACCTACCTCTGCTACTGGCTACTAGACTTCCTCAGACTTCCTCAGTCAGAGACCTCAGGTGGTACGTGTTGGCGACAAGATCTCCGCTAGCATCACGCTGAGCACGGGGGCCCCCCAAGGCTGCGTGCTCAGTCCGCTACTCTTCACCCTGCTGACGCATGACTGCGCTGCAACCTACAGCACCAACCGCATGGTGAAATTTGCTGACGACACGACTCTGGTGGGTCTCATCACCAAGGGCGACGAGACTCTATACAGGTTGGAGGTTGACCTTCTGGCCACGTGGTGCAAGGACAACAACCTCCTGCTGAACGTCAACAAGACCAAGGAGGTTGTTGTTGACTTCCGGAAGGGTCACACCCAACACCTGCCGCTGACCATCGACGGTGCTGTGGTGGAGAGAGTGAGCGGCACCAGGTTCCTGGGGGTGCACATCAGTGAGGATCTCTCCTGGTCCACCAACACCGCATCACTGGCGAAGAAGGCACAGCGCCGCCTGTACTTCCTGCGGAAGCTCAGGCGAGCGTGTGCTCCTCCGGCCGTCATGACTACATTTTACCGTGGCACCATTGAGAGCGTCCTCTCCAGTTGTATTGCTGTTTGGGGTGGTAGCTGCACTGACTACAACATGAAGGCCCTCCAGCGCATAGTGAATACGGCTGGTAAGATTATTGGTGCTTCTCTCCCCTCCTTGAAGGACATTTATACCTCCCATCTCACCCGCGAGGCGACCACGATTGTGAGTGATGTGAGTCACCCCGCTCACTCTTTGTTCGATCTTCTGCCCTCTGGGAAGAGGTACAGGAGCCTGCGCTCCCGCACCACCAGACTCACCAACAGCTTCATACTCCAGGCTGTTAGGATCCTGAACTCTCTCCCCCCTTCTGCGTAGCGTCCTGTACTTTTGCGCTATATTCTGACTGTCTGCTGTATGCACACTTGCTCCGTTTTGCTCCTCTTATTTATTGTGTTATTTGTTTATTTATTATTTATTCATCGCTCTTATTATTCATTGTTTGTGCCTTCTTGTTTTTATTTTGTGTTAGTTTGCTTGTATGTATGTATGTCGTGTACTATGTCTTGTCACCGTGGGATAGTGGAAACGTAATTTCGATTTCTTTGTGTGTCTTGACATGTGGAGAGATTGACAATAAAGCTAACTTTGACTTTGACTTTGATTGTATGTAAAACCCGTCATCTAATCAGCCCGAGGCAGCCACTATGCTATACTATTCAATGATCTATCCGTATATTTACTCTTGTAATATCGCTTGGGCTAGTACTCACCAGACCAAACTTGAGCCTGTATATCGTCTGCAGAAACGAGCTCTAAGAGTACCGTTTTTTTCCATGTATAATGCGCCCCCATGTATAATACGCACCCTAAAAATGGCATGTTGATGCTGGAAAAAAGCCTGTACCCATGTATAATACGCGCCCAATTTATTTTTTATTTAAGTCCCAATGATCGTCACACACGCAGGGAGGCAATGGGTCCCATTTTTATAGTCTTTGGTATGGTCTTAACTAGGCTGGATGTATTTTTTTTTGTTGGCGTTGATTTCTCCGACTGCCCGTAAAGGCACCACCGCGATCAGATGAAAAGAGAGGAAAGTGACGTGCGGACATGTGAAAAAGGCGGCTCTGTATGGGAGAGACGTTGAAGAGGAATAAAAACACCCTTGGAAACCAAAACTTGCCCCTCGTCGTGACTCGGAGCCGCAACAAATGTTTCGGATTTGTGTAGGGTACATTGTGACAGCAAACGAGCAGGTGATCGAGCAAGCGTCTGATACGAGAGCATTGCGTTCGTATGGAGCGTGTTTGAAGTGAACAGCAGAGACGAAAGGAACAAGGCAAAGTGTTGTGAAATAAAATATTACCTGTAATACGCATTTTGTTATTTGCTGATTGTATTAAACCAGTGGTTCCCAAACTTTTGCAGGCTGGCGCCCCCTTTGGCTCCCCAGTGAATTCCTAGCGCCCCCCCCCCCAGGCACATATGGAAACAAACACCTCTTTCTTGATATTTGGTTTGCTGCAATTTGAAAAGAGAAAGGTTAAACACAAATGTGTATTTCACAAATAAAACCCAATTTAGTATTTAGTAAACCAATTTATTTTTTAGCAGTTTTAACTGCCTGGTTAGTTAGCCTGTCGCCACATATTAGCTTTGCGGGCTCGACTGGGGAAACATGTCACGTGACCGGGACGAGTGTCTTGACCTGAATTAATTGATCGTCGATAAAAAAAAAAATTCTGTGCAGCTTGGCGGTACCGGTCCGCGGCCCGGTGGTTGGGGACCACTGCCCTAACCAGCTCAACACAACACAACACGGCGCGTTCTGGCGAGTCCCCAATTTCATGTTGACTTGAACTCAAGATGATGTTGACCGCCAGAATGCGGTTTTTATTATAAAATAAAATTCTGAACATTACAAGCTTGAAATTACAAACCTGAGGTTTTTGCTTTTGTAGTCTATGCTGTCGGATCTGACTGGGCCAGAGCGGCGTGTTGTGTACAAATCGACTGCCGCCCCCCTACCGCCCCCCTACCGCCCCTTTGGGAACCACTGTATTAAACTATCACATTCATTGTCAGTCAAGAAGAGAAGAGGACTATTATCCCTTCTTTGACGAAATGACCAGAGCACAGTACAAACACACTATTGTCGGTCAGTCCTGTTGTTGGTTTTGTTGTACCATGATTTTCTTAAAAAAAAAATAAAAAAAAACTTTTTAATTAAAAGAAATTTGCACCCATGTATAATGCGCACCCCAGATTTTAGGACAATAAATTAGTTAAATTTTGCGCATTATACACGGAAAAAAACGGTAATATGTTGTGTACATCCGAAACATTCATCTCAGCCTCTTTTTACTCGGCTAGGTATCCTCACTGTTCTTCAAGTCAATCATCTTCAAATTGGTCATTTTGTTCATGGCTCATTGGGGAGAACCCTTCCCCTATTTTTTTGAGAGGGGCTGGACTTTCTTCCACTCTGGAGTTGCCCACGGTGAGAGGCGTCGAGCAGGTGTGGGCATACCGTAATTTTCGGACTATAAATCGCGGTTTTTTTCATAGTTTGGGTAGGGGGGCGACTTATAATAAGGAGCGACTTATATGTGTTTTTTTTCAAAAATGTCAAAAATTTTCCCCCCCAAAAAAAAGTGAAACCGCGATAAACGAACCGCGATGTAGCAAGGGATTACTGTAATTAGAATTTCAAGTGACGTCAGGAGCGC
Organism: Syngnathus acus; assembly: GCF_901709675.1. Lineage (NCBI taxonomy): Eukaryota > Metazoa > Chordata > Actinopteri > Syngnathiformes > Syngnathidae > Syngnathus > Syngnathus acus. Next base: position 69,912 of record NC_051093.1, read on the forward strand.
GACGCGGCGTGGCGCAGCGGTTGTTTACATAAAGGACAAAGATTGATCACGGGATGACGAAGGGCCCCACGTACTACCGGCATCATTAGCGGCTTTGTTTCGAAGTGACACGGCGGACGAAGAGTTTGAAGGATTTAAGGATTTGGAGTGACACAGAAGGTTTGAAAAACTATTATGGCTTTTACCCACGCCCGGTCCTACTCTACGGAGCTCTCTTTCACTTCCGTGGATTGAAGTCGGGGGTCGGCGCTCGGCCGGGTGGCTGTCCAGGGACGGTGGATGGGGCTTGGACAATGCTTTTACGCACGCCCGGTCCTACTCTACCGAGCTGTCTTTCACCTCCGTGGATGGAAGTCGAGGGCCGGCGCTCGGACGGGTGGCTGTCCGGGGACAGTGGATGGGGCTCGGTCATGGCTTTTACGCACGCCCGGTCCTATTCTATGGAGCTCTCTTCCACTTCCGTGGCTGGAAGTCCACGCCTCCACACGCCTGGAAGTTTGTTTTGTTAAATAAAGAGCCGTTCACCAAACCCACGTCTTTCCTTGAACTTTGTTAACAGTGTTAACTTAACACTACAATATAGTTATATAGTAGATCTGTGGAATAACGACGAGGCTGACGTCAGGGCGCACGCGCGGCGTTGTTGACGAAGGACGAGGAATTTGATCGATGGATTTAATGATTTAGAGTGCACAGATGGTTTGATAATACTATTGCTTATATAATAGTTATTTGATATCTAATTTATATATCGTTATATGGGCCTGTGGAATATTTTGAAGTGCAAACGCCATCAGCTGCGCGCACCCATTGTTGACAAAGGACGATCGATTGATTTAATGATTTGGAGTGACACAGATGGTTTGATAACATTATTGCTTATATATTAGTTATTTGATATATAATTTATATATCGTTATATGGGCCTGTGGAATATTTTGAAGTGCAAGCGCCGTCAGCGGCGCGCACGCATTGTTGACAAAGGGCGATCGATAGATTTAATGAATTGGAGTGACACAGATGGTTTTATCAACGTGTTATTTATGTAATAGTTTTTTGAATAACTCTGAATTTTACGTCAGGGCCGTTCTCAGCTCTTCGTTTGTGTTTATGTCACGTTAGCATACCTGTCGTTTAGCCTGTTGTTGCTCGTTCATGACTGTTCTTGGTGTTGGATTTTGTCGAATAAATTGCCCCCCAAAATGTGACTTATACTCCGGAGCCACTTATATATGTTTTTTTTTCACATTTTTGGGCATTTTATGGCTGATGCAACTTGTACTCCGGAGCGACTTATAGTCCGAGAATTACGGTACTTATTGCCCCCCGGCTGGGCAACTGCACATTGGGGTTCACCCCGGTGAACGAGAGGGTAGCCTCCCTCCACCTTTGAGTGGGGGGACGGGTCCTGACTGTTGTTTGTGTCTATGCACCAAATGGCAGCTCAGAGTACCCACCCTTCTTTGGGTCCCTGAAAGAAGTGCTGGAGAGCGCTCCTTCTGGGGGCTCCATTGTTCTACTGGGTGACTTCAATGCTCACGTGGGCAATGACAGTGAGACCTGGAAGGGAGTGAGTGGGAGGAACGGTCCCCCTGATCTGAACCCGAGCGGTGTTCTATTGTTGGACTTCTGTACTCGACACGGATTTTCTATAATGAACACCATGGTCAAACAAAAGGGTGTCCATGTGTGCACTTGGCACCAGGTGTGTGTGTGTGTGTGTGTGTGTGTGTGTGTGTGTGTGTGTGTGTGTGTGTGTGTGTGTGTGTGTGTGTCTGTGTGCGAGTGTGCGCGTGCGTGCGTGTGCGTGTGTCTATTCCATGGTGTTATGATTAGCACTCTGGACTCTGAATGCCGTGATCCGACTTTTAAGATTCAGTGGGACCTCAAATATTTAGTCAAATAGTATTTGATAAAGTAATCAATCACATCTTCTCCGAGTTACATATATACGGTCATATGCAAAAGTATCATTCGTATGCAAAATCAATTTCAAGATTTTCCTTTATCAAAGTCAAAAGTCAAAGTCAAAGTCTGCTTTATTGTCAATTTCTTCACATGCCAAGACACAAAGAAATCGAAATTACGTTCCCACTATCCCACGGTGACAAGACATAGTACACAATATACATACAAGTAAACAACACAAAAAAATAAAAACAAGAAGGCACAAACAATGAATAAATAAAAGTGATGAATAAATAATAAATAAACAAACAACATAATAAATAAGAGGAGCAAAAATGGAGCAAGTGTGCATACAGCAGACAGTCAGAATATAGCGCAAAAAAACAGGACGCTACGCAGAAGGGGGGAGAGAGTTCAGGATCCTAACAGCCTGGAGTATGAAGCTGTTGGTGAGTCTGGTGGTGCGGCAGCGCAGGCTCCTGTACCTCTTCCCAGAGGGCAGAAGATCAAACAAAGAGTGAGCGGGGTGACTCACATCACTCACAATCGTGGTCGCCTTGCGGGTGAGATGGGAGGTGTAAATGTCCTTCAGGGAGGGGAGTGAAGCACCAATAATCTTACCAGCCGTGTTCACTATGCGCTGCAGGGCCTTCATGTTGTATTCAGTGCAGCTACCACCCCAAACAGCGATACAACTGGAGAGGACGCTCTCAATGGTGCCACGGTAGAATGTAGTCATGACGGCCGGAGGAGCACTTGATCGCCTGTTCAGATCAGCAATATCAGTAAAATATATCATATAGCGGACAGACACAATGATATTTGAGAAGGGAAATGAAGTTTATGGGATTTTCAGATTTGTCAAGAAGAATGGTGAAATATACCTTCAACCAGAATCTACACTCATTGGAAGCTATAGGAAGTGTCTAGAGCAGTGATTCTTAACCTTGTTGGGGGCACTGAACCCCACCAGTTTCATATGCCCATTCACCGAACCCCTCTTTTGTGAATATATATTTATTTTTTTCAAATTCACGACAGAGATGTTTTTACTGGTGCACAAAATTAGCCGTGCATAAACATCACCTTGTTCAAAGAATAGAACCAACACAATGCATGAATTCACAACAAATGACATACCAGCAAATCAGTGTGACTTCTGCTGTTGCCTTTGCGAGACCAGTTCAGATATGCGAATTTATAAATCAGGTGTGTTTGGACCTCCGGAGTGGAGGCTCTGCCGAACCCCTGAAACCGACTCACCGAACCCCTAGGGTTCGACCGAACCCCTAGGGTTCGACCGAACCCAGGTTAAGAACCACGGGTCGAGAGGCTGTTATTTCTGCAAAAGGAGGATCTACTAAATATTGATATTGAAATATTGAAATATTGTCATTTTTCTCTTGGGGTGCCCAAATTTATGTACCTGCCTACTTTTGTTGAAATAATGATTGCACACTGTTTGCAAATCCAATAAACTTCATTTCACTTCTCAAATATCACTGCCGCCATCCACCGTGTATGGATTCGGGCTAGCGCCCAAGATTAAATTGGGGTAGTTGATCAACAGCAACGTTTTAAAGAAGGGCTCGTCTGGGAGTTGAACCCAGGACCTCCCACACCCAAAGCGAGAATCATACCCCGAGACCAACGAGCCACGACGAAAGCTTGCAGACCATGTTACATTCCACATTATGATAGACAACAGTGTTTCCAAGAAGAGCTCGTCCGGGAGTTAAACCCGGGTAATGATGCACCCTAAGTGAGAATCATTCCCCTGCACCGATGAGCTCCATAGTAGACCAGCTGACCCCGTTACATTCCGATTGGTAGCCCATGTGACATGGACCTGAAGACTGAATGTCAGTGATTAATGGAATAAATGGAATCTGGTTGGCCTAAGGCTCCTAATTCCCTAACTTCAAGCCCTAACGCTAACTCTAAAACCCTAACAATAACCAAACCCTAATAATTAACCCCTAACCTGCTAACTCGCTAACGGTAACCCCTCACCTTTAACCCTAACCTCTAATGGTAAATGGTAAAGGTAGTGCCCTCTAAACGTGAAGGCAGGCATATACGAAACAGACCAGCAGATTGCCCCATTTCAGTACTGTTTTAATAACGTTTACAGATGGTTAAAATCCACATAATAGTTATAAGCGCATGTGTTCTGTGAGCGTCCCCCTTTCTGCCTCCTCCCTTTCCTTTCTCCCGCCAAGCAGTCCATCTTGCCCCAACACAGGGCATGTTCCTTGTTAGTAGTGTCTTGACCTGAATTAATTGATCGTCGATAATTTTATTTATTTATTTATTTTTTCTGTGCGGCTTGGCGGCCCGGTACCAAGTGACCCACGGACCGGTACCGGTCCGCGACCCGGTGGTTGGGGACCACTGCATTAGGCCACATAGACATGTGAAAGACTGTACCAAGTGAAACATGGCAACGACTTCTGATGACTGCAGCCTTGTGGGAAGTGAAGTTCACAGTTGTTACAGACATAAATGGCCTGTGGATTAATCAATTTACAGTAAAAGAGAATTGTAATGCAATTGACATATAACCTTGTTAGTGCAAGTGGGCGTGCATCAGTCTCAAAATCTGAAGGTTGTGAGCTCGACCCTCATACGGGGCACTGTTTTCCATAGTCCATAGTGAAATCATTGTCAATTTCAGAAGATAGCAGGTTGCTCAGAATAGAATAAAGTATTCTGTCCATGAAGTTGAGTTTGACATGCTGGTGGTTGAATCAATTTTACAGTAAAATAGCTTGTAAAACCATACATTCATAGCCTCGTTAGCGCAGGCGGTAGCGCGTCTGTCTCATAATTTGAAAGTTGTGACTTCGACCCTCACACGAGACACCATTTTATTTAGTCCTAACTCGAGCCCTAGTTGGAAACCCTCGCCCCAGTTGGAAACCTCAGTTGGACACCCTAACCCGAGTTGGAAACCATGCTTTTTATACAGTCTACCTCTTGCTGGAAACCCTCGTCCTAGTTGGAAATCCTAGCCAAGTTCAGTTTGATGAATATGGGCGGTGGTTGAATTAGTTTTACAATAAAATACAATTGTCAGAAACCAAGTGCATAGCCTCGTTGGCGCAGGTGGTAGCGCGTCAATCTCATAATCTGAAGGTCGTGAGTTCGACCCTCACACGGGACACACCTTTATAGAGCCCTAACTCTAGCCCCAGTTGGAAACCCTCATCCTCGTTGGAAATCCCAGTTGGAAACCCTGGCCCCAGTTTGAAACCTTAGTTGGCCTCCCTAACCCTTGGTCAGGATTCGGCAACCAAAAATGTTCAAAGAGCCATATTGGCCCAAAAATACAAAAAACATACCTGTCTGGAGCCACAAAAATCTAAAACCCTTTTCTAATGCAGCATCAGAGATGGGGACTCGAGTCACTGTGAATTGGACTCGAGTCGCTGTTTTGATGACTTGTGACTTGACTTGACAAAAAATGAAAAAACTTGAGACTCGACTTGGACTTGGAAGTTAAAGACTTGGGACGTGACTTGACTTGAGACACGATGACTTGAATGACTTCAGTGTTATTTAGTTTATGTTTTCAGTTTGAATATAAAATTAATAATGCATTTAAAAAAATATTATCGATAACAGGGTAGGAGCGCAGGCTGAGAATGGCGTTGTCATGATTGGATCACTACCCTGTCAATCAATCAGTCGTGCCCTGTCTACCTACCGAACGTGTTTATTGGAGAATCACGCCCCTTTATATCAGACATGCGCAAACATGTCAGCGGGAGCGGTACCGCGAGTCAACACCTTCGGCTATCGCAATTACTTTTATGACGGCAAAAGACGGACAGCACAGTGCGAAATATGCAACAAAAACATTTCGCACAGCCAGACGACAACTTCAAACTTTGTCCGTCATCTGAAGAGCCATTCTGCCAAGTAAGTGCTTTTCATTTATCTAAATAGGTGTGTGTATATATAGCTTTAATGCAATGAATATGATGATGAAACTGAATTAAGTAAGTATGACTTAATATGGAGCAAGTTAATAAATAAAAACTACAGTTAACTTGACTTGGACTTGACCTATTTAAGGACTTGACTTGGACTTGACTTGACCTATTTAAGGACTTGACTTGACTTGCCCAAGAAAAAAATGACTTGGGACTTACTTGAGACTTGAAGGTTAAGACTTGAGACTTACTTGAGACTTGCACATGTGTGACTTGGTCCCATCTCTGGACATTTGTGTTGTTTCGGACCTGACGTTATAGTCCGGGACATTTTCCTCCATGGTGTCATTTGGGTCCTCTCTTGCGTTGATTTCCTCAACGCATTCGAGTCTTTGCAACTCACTCTCGGGAGGCAGGTGGCACCATTCGTTTATGACAAGCCCACTGTCCTCCACCTCTTGGATGGCATTGTCAATGTCTCGACTGTGTTTCTCATACCTTTCTCTGTTCCTTTTGACAATTTTGCACACACGCTCCACAGAGTCGTTATATGGTAAAGGAGGTATTTCTCTTTAAAGATACAAATACTCTTCTTAATATTAGGACATCCAGGTAGAGAAGACATTTTGACTTTCGCCAAAATGCTGTGACAGATAGATGGACAAAAGATTTTGGATTATGCGAGCCACCTCTCGACACGGCCCTTCGAACAAAACGTTTTTTCTGTGTTCAAGTTTACCCTCTCTGGCTCTGCCCGTTCCTCCTACCACCCGGCAGGGGCATGGTGCACCCCAAAAGTGACGAGGAGGAACTGTACGTGGACATCGGTACCTACGGCGAGCCCAAAGTCAAACATTTTGAGGCAACGGCGTCTACGAGGCGGCTGGAGAAGTTTGTTCGAGACGTCCACGGGTAATGACTCAGAGATGTTTTCTAAGGTTCTTGTGTTGACTTTGCAGGTCCCAGATGGTGTACGCCGACGTCTACATTGACCGCGACGAGTTCTGGGAGATGTTTGACGGGCAGCTGTATCAGAAATTGAGAGAGGAGCTCGGCTGCAAGGACGCTTTCCCCGAAGTTTACGACAACATTTGTAAAGCCGCCAGACACTGATCTTCTGCGGCCGCAGGTTGGGATCGTGTCCCCATCAAATGTGACATATGTTGATCATCTACCGTCAAGTCGTAACGTGCCTGCGTGTTAAAAAAAGTTTGACAAACATTTTTTGAAAATAGATAACAGGGTCATTTTTATAACACAAGTGTTTTAATCAATAAAAATTTAAAATGTACAGTTCGCATTTGGTATCTTAAAATCAAGTGCATTTGTGTTTAAGGGAAATTTACACCGAATAAAATTCATTTTAAAAATAGATAAAACAGATAAAACAACTTTTGTAAAGCAATGGTAAATTGCAATTGTAAAATATTAAGAATAAAGTTAGACCAATCGGTCATTAAAAGAGTTAAAAGGAAACAGTTAATAGATTATATAGAAGCAGATAAAAACAAGAAATGTATATCAAAACATTCGTAAAAAGAATCAATTCATTGTGTCTCTGTTTCCATGCCCTAAATGAGGTAGTAAGACAAAAAGGAGGCTGAGGACGCCTCAGCTGCCTCCAAAGCTACCAGCTGCCTAAAAAGGGCAGAGGTCAGATCCTCCTCGTCCTCATGAAGGCTGCTGGTGTCTGAGGGTGAACTCGAAAAGCAGTCCGAGGTCACCTTGGCCAACTCCTTAAATAGGCCGGAGGTCAGGTCGTCCTCATGCAAGCTGCTGCTACACAAGGGTGAATCCCAGAAGGAGCTAGTGGACATCTCCAGCTCCTCCAACTCCTTAAATAGGCCGGAGGTCGTCAGGTCGTTCTCATACAGGCTGCCGATGCATGAGGATGAGGACGAAGATGGAGGCAACTCAAAACCCCTACCGATGGTGCAGCCAGGGTCCTCATTAGGCCCTGCCTGCCAAATGCTCGTATCTGGCAAGAAGAGCTGCCTCGGCACCGCCAAGTCGCCAGTCAGGTCTGCTTTGGGTGCCTCAAAGTGGCTGAACGTGACAGAGGGGGGTGCCGGTGCGGGGATGTCAGGTACACGCACTGCAAACACAAAAGCGCCAGTCACTCCCGAGATGAGATTCACTGCGAGTCTTCCATCACTAAACAGAATGCTCAGTTTGGATTGACACGCTCTGTCAGGTGATCAGTTCAAAAAATTCAAAGAAACATTTTCTGAGACGTACCTGTATTATTATTGCATCAAAGAAGCATGCGGTTGGACATTATTGGTGCGTTCGGATTTTTTGGTACTGCACCACACTCTCTTTTTCTTTTGACCCTGCACAAAACACAAAATCATGTCATTTCACACAAAAACACTTTATTTTTAATTTTTAATTGTTCCGATGGATTCTAACTCACATAGTTATCTCGACAGGACCAATCTGGGTGCAAGCTGGCATGGATCTGGTTGAGCCGATGGATTCATTAAAGTACTTTTCCTGCTCGTCCTGCGTGAGCGACTTCCACTGTGGATTTAATGAGAAAGTGTAAAAAAAAAACATGCGCGCGTGAATGCGTGGGCATCGTACTTACCATCTGCCCCAAGATTTTATTAACGGATGCGCTGTCTGTACGCTCTCCGCTTGAATTTTCAAGTTGAGCTTTGACAAAAGGCCGCTGCTCCATCATAAATAACATAAACGCGTTCAGTGTTTTTGTGATATACGGCTTGGAAGGAGTCTGGGGTTCTTTTGTCCAGCTGGAAAATCAAAAGCACAAGCAAACGCATGTCACCATCGTGTGGGCATTCAAAGGAATACATTTTGCAGAAACTGAGGATTTACCGTGCTTTTTGGGGTGTTGGTGGTAAGATCGGAGTGAGCAGGTAACATCCTGGTGGTCGTATGTTATTGGACAAGTGTCCAAGGCTACAGAAAAATACGAACGTTAGACTGCAGAAATGTTGACGATAGAAACATGATATGATATACAGTTGTTACTTACATCACTCGATCAGGCAGGTGGCACCAAGGTTCCACCAAGTGTGCATCCAGAATCTGCAAAAAAAAGAAAGTTATTAATTGTTTTATGAGAAACATGTAACTATTCCATTTTTCATGTTCTCGTGCATGATTCTCCTCAAAATCCAGAGTTTGCATTAGTTGTTCATACTTTAATCTTCATTCAAATCTGGCTGCAATTCCTCATTAAACATCTGGAACACTAAATTAAACATTTTAGTTTTCAGTTGAGTTTTTCCGTCCCGAATTGTAATTGTGTCTTCAAGTTTGTGCATGTTCCAATAAGTTTCAGAAAAGTTGTTAATGCGAAAACGTTTCTTTATTGAAGTTATTTGGGTCTAAAACTTTTCCCTACCTGTTTTTGACGGTTTTGCATCATCTTTAAATTGGCGTTGGTTAATTTTTGTGCGTCTGATCGATGAGTTTCTGACTTCCGAAATGATGTCTATTAGGGATGGGCGGATCGATTCCAAAATATCGATATATCGATCCAGGCTGCTCATTTTTGAGTATCGATCTCCCTAGCTAAAATATCGATACTTACAATTATTTAATTATATTTTCCCTCATTTTTTTTCTGCTCCAATTTGACGACTTGCACTCATGCTAGCACTACTTTTCCTTCCGCCTGCTGCACCGGCGTGTCCTGCTCTGCTCTGCTCCCGCCCCCTTTTCTCACAAGCCAAGCCCTCCTCCTCCGCCTCCCGTTCCAATCCAAACACAAACAAGCATGGCCACGGCGGCGGCCCAGTCCGAACGTAAGAGAAGTCTGGTTTGGAGGTATTATATTTTAGTTAATAACAACGAGGCAAGATGTGAAATATGTCACAAAACGATTAAATATTGTGGCAACACCACAAACTTAACAAAACATTTAAATAAAATTCACCCCACGGTTCATGAAGAGCTGCAGTTGAAACGTGCCGCAGACACTAAGGCAGCGACGGAAAACCCTGCAGCCACACCGAGGCTAAGGTACCAAAGTACCTTAGAAGCAGCGTTTCAGAAAGGCAAGACATATCCAGGTATCAGGTGCTAACCAAAAATCGTAAGCATTTGTGGTTGATGTGCTATTTGAAGCAATAATTACTGCGCTTTAGTCAGTCATTTATAAATAAAGTTTTCCCCTTTTCAATTTGTGGTCGAACGCCATACGTTTTATTTGTAACTCCACTTCCTATAAACAACACTAAAGTATTACAATATTAAATGTAAGTATCCAGTGGCTTTACAAATTGATAGTTTTGCTGCTCATGACGATTAAGCCCTGCATCTCTGTTGGTACCATGTCTCTTTTTACAATATACTAAAAGACAAAACTTTTTCCCAACAACAGAGAGAGAGAGAAAAAAGTAAAGAATAGCTCCTTTTAATTAAAGTTATACTATTAATATGCATCTTCCATTAATGTTTTTCTAAAAAGGTTAATAATTCATGTACATGACGTAATACTTTTTTCTACAAAATTCAATAGATGACTCTCCAAGAGCAAGTATCATTTGCAGTGAAACACCTGCTGTAGTATACAAATGTGCAGGTCAATAGTCACATGTAAGGCACAAAATATTGATGCAGCATGCCACTGCATTTAAATTGGTTTTTTTGGCGGGAAATTACACTTCCGGTATCGATATCGGATCGATATCGGGTATTTTTGGGCAGGAAATACTTGGTATCGGATCGAATCCAAAATCATTGGTATCGCCCATCCCTAATGTCTATCCGTTATGATCGGCGTTATCATCGAGGCATACTTAAAAAAAAAAAAAAGGCCTCCTCATCAGCCAATCACAACACAGGGATTGTCTTTGATACATCACCGGATATTACGCACATCGAACATGAAAGAGCAGCTATGCTAACCTGCTAGGTGGCTAACTAACGTCTGGACGTGGCTCGTGGCCACGTACTATTTGGACAAAATGGTTTCAACTTCTCTTTTTAAACCCACTAAAGAGATATAAAAAGAATAATTTGTAGGTTCCCTGTCCATCACGATACGGGGAGTCTTCTCGGCGGGCCTTCGAGAGTCGCCATTTTCAGAGCCAGGATGGATGCACTTGACGTGATCGCATTTTCGGTAAATGTTACAAACTTTATAAACACTGTCAAACATGATATTAGATATTCAATATGTTATAAATTAAAAATAAAAATTCATGGCACTCTTTAAACATCTTTTGATGGGTGTTTTTTTTTATTATCAGAAACGCTAGAAACGTTAAATCTGGTTAACAGGTCGTCACATTTTGAGGATTAAATTAAGGTGTAAAATGGAATTATGTCAGTAGAATTTCAAGAAACGAAATATTTTCAGTTGCGTTTACTTTTGAATGCTTTTTAACTTTTGCAAGGACCAAATGGTATAAACTAGAAAAAGAACTAGAAAATGCAATTTCTGGAGAAATTGCGTGTGAAGGCAAAGACCATGAATGGGAAAAATTGCGCCAACATTTTTTAAAATTTGGAACAAAACGAAAACTACAGGTTCAAGAGGTTCAGTTTGGAGTTCAAAAGTTGAAACGGGTCTAATCGGACAAAAATTGTAAAGGTTAGAGCAAATGTTATATTTAGGTCACTTCTGGTTTCATTTAAGGCACTTCTTGTTGAAATAAGGTCAATTCCGGTTTAATTCCGGTTTATTTAATAAACCCAGGTTTCTGGACACGTGCTTCATTTGGATAGTTCACCAATTTGACAACTTTTGCAAACATCCCATTGCACATACCTGCTTGAACATCAATATTGCGTGTGATCATAACACGAGCACTGAAGGCAACTTTGATTGAGTCCGGGAGCTCATTCTTAGCGCCTTGCACAGGGGAAGCTTGCCTTGCCATTCTGCCAGTTCCTTTGTCTTTCTTGGAGTCATCTGCATCCATTTGCACAATGTCCTTATGAAGCAGATTCAGCATCACGGAGTTATGGCCATCCACCTGTTTATTGGTGGCAAAAACATGCAGAATATGCTTTAGACACATTTCTGGGGAAGTGTACCTCGTCGCAAGGAGAGCTCTGTCCAGTTCCGACAGTTCATCAGACTTTTCTTTGACGCGGAGTCGGCAGCAGAAAATCATCTTGGCACTGGTGGAAGAGATATGCTCAATGCTGAGAAGGACAAGCGGCTTGCCTACCTTGAAAGTCGGGTAGCGGACATCAAGCAATATACAAGAATAAATGACATTGTCATCACGGGAATAGCAATCAAACCTATATCTTATGCAAGGGCAGTGACGGCAAGTAACGACGGCTGTGAGCAACATGCAAGCTCAGCCGAGCAACAGGTAGCTGAGTTTCTGCAAACTAAAGGAATAACTATGGACTCCAACCAGGTTGAAGCATGTCATCCACTGCCCAGAAGAAACAGTAACGACAAGCCTGCAGTCATTCTGAAATTTGTCAACAGGAAGCACAAAGTTGCACTTCTAAAGCAGGGTAAGTTGCTCAAAGGTACAGACATCTACATAAATGAACATTTGACAAAGACCAATGCGGATATTGCAAAGAAAGCACGTCACTTGAGAAGAATGAAAAAAATACAGAGTACATGGACCAGAAATTGCAAGATATACATCAAGCTTAATGGATCACCAGAAGAGGCCAAGATACTGATGGTGAGGAGTATTGAGGAACTGGAAAAGCTCGAATAAGTATCCTCAATAGAAAATCAACTGGAGTGGACTTGGAACTGAATGGAGGTAACAACACAAAACACAAACATAATGCTCAGGGACACTACTCAACCTACCTCAAGCAACAATGGACATGTAACACAGTGGATACAAGAACATGAACAACTCCAACTAACGTTTGATTACAGTGAAAGCAGCACTCTGGACATAGATCAGGACATCGACCCAGACAATAATTTCTTCTCCACCACAAACAACACATTTTATTATTACAGCAATGATCAGTACAATACGGACATCTTAACAAAAGATAAGCTATCTATTATCCATTTCAATAGCCGGAGTCTATATAAAAATTTTAGTAGCATTCGGGATTACTTAAACACATTCAAACAACCATTTAATATAATAACTAATTCTGAGACCTGGATTACGACTGAGAAGCACTTTGAGATGGAAGGCTATGAATTCATATACAACAACAGACAGAGTAAAGGTGGGGGTGGTGTTGCAATCTATGTTGATTTGAATATGAAATTCAAGATTGTAGAGGCTATGACACAGGTGGTGGACAATCTTCTTGAATGTCTCACGATACAGATTTGTGTTGAAAAGAAAAATACATTATTATAAGCTGTGTCTATAGAGCTCCTGGTTCTAGCATTGAGACATTCACAGAATGGATAGAAAGTGTGATTATACAAAAAGGCAACAAAAATATTTTTATTTGCGGGGATAGGGTGAGAAGTTCGGTCATCCGGGAGAGACTCGGAGTAGAGTCGCTACTCCTCCACGTTGAGAGGAGCCAGATGAGGTGGCTCGGGCATCTCATCAGGATGCCTCCTGGACGCCTCCCTGGGGAGGTGTTCCGGGCATGTCCCACCGGTAGGAGACCCCGGGGACGACCCAGGACGCGCTGGAGAGACTATGTCTCTCAGCTGGCCTGGGAACGCCTTGGGATCCCCGGGATGAGCTAGATCAGGAGTGGCCAACCCGCGGCTCACGAGCCGCATGCGGCTCTTTGCCGGGTTTCATGCGGCTCCTTTACGTTCGCTTCGCTCCGGGGGGGGGGGGGGGGGTGGCTTGGGGGGGTGTTAATGGTACGTCAAACGCTGCGTGTTCGCTTCGCTTCGGGGGGAGGGGGGGGGATGTGGCTCTTTGCGGTACACAGTAAAAAAATGTGGCTCTTAGTCTCTGACCGGTTGGCCACCCCTGAGCTAGATGAAGTGGCTGGGGAGAGGGAAGTCTGGGAGTCCCTCCTGAAGCTGCTGCCCCCGCGACCCGACCCCGGATAAGCGGAAGAAGATGGATGGATGGATGGATGGATTATCGTATTTTTCGGACTATAAGTCGCGTTTTTTTCATAGTTTGGGTGGGGGGTCGACTTATACTGAGGAGCGATTTATATGTGCTTTTTTGTCACAAATCTTCCAAATTAAAAAAAAAAAAAAAAAAAGTGAAACCGCGATAAACGAACCGCGATGTAGCAAGGGATTACTGTAGTTTGAACTGCAAGTGACGTCAGCGGCGCAGCGGTTGTTTACTTAAAGGACAAAGGATTCGATCACGGGATGACGAAGATGACGAAGGGCCCCATGTACTACTGGCATCTTTAGTGGCTTTGCTTGTAAGTGACACGGAGGACGATGAGTTTGAAGGATTTAATGATTTGGAGTGACACAGAAGGTTTGAAAAACTATTACGGGTTTTACGCACGCTTATATACTTTATATAGCGTTATATGGGTCTGTGGAATATTTAGACGATTTAGACGTCAGCGGCGCGGCACATACGTGGCATCGTTTCCATAAAGGACGATCGATGGATTTAATGAATTGGAGTGACAAAGATAGTTTGACAAACGTGTTATTTATGTGATAGTTATTTGAATAACTCTGAATGTTACGTCAGGCCCGTCCTCAGCTCTTCGTTTGTGTTTATGTCACGTTAGCATACCTATCGTTTATCGTTGCTCGTTCATGTCTGTTTTTGGTGTTGGATTTTTCGAATAAATTTCCCCCAAAATGCGACTTATACTCCGGAGTGACTTATATAGTATATATATATATATATATATATACACGTATGTATTTTTTTTCACTTTATTGTGCATTTTATGGATAATGCGCCGTATATTCCGGAGCGACTTTTAGTCCGAAAAATACGGTAGTTATATATACACTTACCGTGATTTTCCATGCATAATGCGCAAAATTTAACTAATTTATTGTCCTAAAATCTGGGGTGTGCATTATGCATGGGTACAACAATTTTTGAAGAAAATCTCCCTCGAAATAAAACTTGAAATCACACCTTTCTTCTTGTTTGTTGTCAATCGCGCATCGCATTCAGCCATCCTGCCCAACACACTTAGTCAGTAAAATTCATAATTGACGACACATCGTTTGATGCGATGGTGCAATCCTTGATGGTGTGTTATTGTCAAATATTGTTTGTTTTTTAATCTCCATCGCAGACCGGATATCATATGGGGGGCGCCATGACAGTATGCGCAGAACGGATGCGCAAGACACGTCAGCTATATAAAGAGCGAGAGTTCAGTTCTCTACCTATTAGTTTCAATTCACAGTTTAATTAGCAGTTTCAATCAGCAAATAACAAAATGCGTATTACAGGTAATTTTTTATTTCACAACACTTTGCCTTGTTCCTTTCTTCTCTGCTGTTCACTTCAAACACGCTCCATACGAACACAATGCTCTCGTATCAGACGCTTGCTCGATCACCTGCTCGTTTGCTGTCACAATGTACCCTACACAAATCCGAAACATTTCTCCGCTATCGAGTTTGCTAGCGCATGCGCAGTGATACTGACCGGCAGAATAACATCCGGTTGTTCCCAAAGATGATCTTTTTTCTGAAATAATTTTACGTTTACTTAAGTAAGAGTCAAAATTTGGGTGCGTATTATACATGGGTACAGGCTTTTCTCCAGCATTGACATGCCATTTTTAGGGTGCGTATTATGCACGGGGGCGTATTTTGCATGGAAAATCACGGTAATCCGTCAAGAAGTAATATTTCTAAAACTTTGGAGAGTATACAAGATAGAGCTATTGGTCTACAGTTAGCAATACATCCTACTTTACCAGCCTTGTCTTTTATAACAGGGACCAGAACTACAGACATCATGAAGTCAGGTAGAGTACCGTGAGTCACCAAGCCATGAGAAACAGAGAGACAGCAGCGCTGTCAATCGGGGGTCAGCTAACTTTAAATGCTCTGCTGTGATGTTATCCAGACCACTGGCTTTTCTGTCAGAAAGTTGTCCTCCGGCAATAGACACCTCATGACAATTAAAACAAATACTTTCCTCTTCAATTATGCCTACATGACAGGGCTCACTTTTCAGACCGTTAAATAGTGCTGAATAATGCTGCCTCCAGAGGTCAGCGATGCTCACAGGATCTGTTACCCCCTCTATGTTACATGGGAGAGCTGCTTTAGCCCTGTTCAGGGATTTTACCTCTTTCCAAAAATTAATTACATCATTATTAAGCAGATTATCAACCATAGAGTGAGCACTTAGGGCGTGCTCTTGCTTATTTATGTACCATAATGCATATTTGTACTTGGCATTCATTTTCTTTTTATATTCAAGGACAGGTCCCTGTCTGGGCCTACCAGCTATTACCCAAGCCTTGTGGGCCTCATTGGCCTCTGCATGGTGGCCAGTTACCCATTTATTCCACCCTGGCTTGATGTTCTTAGCCTTTCTAGGGCGGGAGAATAAAGACCTGCTAGCAACCAGAAGGGCTCTCAGCGAGAGAGCATGTGGCATGATATAGTGAGAGCCTCTCACTATATCATGCCACATTAAACATAAACTTTTCCCCATATTATCAGCTCACTCTTATTTCTCTTCAGATCAAATAAATCTTTGGCCTTTTACTCAAGATTTCCGTGGGGAGGAACAATAAGAATCTATCTCAATTTTTTTATGCTCTGCGAAAGCGGAGCTTTCTTTCTCTGTTAAAATATCAATATCGCAACGGATAACTGCCTATATCATACTCCGTGCAACAGTCATACTGTCACATAATTCATACCGACACATATGTGAACATGTTCACACAAACAGAGAAATTATGCCGAGTGCAGAAAGCCAATCACATTTAAGACCTCGTTTATCAATGCAGTTTAATTTCTGGTGGTACCCATTTGAATGGGCACATGTAATAATAATAATAATAATAAATTATATTTATAACGCACTTTATATTCGGGGGAATCTCAAAGTGCTACATGGCAGATAAAAAACAAGAAAACAAAACAAGGACAAGTATAAAACAACTGGACGACAACCAAGATATGAGAGAAATTACGGAAATGCTAAGGTAAAGAGGTGAGTTTTAGAATAGAATAGAATAGAATAGATCTTTATTGTCATTGTCACATGTACAACGAAATTTAAAAAGTGCCAACCGATCCGCGCATGCGATAAAAAATATATAGAATAAATAGAATAAAAACATAAAAAAAACAAGCTAAAAACCCACAGAAGAACATACACAGACATAATCATTTACGTTTAGCTGCATTCAATGTGACTACCGCTGTAGGGTAAAAACTGTTGGCGAATCTGCTAGTCCTCGACCTAATTAATCTGTAGCGTCTGCCTGATGGCAACAGTTCGAAAAGGGAGTGGCCAGGGTGGGAAGTGTCCTTCAGAATGTTCTGTGTTTTTTTGAGACAGCGGGTTCTGTGTAGGTCTTCCAGTGTGGGGAGAGGGCAGCCAATGATCTTCTGTGCTGTGTTGATGACCCCTTGGAGCTTTTTCCTCTGAGCAGCAGTGCAGCTGGAGTACCAAACACATATACAGTACGTTAAAGTGCTTTCTATGGAGCAGCGATAGAAGGACACCAGCAGTCTCCGTGTAATGCTGTGCCTCCTCAGCACCCTTAAAAAGTAGAGTCTCTGTTGGGCCTTTTTAAGCAGCTCAGAGGTGTTCACGCCCCAGGTGAAGTCCTCCTCGATGTGGACTCCCAGGTAGCGGAAGGAGGACACCCTCTTCACACAGACCCCGTCGATGATGAGTGGTGGAATGTCCGTTTTATTTTTCCTCCTAAAATCAATGACCAGTTCTTGGGTTTTAGCCGTGTTTAGGAGCAGATTGTTCTCTCCGCACCACTCCGATAGCTGGACCACTTCGTCCCTGTAGGCAGACTCATCCCCCTTTGAGATGAGCCCCACCACGGTTGTGTCATCCGCAAATTTCACGATGGTGTTGCTGCGGTGGGCGGGGGTGCATGCATGTGTGTAGAGCGTGTAAAGCAGTGGGCTCAGTACGCAGCCCTGTGGGGAGCCGGTACCAAGACTGAGAGGTGTGGATGTATGACGGCCCACTTTCACCCTCTGGCTGCGACCCGTCAGGAAGCTCTTAATCCACCTGCAAGTATTATGTGGAAGTCCCAGGCCCTCCAGTATGTCCACCAGTCTGTGGGGGAGGATGGTGTTAAAAGCAGAGCTAAAGTCCACGAAGAGCATCCGCACATAGCTCCCCGGCTGCTCCAGGTGGGACAGTGCAGCGTGGAGGGCTGTAGCTACTGCGTCCTCTGTGGATCTATTTGCCCTGTAGGCAAACTGGTGGGGGTCAAAACCTCTGAACAGGAGTGCTGTGATGTGACCCCGTACCAGCTTTTCAAAGCACTTCATGACCACCAGTTTTGAAAGAGTCAGTGGATTGGGGTGCTCTTAGGTGGTCGGGGAGGGAGTTCCACAGTGTAGGGGCTGTATGGCAGAAGGCCCGGTCGCCCATGGTGCGCAGCTTGGTTTTCGGAACGTGGAGAAGGTGTGAATTGGATGAGCGGAGGCTTCGGGTGGCAGGTTTTGGGGCAAGGAGTTCTTTGAGGTATGGGGGAGCATGTCCGAGGATACAATGGTGAGTGAGGAGGGCGATCTTATAATCAATTCGGAATTTGATGGGTAGCCAGTGCAGAGAACGGAGGATGGGTGTGATGTGATTGCTTTTCCGCACCCTCATCAGGATCCTAGCAGCGCTGTTTTGAATGTACTGAAGCCTCTGGAGGCTCTTGCTAGGGATCCCGATGAGGAGTGCGTTACAATAGTCTAGCCTTGAGGAGACAAAGGCGTGGACAAGTTTCTCAGCATCCGTCAGGGTAAGTGTGGGGCGGAGTTTGGAAATATTTCTGAGGTGGAAGAAGGAGGTTTTGCAGATGTGTTTTATGTGTGACTCAAGGTTGAGTTGAGGGTCCAGTTTCACACCCAGGTTGGTGACAGTGGCTGAGAGGGGAATAGTGAGACCGGCGAATAAGATGCTTGTTATTGGGCAGGTATGGATCTGATGGGGAGTGCCAATTAACATGGCTTGGGTTTTGTCACTGTTAACTTGCAGGAAGCTGAGATTCATCCACGCCTTTATCTCCTCCAGACACAGGGAGAGGATGGATGAGGGAGATGGAGAAGGCTGGGTTATGGAGGGCGGGGGGTCAAGTTTGAGGTATAGCTGGGTGTCGTCCGCATAACAATGATATGAGATGCCGAACTTCCTGATTATATTGCCGAGGGGTAGTATGTAGAGAGTGAAGAGGGTAGGACCGAGTACAGATCCCTGGGGGACACCGGAGGTGACAGTGTGAGTGTCGGATTTTTCCCCCCCCAGGGAAACGTACTCGGTCCGGTTCGAGAGGTAGGACTGAAGCCAGGTTAGAGCAGTGCCAGAGAATCCAGTGGAGTGAAGTTGGTTTAGGAGGATATTGTGGTGGACAGTGTCAAATGCAGCGGACAGATCCAACAGGATAAGAAGTGACGGGGAGCCTGCATCGGCAGCCATGAGAAGGTCGTTGGTGACCCTAACAAGTGCTGTTTCAGTGCTGTGGCCAGAGCGAAACCCGGATTGAAATTTCTCAGCGATGTTGTTGGGGTGAGATGAGTGTGAAGTTGGGCAGCTACCACTTTTTCCAGAACCTTGAAGAGGAACGGGAGGTTAGATATTGGTCTGTAGTTGGCAAGGTTGTCCGGGTCAAGTGAGGGTTTTTTGAGCAGGGGGTAATAATGGCAGTCTTCAATGCAGGGGGTACAGAGCCAGACTGGAGTGAGAGGTTGATGACATTGGTTATTAGGGGACTAATGGCTGAGGTTTGTTGTTTAATGAGGGCTGTGGGGAAAGGGTCCAGGGCACATGTGGAGGGTTTCATCTTTTTGATGATGTCCTCTACCTCCGACTGCAAGATAGGGGAGAAGCAGCGGAGAGGCTGGACTGTCCCGGGTGGAAGGAAGGGGGGAGGAGGTGAAGTGGTGGGGCCAGAAGAGGAGAGGAGCTGGGTGCGGATGTTGTCAACCTTAGCGGTAAAGAAGGTCATAAAGTTATTGGACAGTACCTCTGAGGATTCTGTTGGAGTGGTGGGTTGGGGTTTGAGAAAGTGGTTGATGGTTGAAAAGAGCTGTTTTGAATTTCCAGGGGTATTGTTTATGATATTGGAATAGAACTGGGCACGTGCAGTCCCAAGGGCTTTTGAGTAGGCCTTCTGATGTTCTTTGTAGGCCTGTTTGTGCACGGTCAGTCCTGAGGCTTTAAGACGACGCTCCATTATGCGTCCAGTTAACTTCATCAGACGCAGCTCACTGGTGTACCAGAGGGCTGAGCG
The DNA here is from genome assembly GCF_901709675.1 of Syngnathus acus. Classification (NCBI taxonomy): domain Eukaryota; kingdom Metazoa; phylum Chordata; class Actinopteri; order Syngnathiformes; family Syngnathidae; genus Syngnathus; species Syngnathus acus. The sequence goes on from NC_051093.1 coordinate 90,035, forward strand.
TGAAAAAGTGACTGTTTTGGTTTTTTGGGGGGCGTGGATACTTAGAAGTTTGGCCAAAGAGTTATTGTAATGGTCCACTGCCTTGCTGACTGATGTAAAGGTTGCAGAGGAGGAGGAGAGAAGCTGGAGGTCCTGAGCTATAGTGTCTTGGTTGATGTTTTTGAAATTTCTGAATGAGATTTGCCGCTTGGGTTTGGAGTGGGGGCGTGGGAAAGGAAGTTCCATTTGAATAAGTTTGTGGTCAGACACACCGACCTCGTGAACTTGCAGGTTGCTTATGGCCGATGAGGAGATGACAAGGTCAAGTGTATGACCTTTGTCATGTGTGGGGACATTTACATGTTGGGTGAGGTGTAAACAGTCCAATAGTTGCAACAGGTCAGAGGCAGGGGGGCGGGAGGGGGTGTCGACATGGATGTTAACATCACCTAATATGATTAGATTAGAGGAAGTGGAGGTACAGAGGGTAGTGAGTAGATCGTGTAGTTCTGGAATGAAAGAGGAGTTTGGTTTAGGAGGGCGGTAAATAAGTAAAACTGTGATTGGATATGGAGGTTTACATTTGAATGCAAGGGATTCGAATGAGGAGTGATCAGGTAGACTCTACCTACCTGGTAGAGGGAGGGGGGACAGCTCTAGATCAAGACGGTGGAGTACAGCCAGGCCACCGCCACGGCCAGTGCTGCGAGGTTTAGTTATGTATAACCAGAGGGACAGGCTTCATTGAGGGATTGATAGACATCCGGTGGTTGCCAGGTCTCAGTCAGGCACATTATGTCTAAGCCTTTGTCCAGGATGAGGTCGTGAATAAATGATGATTTACGGGTGAGTGCTTGGATGTTGAGGAGATCCATTTTGATTGTGGCTGTGGGGCTGTGTTTAGGTAGGGGGCGAAGTAGAGAGAAATCCACTCCACGTTTTCTGTGCCACATGCAGTGCAGTCCACTCTGTGTTGGAGTGAAATCCACTCCGTGTTGGTGTCCGTTCCGTGCTGGAGAAATTAACACTCCGTGTTTTCCCGGCAACCTGGTGTCCGTCTTGTGTCGGAGTCCGCTCCGTGTAGGAGTTAAGCCCGCACCATGTCTTCCAGGCCACCTGGAGTACTGCAGCCCCGCATGGTTGCTACAATAGAGGCTTTGCAGTCACGTGGTTTTATCACGTGATTTTGTGTTATGCCGCCATCTTGGCGGTCAACTCGTCAGCTCGTTCCTACGTGTTTGTATAGATTGTTTGATTTCTGCGCTACATTTTCACCGATTTCATCCGAATTATGGCTGATTTGCTATCCAACGAAGTTGGGCATTTGGATGAAGACTCCAAGAAACGTTACAGAGAGAAGTTGAACCTTGTTGGCACAACGGATCCGTACCTTTTACCGAGAAGCATGCTAAAATCGCCCGAGCATTTTGCAACAGCCGACCTGCCTGAACTCTCATATCCAGATATTTATAATTACCTCGTCGATTTGTTTTGTAATGGCATTTCATAACTTGACATATTAAAAAACTGAATAGAGTGAAATCATTCAGATACTGTACCTGTCTGTTCAAGTTGCTACCATTTTTATTATTTGTTTATTTTTGCATGATGCCACATCTGATTGGCTTGAAAACTTAACCAATAAATATAATTCAATATTTACATCGATAACGTTTTCAAGCCAATCAGATGAAGCATCATGAAAAAATAAACACAAAATAAAAACGGGGGGGTGAACTGAAGAAATCATCCCATTCCCTGCCTTGCTGCTCTTGCTGCCTTTCTAAAAATGCACCCAGCATTTTCAACAATCATATTTGTATCATCCCATATTGTATTATTTCACATTTTGTGAAACAAATCAGGGGTGAATGGTTTGTTTACATACCTGATATGAAGTCCTCATTGCATATCCTTGTGTAAATCGTAGGTTTCCATCGTTCACGACGAATATCCGCGATCCATTTATCACGTTTTTTCATGTTCGCCGGAAATCTATAGAAGCTAAGATTTGGTTTATCGCCTCGTCTATTGCTACATCCAACAGCACAGCAGGTATCCGGCATTTTTAAGCTCAAATAGCAGCAGATATAACAAGAAAGCGTGTGTGAGTCGTTGACAGGCACTGAAAAGTTGACCGCCAAGATGGCCGCCAAGCTAATGTGGGTAGCTTGATGACGTCAGCTGCAAAGCCTCTATAAGATCCAAGTGCGCCAGGTATCTGATGACTAGGGATGGGCGATACCAATGATTTTGGAATCGATCCGATACCAAGTATTTCCTGCCCAAAATACCCGATATCGATCCGATATCGATACCGGAAGTGTAATTTCCCGCCAAATTGCTAAATGCAGTGGCATGCTGCATCAATATTTTGTGCCTTACATGTGACTATTGACCTGCACATTTGTATACTACAGCAGGTGTTTCACTGCAAATGATACTTGCTCTTGGAGAGTCATCTATTGAATTTTGTAGAAAAAAGTATTACGTCATGTACATGAATTATTAACCTTTTTAGAAAAACATTAATGGAAGATGCATATTAATAGTATAACTTTAATTAAAAGGAGCTATTCTTTACTTTTTTCTCTCTCTCTCTGTTGTTGGGAAAAAGTTTTGTCTTTTAGTATAATGTAAAAAGAGACATGGTACCAACAGAGATGCAGGGCTTAATCGTCATGAGCAGCAAAACTATCAATTTGTAAAGCCACTGGATACTTACATTTAATATTGTAATACTTTAGTGTTGTTTATAGGAAGTGGAGTTACAAATAAAACGTATGGCGTTCGACCACAAATTGAAAAGGGGAAAACTTTATTTATAAATGACTGACTAAAGCGCAGTAATTATTGCTTCAAATAGCACATCAACCACAAATGCTTACGATTTTTGGTTAGCACCTGTTACCTGGATATGTCTTGCCTTTCTGAAACGCTGCTTCTAAGGTACTTTGGTACCTTAGCCTCGGTGTGGCTGCAGGGTTTTCCGTCGCTGCCTTAGTGTCTGCGGCACGTTTCAACTGCAGCTCTTCATGAACCGTGGGGTGAATTTTGCTTAAATGTTTTGTCAAGTTTGTGGTGTTGCCACAATATTTAATTGTTTTGTGACATATTTCACATTTTGCCTCGTTGTTATTAAGTAAAATATAATATCCCCAAACCAGACTTCTCTTGCGTTCGGACTGGGCCGCCGCCGTGGCCATGCTTGTTTGTGTTTGTTTGGATTGGAACGGGGGGCGGAGGAGGAGGGCTTGGCTTGTGAGAAAAGGGGGCGGGAGCAGAGCAGAGCAGGACACGCCGGTGCAGCAGGCGGAAGGAAAAGTAGTGCTAGCATGAGTGCAAGTCGTCAAATTGGAGCAGAAAAAAATGAGGAAAAATATAATTAAATAATTGTAAGTATCGATATTTTAGCTAGGGAGATCGATACTCAAAAATGAGCAGCCTGGATCGATATATCGATAGTTTGGTATCGATCCGCCCATCCCTACTGATGACGTGTTGTACATGCGACGGGGTGACGGGCGGAGGAGGAGCAGATGAATGGTACAGTGTTATGGACGGGTTGGGAGAAAACAAAGTTACGACGGGTGCTTCTGTGGATGTAACGTGGTCTGCGGAGAAGTCCAAGTTGTTTGATGACTGAGACACACCCTGGAATGGTGTGATTACTCAGCTCCAGCAAGCGGGGGATGGAGTACGTTAACATAGTGCCGGTTGGAGAACACTGAACTTGAGTGTTAGCCATTGGCTAGGCTAGCCAGGATGCCTTGGCGGGTGGTGGTGGGGTGGGCGCGCCGTAGTAGGCAGCCGGCTCTGTGGAGGTTCGCCGCGGTCCAGGCGCACTGCACACTAAAACTAGAAGCTAAAAACTAAACTTTAATAATGGCTAAAATAAATAAATAAATAAATAAAAACACTAAAACTAAACTAATTCTGGTGGAGAAGCGGCGAACAATCAGCGCCAGCGTCCTCTCCCCAGATTACTTCCGCCTTGGTCCACACGCAGCCGTCAAATCAATCAGTCAAGTGAAACAGTCACCATCTGTGTCTATTCTAATTTGGCCAAAAATATTGTTTTTGAATAAAAACCAATCACCATCCCCCTCAATTGCACAAGCACTCCTCTTTACTGTTCACAAGCACAATCACAAATACAAGTCATCTTCATCCATAAGCACATCAGTCTTTCCTTGTTAAAACATAGCAGCCCTTCAAAACAAAATGTGTTCCAACAACTTTTAGTGTCTTAATAGACAATGATGGTATTTATTTACATATTGAAACACAATATCCACCTCCTTCAATGTTACACGTGAATGCACATACAGAGAAAAGTTTTATTCATTTTGATCAGACTACATGAAGCAAAATATAAAGGTGAATGCACACCGTTTTCGTGCACCATTTTAGCCCAATTCCATCATTTAGAACGAACTGGTACGCAAAGACAAACATAGATAACACACGGGCCCACAACATACACGTGACAATCTTCCCAGCCGATGACAAGTGGGGAGGGGGGCAGCTGAAGTCCGGAGAACCTCGCCACCACCAGGTCACACAACCTCCCCACCTCTGTCCTAAATATGCATTTGTGCCCACCTGATCGTTTGGCCCAAACTTTACAGCCGCGCCCTTTTGAAAACAAAAATGGTTACAGTTTAACCCCACCGCAAAATGGGATACAACCTTCATGCTAAGTTTATATATACATTCTTTATCAAATTCTTGTTAAGCCATTTTTCTGACTCTAACTCACATGCCAAATAAAAAAACAAATCTACAATTTTATACAAATCAACTTATTGTTCTTCATGAACCACAAATCATCACTTCCACCCCATGAACAGCACCAGCACAACTAATCACTCACGTCTCCAGCTGTGTCGCTGTCCCATCTGACAGCCAAGCCTGCTTTCCACACAATATCAACATAAACACACTTCAACAATTATGTAGCGACCTGGTTAACCCAGTTACCCTTCGCCCTAGACAACAATATAATTCTCTAAGGTCGCACTATTGAGGTCGCCAGGCATCCGTCCTGCTATATCAGCGATGCCTTCACCTTTTTTTTTTTCCACGAGTCCCTGACTCGTATTGGTGGCCTGGCCGATCTCATCGACCCTGACCTTAGGCAACAGTACAAAGTCCCTAAGCGTCTGCTATTGAGGCCACTCCGGTGCCCATATGCTCGCCATTGGCATCCCACAAGTTCCAGCGGTGTGAGCGCCCTTCGCTGATCAGACAAAGTCCTCACCACCTTTCTCTTTTCAAAAAGAAATCATCCATACAATCATAAATGTATATACAAGATGGCGCCGCGGTAGTGGCGACACGTTTGCAGCAGCTCCGTCGACTCGTCTGTATATTGTCTCGTTTTATATGTTTTTTTTTGATTATTTTTTCTTTTTTCGCAGTCCTGAGTTTTCTTTTTTTACCGGGCAGAAACATGTTTGCAAAAACAGTGAGGCTGGCCCTTTTATTTTTCCTATTTTTCACCTGGTTCATCACCCAAGCAACCACCGAAGCAGGGAGTAAACGCTCCATTGTTTACACCCGTGGTCAGCTGTTAGCCCTCTGTAGCCAAGGGAAGCTAACCGGCTACAAGCCCGATGTTTCCCCCGAGCTGAAGAGGAGGAAAAGAGGACAACGCTCGGGTGTTATGTGCCGGAAAAAGAAACGCCGCTTCAAGCCCACACTCCCCACCATCATCACCGGGAATGTGAGATCCATCTGTAATAAGATGGATGAGCTAACGGCGCTGGCACGGCACCAACGGGAATACCGGGAATGTAGCATGCTGCTGTTCACGGAGACCTGGCTAACGGAGCAAACACCGGACTCTGCTGTCGCTCTGGACGGGTTTAACCTGATAAGGGCAGACAGGACACGAGAGAGCGGTAAGAGGAAAGGAGGGGGGCTTGCTGTGTTTGTGAACGATAGATGGTATAACCCTGGGCACATCACTATCAAAGAGCAACTCTGCAGCGCGAACATTGAGCTGCTAGCCGTTAGCATGAGGCCACACTACCTGCCGCGGGAACTCTCGCACGTTATCGCGATAACTGCGTACGTTCCCCCTAATGCTAATGCCGACGCAGCCCGCAATGTCCTGCACAGCAATGTAAGCAGGCTGCAAACACAGCATCCACATACCCTCCTCCTTATTACCGGGGACTTCAATCATGCCTCTCCTTCATCCACACTTCCAACTTTCAGCCAATATGTCACCTGCAGCACCAGAGGAAATAAAACACTGGACCTTTTTTATGCCAACCTTAAGGAGGCATATACATCATCCCCCCTCCCCCCCCCTTGGAAGATCTGATCACGATCTGATCCACCTTCTCCCCCTGTATCAGCCTCTGGTGCACAGGCAACCAGCAGTCACCCACACCAGACAGATCTGGTCTGAAGAATCTCTGGAGACTCTTCAGGACTGTTTTGAGACCACGGTGTGGGACGTGTTCTGTGAGGACTACGGGAACGACATCGACGGTCTCACCAGCTGTGTCACAGACTACATTAACTTTTGTGTAGACTCCACCATACCCACCAAAACAGTCAGGGTTTTTGCAAACAGCAAACCTTGGATCACCCCTGAGATTAAAGACCTGCTCAGGGAAAAAAGGAGGGTCTTTAAATCAGGAGACAGGGACCTGCTGAAGACGGTGCAGAGGGACCTGAAGAAGAAGATCAGGGAGGGGAAGAGCAACTACAGGAGGAGGATGGAAGACCAACTGCAGCGGGACGACGTCAGCGGGGTCTGGAGGAGCCAGGAACACCATCTCAGGACGTAGCAACTCCAGACCTGCGCTGGACAGGGATCAGGAGTGGGTGAATGGCCTGAACCGGTTCTTCAACCGGTTTGAACAACCATCCACTCCTCCCCCCACCCACCCAGCCCTGCTGCAACTTCCCCCGACTGGAGCCTCTTCTGCTCCGAGGACTCTCACCTCAACCACGCCCCCTGCTACTTCCCCTCCAAAACCCCCCAGCCCACTCTCAACTCCACCGAACCCACCAACCACCCCCCCTGCAACCCACCCCACCCCACCAACCCCACCCCCCCACCCAGCATGGTGCTCTCCACAGCCCAGGTGGAGAGAGGACTGGCCAGGCTCAAGGTGAAGAAGGCTACGGGTCCAGATGGCATCACCCCCAGGCTGCTCGGATCCTGCTCCGGGCAACTGTGCAGGATCGTGGAGCACATATTCAACATGAGCCTGAGGCTGCACAGGGTGCCACAGCTGTGGAAGACGTCCTACGTGGTACCGGTGCCCAAGTCATCTCGCCCCAGCGACTTCAACCACTACCGGCCGGTGGCCCTGACATCCCACCTGGCGAAGACCCTGGAGAGGCTGGTCCTCCACTACCTGCTTCCCCCTGGTGAGCTCCTCCGCCGACCCCCTGCAGTTCGCCTACCGGCCGAGCATCGGGGTTGAGGACGCCGTCATCTTCCTCATGCAGAGGTCCCTGGCCCACCTGGAGCGGGCTGGAAGCACTGTGAGGATCATGTTTTATGATTTCTCCAGTGCCTTCAACACCATCCAGCCAGAACTGCTGGGGAACAAACTGCACCATGCTGGAGCCTGCCAGCAGCTGACATCATGGGTCCTGGACTTCCTCACAAACAGACCGCAGTTTGTGAGGACAGGAGGCCGTGTGTCTGACACGGTGGTCTGCAGCACAGGAGCTCCACAGGGGACCGTCCTGGCCCCCCTCCTCTTCACCATCTACACAGCTGACTTCACCCACCACACATCAACCTGCCACCTCCAGAAGTTCTCGGACGACTCCGCCATCGTCGGTCTCATTAACAACGGAGACGAGACAGAGTACCGAGAACTGAATCACAGATTCGTGGACTGGTGCCGGCGGAACCGCCTCCAGATTAATTCTGGAAAAACAAAGGAGCTGGTGGTGGACTTCCGTCGGCGCAAAGTCCCCCCCTCGCCGGTGAACATCCAGGGAACGGACATAGAGATTGTGGACTCTTACAAGTTCCTGGGTGTTCACCTGAACAATAAACTGGACTGGACTGTTAACACTCAGGCCCTATACAAGAAGGGCCAAAGCAGACTCCACCTGCTGCGCAGACTGAGGTCCTTTGGAGTGAGGGACGGCCTCCTGAGGACCTTCTACGACTCTGTGGTGGCGTCCGCCATTTTTTATGGGGTGGTCTGCTGGAGCAGCGGCATCACTGCAGCGGAGAGGAAGAGGCTGGACAAGGTGGTGAAGAAAGCCGGCTCTGTCCTGGGCTGCAGTCTGGATCGGGTGGAGGTGGTGGGGGAGAGGAGGATGGTGGCTAAGCTGTCCTCCATCATGGACAATGTCTTCCACCCCCTTCATGAGACTGTCAGAGCCCTGGAGAGCTCCATCAGTGACCGGCTTCGTCACCCACGATGCACGACCGAGAGGCATCGCAGGTCCTTCCTCCCTGCTGCCATCAGACTGTACAACCAGACTGTAGCTAACGGACAAAATAACATGCAATAACGTGCAATAACCATATGTGCAATCATACTATGTGCAATATCTGTCTACCTCACACTCTTTTTACCTGCTTTTTTTGCACTGTTTTTTTCTCTTCCTTTGCACTATTTTTTTATCTAATATTTTTTTTATCTCCACTGTATATTGTGTATTGTGTATTTTGTATATACTGTCCATATTTTTTGATTATATATACCTTCTACTTTTTTAAATCTTTTACCCCCTTCCCCGCATGCGTGTATATGTTAAGTGTACTGCTGCTAACATAGGAGTTTCCCCATTGAGGGAATAATAAAGGATTATCTTATCTTATCTTAACCACCATTCTGAACACAGAGCTAAAATTATTCATATTTAATTTTACTATGCTTTCACTTCACAATATTGCTGAACTGGGAGGATTTATTGAAAAAAAAAAAAAAGGTTTCCCCTTACCTTTTGTGCCGATCGGACTGCAATATTGTTGAGCAAGAGCGGAGAAGGAAGAATCCTTCCTGGAGCATGCACTTTCCCTTCTGAAGAAATCACGTCGGATGGTCACCATTTGTTGCATTTTGGTCCACAATTTGGGCAGCGCGCTTTCCGCGCCTCACGGCAAAAGCCATAGCCAATCACCTGTTATCCAATTTACTCACCGTGTGCTCGTTTTATTTTTTCCGTTTTAGGAAAAGGCTAAGACACCGAAACGGAATTTAGACTTACACAGGTTGGTTGAGTTCAATCACAATTCTTGTTAACTTAAGAAAGCTCTGTTTTCAGGAAAGTACAATACAGCTCTGGGCCTTTCGTGCGACCATGCTCAAGAGCAGAATGTCTCCATTCAGAAAAGGCAACGTTCAAGGTTCTTTGGTCAGCTTATATTCAGTTGCACATGTCAGTGTGGGCCGAGTTTGATGGATGATGAATCAGGGGGTGTGGCAAGTTCGCAGGAGAGTTTGATTCCATGGGAGTGGGTGCTGGTTCGGTGAGAGCTGGTTCGGTGGGGGTGGGTGCTGATTATAGGCGATTCGGTGTGTGTGGGGGCTGTTGTCTTCCATCCCGTCTTTCGGCCTTGGCTATCACCTTTGGCCGGGTTCTTGGTTGTTGTTTTCCTCCTGCCGCTCTTTCTCTGGCACCTCTACCGGTTTTATCTCCAAGGGTCCTTCCTGTAAACCATTCTTGCACATACATCCACTTCGCCCACTGTCGCACACCGCCCAGTCATCATTCTTTCATCTTTGTCATTTTGTACGGAATTATGTGAGCTTTTGGCTGTGACATCATCAATTTATTAATGTTCCCTGACTATGCAAAGTTTGTACTCACCACTTACCATGTTTTTGTTTGTTTGTTCTTTTGATACTCCATGTACTTGCTTACGTCATCATATTCTTAGTTTAATCATGCTTCCAATCATATCTTTTCTTTGTTAGGCAAAATATTTCCCTCTGTCCAGAACGTTCTGTAGTAATCGAAAACTGGCATCTAGCATTCGTCAAAACATAAGATATAATCAAGTACTGAACATTTTTAGACGACTTTGGCAGTGTCCGTGATTTAGAAAATCATCAGCCATGCATTGAACAGTTCCTTAAGGGTCATTAAGCTATTCAAAGTCAAAGTCTGCTTTATTGTCAATTTCTTCACGTCAAGACACACAAAGAGATCGAAATTACATTCCCTCTATCCCACGGTGACAAGACATAGTACACAATATACATACAAGTAAACAACACAAAAAGTAAAAAGAAGAAGGCACAAACAATGAATAAATAAGAGTGATGAATAAATGAATAAATAATAAATAAACAAATAACAATAAATAAGAGGAGCAAAAATGGAGCAAGTGTGCATACAGCAGACAGTCAGAATACAGCGCAAAAGTACAGGACGCTACGCAGAAGGGGGGAGAGAGTTCAGGATCCTAACAGCCTGGAGTACGAAGCTGTTGGTGAGTCTGGTGGTGCGGGAGCGCAGGCTCCTGTACCTCTTCCCAGAGGGCAGAAGATCAAACAAAGAGTGAACGGGGTGACTCACATCACTCACAATTGTGGTCGCCTTGCGGGTGAGATGGGAGGTGTAAATGTCCTTCAGGGAGGGGAGTGAAGCACCAATAGACTTAGACTTAGACTTAGACTTAGACAGAACTTTATTGTCATTTTGTCAACACTAGGTGTACAAAACGAAATTTCGTTGCATACGGCTTTCAACAATGTAGAGGTATTTCGGCTGGTTAAAAAAAAAAGTGACATTCTATATAAAAAAATGAAATAAGATAATTATAAAGTACAAAGTGCAGCAGTGATAAAGTATGTGAACAGTGCAGGAGACAAAAGCAGTATTTACAAGTGTGCAGAGGAATGCTACGTTTAAATGTTCAACAGTCTGACGACAGCAGGGAAAAAACTATTGCAGAACCTGGTGGACCTGCAGCGGATGCTGCGAAACCTCTTCCCAGAGGGCAGCAGGGAGAACAGTCCATGGTGGGGGTGTGATGGGTCACTGATAATATTTCGGGCTCGGGACACGCAGCGCTGGGATGACAAGTCCTGAATGGAGGGAAGAGGAGCCCCGATGATCCTCTCTGCTGTCCTCACCACTCTCCTCAGGTTCTTCCAATCGGAGGCGCAGCAACCTCCACACCACACCGAGAGACAGCTTGTCAGAATGCTCTCTATGGTGCTTCGGTAGAACGTCCTCATGATGGGTGGGGGCAGGTGGGCTCTCCTCATCCTCCGCAGGAAGTACAAGCGCTTCTGTGCCCTCTTGACCAGTGTTGTGGTGTTCACAGTCCAGGTGAGGTCGTCTGTGATGTGGACTCCCAGGAATTTAGTGCTGCTGACCACCTCCACAGCTGAGCTGTTGATGATCAGTGGAGCGTGGTGAGGCTGGTTCTTCCTGAAGTCGACGATGATCTCCTTCGTCTTCTCCACATTCAGGATCAGGCTATTTTCTCTGCACCAGCCCACCAACTGCTCCACCTCCTCTCTGTAGTCCAGGTCGTTGTTGTCCCTGATGAGGCCCACCACCGTTGTGTCGTCTGCAAACTTCACGATGTGATTGGTGGTGAACCTGGGGGCGCAGTCGTGTGTCATCAGGGTGAACAGCAGGGGGCTCAGGACGCAGCCCTGAGGGGAGCCTGTGCTGAGGGTGATGACATCTGAGGTGTTCTGTCCGACCCGGACTGACTGAGGTCTGTTGGTGAGGAAGTCTAGCAGCCAGTTCCGAAGGGGGGTGCTGAAGCCCAGGTGTTCCAGTTTTTCCACCAGATGTTGTGGAATGATGGTGTTAAACGCTGAGCTGAAGTCCAGGAACAACAACCGCACGTGGGTGTTCCTCTCCTCCAGGTGAGCCAGGCTCAGGTGAAGAACGGAGGAGATGGCATCCTCAGTGGAGCGGTTCTGCCGGTAGGCAAACTGGAACGGATCGAATGTTGGGGGGAGTCCGGAGACGATGTGATCTTTGAGCAGCCTTTCGAAGCACTTCATCATGATGGGAGTCAGTGCCACAGGTCTGTAGTCATTCCATGAGGTGATTTGAGGTTTCTTCGGCACCGGAATGATGGAGGCAGCCTTGAAGCACACTGGCACTTTGGCTTGGTCCAGCGAGATGTTAAAAATGTCTGTGATGACACCAGCCAGCTGGCCTGCACACTCCTTGAACACCCGCCCAGGTATGTTGTCGGGGCCTGGGGCCTTACGTGGGTTGACTCTTCTCAGAGTCTTCCACACGTCGGCTGAGTCTAGGCAGAGGGCCTCCTCTTCCTGGTGGGGAACAGTTTTAACTGCAGGAGTGCTGTTTAGTGCCTCAAAACGCCCAAAGAAGTTATTTAGACCATTTAGGAAGTCAGCATCAACCTCACCCACCGGGGGGGAGGGAGAGTTGTAGTCCGTGATCGCCCGTATGCCTTGCCACATACTCCTGGTGTTATTGGCGTCGTGGAAAAAATCCTGAATTTTCCGACTGTGGCTTCGCTTCGCTAGCCTGATGGCACGGTTCAAGTTGGCTCTCGCTGTCCTCAGTGCCTCCTTGTCGCCAGACTTGAAGGCTGAGTTCCGTGCTCGCAGCGTATGACGTACATCCTCAGTCATCCAGGGTCGTTGGTTGGCTCGGGTGATGATGTTCTTAGTGGTGCTGACGTCCTCGGAGCATTTGTTGATGTAGGCTGACACAGTCATGGCGTACTCATCAATGTTGATCTGATTGTCATATGTTGCTGCTGATTTGAACATGTCCCAGTCAGAGCACTCAAAGCAGTCCTGGAGTGCCTCCATGGCCCCCTCAGACCACACCCTCACCTGCTTCACTGTGGGTTTTGCTCTGATCAGCAGGGGCCTGTATGCAGGGGTTAGCATAACAGATAGGTGGTCTGAAGAGCCGAGGTGGGGGCGGGGGGCTGCTCTGAATGCATCCTTTATATTGGTGTAAACCAAGTCCAGAGTGTTCTCTCCCCGAGTTGGAAAATCCACGTGTTGGTAAAAATGAGGGAGAATAGTCTTCATGCTAGCCTGGTTGAAGTCCCCAGCAATGATGAAAACCCCCTCTGTGTGCGTGGATTGCAGCTCACTAATTGTCCGGTAGAGAACCCTCATGGCCTCTTTAGTGTTAGCGCTAGGAGGCACGTACACAGCCGTGATGCTAACAACAGTAAACTCCCTGGGCAGGTAGAAGGGTCTGCAGTTCACAGTCAAAAGCTCGATGTCCGAAGAGCAGAAGCTGGCGACAGATCTAGCATTTTTGCACCAGTTGTTGTTGATGTAGACACACAGCCCACCTCCTCGGGATTTACCGCTTAGCTCGCTGTTTCTGTCGGCGCGGAATGTAGCGAGCCCCTCCAGGCTAACGGCGTTGTCCGGCATTGATGAGTTCAGCCATGTCTCCGTCAGGATGAGAGCGCAGCAGTTTCTAACTTCCCTCTTTGAAGAGAGTTCCAGTTTTAGATGGTCCATTTTATTATCCAGCGAGCGGACGTTGGAGAGGAAGATGGATGGAAGCGGCGGTTTGTAGGGGTTAGCTCTCAGCTTAGCCGTTAGCCCACCTCGACAGCCGCGCTTTCGCCGCCGGTCACACCGCCTACGCTTACTCCTCCTCCGGCGTGTGCTGCCCGGCGAGCCCGCTGCGTCGTGAGCTCCTGGGGCTAGCGCCCTGAGCACTCCGAGGCTACGCAAACAGACTAGGGTAGTTGTGGCTACGTGTCCGAAAACACTCGATGACCGTACCTCCAGCAGGCGCTGGCGATCATACGCTAATCTACTGGATGGATAAACTAAACTTTGAGTTGTTTGTAGTGTCCTAGGCGACATATTTTGTGAATATCCTCGTCGAATGCTGAGACCCGTAGCGGCCGCGGCCAACAGGGGCGCCGCCATCTTGGATTTTCCCGCCATCTTGGATTTTAATAATCTTACCAGCTGTGTTCACTATGCGCTGCAGGGCCTTCAAATTGTATTCAGTGCAGCTACCACCCCAAACAGCGATACAACTGGAGAGGACACTCTCAATGATGCCACGGTAGAATGTAGTCATGACGGCCGGAGGAGCACTTACTCGCCTGAGTTTCTGTAGGAAGTACAGGCGGCGGTGAGCTTTCTTCGCCAGTGATGCGGTGTTGGTGGACCAGGAGAGGTCCTCACTGATGTGCACCCCCAGGAATCTGGTGGTGCTCACTCTCTCCACCACAGCACCGTCAATGGTCAGTGGCAGGTGTTGGGTGTGACCCTTCCAGAAGTCAACAACAATCTCCTTGGTCTTGTTGACGTTCAGCAGGAGGTTGTTGTCCCTGCACCACGTGGCCAGAAGGTCGACCTTCGACTTGTATTGAGTCTCGTCGCCCCCGGTGATGAGACCCACCAGAGTTGTGTCGTCGGCATATTTCAGCACGCGGTTGGTACTGTAAGTCGCAGTACAGTCATGCGTCAGCAGGGTGAAGAGCAGCGGACTGAGCACGCAGCCTTGGGGGGCCCCCGTGCTCAGCGTGATGCTGGCGGAGATTTTGTCGCCAACACGTACCACCTCTGACAGAGGAAGTCCAGTAGCGAGTTGCAGAGGTGGGTACTGAGGCCCAGCTTGTCGTGTTTGCAGATGAGTCGTTGTGGTACAATGGTGTTGACTGCAGAACTGAAGTCCACAAACATACGAGTCCCTGCTCTCCAGGTGGGTGAGGGCTGAGTGGAGGGCAGAGCAGATGGCATCCTCAGAGGACCGTTTGGCTCGGTACGCAAACTGGAAGGGGTCTATGGTGGGGGGGGAGAATGGCTCTGATGTGCTCCATGACAAGCCGCTCAAAGCACTTCATGATGATGGGCGTCAGTGCCACGGGGCGGTAGTCATTGAAGCAGGACGGAGCAGGTTTCTTCGGCACAGGTACGATGGTGGCAGCCTTGAAACATGAAGGGACGATGGCCTGCTGCAGGGAAATGTTAAAGATGTCCGTGAAGACACCCATCAGCTCCCCAGCGCAGTCCTTCAGCGCTCGACCTTGGATGTTGTCAGGGCCCGCCGCCTTATGGGTGTTGATAGCGGCAAGCGCCTTCCTCACGCTATCGCTATTCAGGCAATATATCAAAAAACATTTGTTATTTCAAAGTGCTCAGAAATACATATCAGATCATAAAGTTATAAAAACCTTTGTCATTATCACCTATCAAAAATGTCTAGTTATGTCTTTTTTACTGATTTGGTGTGTAGGCATAATTAGTATATGCTTAAAATGTTTCTTTTATTGATTTCATATGGGAATATACTTGTCTGCTTATGTACTTTATTCAATGACGTTTGAGCATATCTGTTTTTGTAGCTAGGCAGGACTTTTTGTATTTCGACCCCATTCCTTCACTATCATTGTTCCAAGAATTTTTATTACAATTCTTATTATCATTTTTTTAAGAAAATGTCATTTTCAAAACTTGTTCAGAAAAAAAAAAAATTATTCAGTGGTAATGTTGGAGGTTTTCAATAAATACAAATTCATAGTTTAGGGTTCTCAGGTTAAAAGAGGCAATGCATGATAGGCATGTTTTTGCAGGTATATTATTTTTACTTTATTTTTTATGGTTTGTTAAGGTTGCTGCCATCACCACTAGATGGCGACTAAGAAAAAGGAGGTGAACAAAGGCGTGGGGGTAGGGGCAACTAATGGTAGAAAAAGAAGCAAAGCATGATAATAGTGTTTCTTAAGCTATTTTTTACTTAATTTATAATGCTTTGGTTTGGTAATGACCAAAGGTACTATTTAAACCAGGGGTCTCAAACTCCAGTCCTCGGGGGCCGCATTCCAACATGTTTTCCAAGTTTCCCTCGTTAAACACACCTGATTCAATTATCAGGCTCCTGCAGAACGTGAGGATGAACTGATCATTTGAATCAGGTGTGTTTAACGAGGGAAACTTGGATAACATGTAGGAATGCGGCCCCCGAGGACTGGAGTTTGAGACCCCTGATTTAAACAGTTCTACGAATCCTGTTTCATCCACTGAGTGTGTATGTGTGCCAAACGTTTTTAGCAATTAAGCCCGTGACTGAAGATGGCATGTGCGGTAAAGACGTCGGCCCAGCAACTTGTTTAGTTCATACTTACCTGGCAGGGGAGACGACATGATCAAGAAGGTGGTTCACCCAGGGTGAGGCTCAGCCATTGCACTCCGGTCGTACTGACCTATGCGAATACCCCAAATGTGGGAATCTCGACTGCATTAATTCTGGTAGTGGGGGACTGCGTTCGCGCTCTCCGCTGGTCTTTCTGAAAAAACTTACGCGCAGCAGTACGCACATGGAGTTTAGGTCTGCGATGCTGTGACACACTGAACACTTCTGAGCATGTTATTAACTGTACTCTGGAACTGTGCATTTGCTCGCTAAACTGTATTAACCAAATTAGTAAATGCAAAATAATATTTAATTACCACGTTCCCGACTCGTTATAAGACATGAACGTATCAAAACCTTTTTGTCGGCTGTAGGTCTGTCTTTTTAAGAATGTGCCCGATTGTTGTTCCTCATACATCACAAGTATGGATTTCTAGAAAACTTTCTAAAGTAAAATGACAGATTTATATTCAAATGTCAAATATTGAACGCCACCATCGCAGTGGAGGTGAATTACACTCCAAACCATGTCCACCAGCGGGTTCGGGGATTGCCGCCACGACAGGTACCAACCACCTTACGGCCACAGCTCCGGCCGGCTGCCTCAACAATGGAGGCACGGAACATGGTCCACTCGGACTCAATGTCCCCCGCGCCCTCCGGAACGTGGGAAAAGCTCTGCCGGAGGTGGGAGTTGAAGCTCTTCCTGACAGGGGATTCTGCCAGACGTTCCCAGCAGACCCTCACAATACGTTTGAGCCTGCCAGGTCGGACCGGCATCTTCCCCCACCATCGGAGCCAACCCGGTGGTGATCAGTTGACAGCTCCGCCCCTCTCTTCACCCGAGTGTCCAAAACATGCAGCCGCAAATCCGATGACACGACTACAAAGACGATCATTGAACTGCGGCCTAGGGTGCACACATGGACACCCTTATGTTTGAACATGGTGTTCATTATTGACAATCCGTGTCAAGCACAGAAGTCCAATAATAGAACACCGCTCGGGTTCAGATCGGGGGGGCCGTTCCTCCCAATCACACTCTTCCAGGTCTCACTGTCATTGCCCACGTGAGCATTGAAGTCACCCAGTAAAACGATAGAGTCCTCAGAAGGAGCGCTCTCCAGCACTTCTTCCAAGGACTCCAAAAAGGGTGGGTACTCTGAGCTGCCGTTTGGTGCATAGACACAAACAACAGTCAGGACCCATCCCCCCACCCGAAGGCGGAGGGTTAGGGTTAGGGTTGTCTCTCGTTCACCGGGGTGAACTTCAATGTGCAGGCGCCCAGCCGGAAGGCAATAAGTATACCCACACCTGCTCGACGCCTCTCACCGTGGGCAACTCCAAAGTGGAAGAGAATCCAGCCCCTCTCGAGAGGGCTTGTACTGGAACCCAAACTGTGTGTGGAGGCAAGTCCGACTATGTCTAGTCGGAACATTTCTGCCTCGCACACCAGCTCGGGCTCCTTTTCAGCCAGAGAGGTGACATTCCATGTCCCAAGAGACAGCTTCTGCAGCCAGGGATCGGTCCGCCAAGGTCCCTGCCTTTGGCCGCCGCCCAGCTTACACTGCACCCGACCACTTTGACCCCTCCCACAGGTGGTGAGCCCATGGGAAAGGGGACGCTCGCCTTCGAGCCCCACCTCCAGGCCTGTCTCCAGAGGGGGGCCCCGGTGACCCGCGTCCGGGCAAGGGAAAACGAAATCCATTTATGTTTTTCTTCATAAGGGGCTTGTGAGAGCCGTGCTTTGTCTGGCCGCTCACCTAGGATCCGGTTGCCATGGGTGACCCTACCAGGGGCATGAAGCCCCAGACAACATGGCTCCTAGGATCATTGGGGCGCGCAAACCCCTCCACCACGGTAAGGTGACGACTAACGTTCCGTTCCAGTTTGCCTACCGGCAGAACCGCTCTACTGAGGATCCCATCTCCTCCGTTCTTCACCTGAGCCTGGCTCACCTGGAGGAGAAGAACACCCACGTGCGGATGCTGTTCCTGGACTTCAGTTCAGCGTTTAACACCATCATTCCACAGCATCTGGTGGGAAAACTGGAACACCTGGGCTTCAGCACCCCCCTTCGGAACTGGCTGCTAGACTTCCTCACCAACAGACCTCAGTCAGTCCGGGTCGGACAGAACACCTCAGATGTCATCACCCTCAGCACAGGCTCCCCTCAGGGCTGCGTCCTGAGCCCCCTGCTGTTCACCCTGATGACACACGACTGCGTCCCCAGGTTCACCACCAATCACATCGTGAAGTTTGCAGACGACACAACGGTGGTGGGCCTCATCAGTGACAACAACGACCTGGACTACAGAGAGGAGGTGGAGCAGTTGGTGGGCTGGTGCAGAGACAATAGCCTGATCCTGAATGTGGAGAAGACGAAGGAGATCATCGTCGGCTTCAGGAAAAAACAGCCTCACCATGCTCCACTGATCATCAACAGCTCAGCTGTGGAGGTGGTCAGCAGCACTAAATTCCTGGGGGTCCACATCACAGACGACCTCACCTGGACTGTGAACACCACGACACTGGTCAAGAGGGCACAGAAGCGCTTGTACTTCCTGCGGAGGATGAGGAGAGCCCACCTGCCCCCACCCATCATGAGGACGTTCTACAGAAGCACCATAGAGAGCATTCTGACAAGCTGTCTCTCGGTGTGGTGTGGAGGTTGCAGCGCCTCCGATTGGAAGAACGTGAGGAGAGTGGTGAGGACAGCAGAGAGGATCATCGGGGCTCCTCTTCCCTCCATTCAGGACATGTCATCGCAGCGCTGCGTGTCCCGAGCCCGTAACATTATCAGTGACCCATCACACCCCCACCATGGACTGTTCTCCCTGCTGCCCTCTGGGAAGAGGTTTCGCAGCATCCGCTGCAGGTCCACCAGGTTCTGCAATAGCTTTTTCCCTGCTGTCGTCAGACTGTTGAACATTCAAACTGCTGAACTCTAAACTGGTCTCTGCATCACACATACACAGAATCTGTACATTATCATACTACAACCACTATCTCGCACTGCCAACCTTGCTGAACCTTTATAATCCATGTTAATTTAAAAGTACGCAACCTGGGTTAGCATTCCTCTGCACACTTTGTAAATACTGTTTTGTTTCCTGCACTGTTACATACTTTATCACTGCTGCACTTTATTCTTATCTTATTTTATCTTATATTTTTATATAGAATGTTACTTTTATTCAACCGCAATATCACTACATTGTTGAAAGCTGTATGCAACGAAATTTCGTTTTGTATGCACCCTGTGTAGACAAAATGACAATAAAGTTTGTCTAAGTCTAAGTCTAACGAAGGGCCTCGTTTATCAATGCTGTTTAATTTCTGGTGGTACCCATTTGAATGGGCACATGTCAGTCTATTGTAATTTGGCAAAAAATATTGTTTTTGAATAAAAACCAATAACCAACCCTCTCAATTGCACAAGCACTCCTCTTTACTGTTTACAAGCACAATCACAAGTACAAGTCATTTTCATCCAGAAGCACATCAGTCTTTCCTTGTTAAAACACAGCAGCCCTACAAAAGAAATGTGTTCCATCAACTTTTAGCTTCTTAATAGACAACGATGGTATTTATTTACATATTGAAACACACGTCCACCTCCTTCAATGTTACACGTGAATGCCCATACAGAGAGAAGTTTTATTCATTTTTATCAGGCTACATGAAGCAAAATGTAAATGTAATTTTGATCAGCAGAGGGGTTTGTGTGCACATGAAGCCTCGAGAAATGAACCTATTTGCAAACCGATTGGTGGGAAAGCCTGAAATGCCAACATCTTACATTTAAATCAGACCCCATCAAGTCATAATTGACTGCTTAATCCTGTAAGAATGCAGCGAACGGATTGAAATGGTTTTCTAACATATGAACTCTTGATTTGGCCAGTAGGGTGCACCGTTCCTGGAGGTATTGCAATACCAGGTCGATGCGTGGAGTGGACGGGGCAAGTCCCTATTCCATCACCCTATTCCAAAAATCAATTTAATATGTGATCCCCGGATAGGGGACGTATCAGATATTAAACTGATAAGAACAAGAACAGGGGGGGGGGGGGGGTTCTGTCTGTGCCTCCTTACCAGCAAGTTTCTGGAAGTCCACATGGTGTCTTTGATGGCAGCAAAGGTGAGTCACTGCTTTGTAAAGTCTTCTTGCTTGATTTTCAACGGGCTCACCCCATAGAGTACAAGGTCTGCATTCAGCGCTTCCCTTGCCGGGAATTGCAGGTCGCCCACAGGTCTACGGCAGCCCTGCACTACCAGAGCAGATGCCACACCGACTCCTGGGCGCCACAGCCAGGTTGGGGGCACGTTGCGAGCGCTGACATGTCCCGGGAGTGCATAACGGACCTGACTGGGAGGACATCATGGGTCACCATCCATAACAGGTCCCGAAGTTTGTTTCGAGAGGGCGGGGTGGTTGACGTTGTGCCAAACTCTTGTGGGCTCGCCGAATGCAAGCCCGCACACTGGACACACCGCTTCCCGCTCCTGTACGACAGCGATCATAGATCTGTGATTTGTTAAAATTTCACTATTTTCTTGCTCTAATTTAAAGTTCTTCAAAAACTTCTTCACTAAGGAATAAGAAGGTGACAGGTTAAAAGACACAGGTATTCTTTGGTCGGTGGGTATTGGATTTGGTTTCCGAAGGTATGAGCCCATCCGGAATCGTGTCATTGCTTGGCTTTTTGGTGCATTTGGTGTAACGAGCGCGCTTCGCAGGTGCAGGGCAACATATCTGCTTCCGAGGAAGAGCTTTAAGTCCGGCACTTCTTTTCCTCCCTTTTTTTTCTTTTTCTTCATGGTGTCCCTCTTCAGTCTCTCCAACTTGGATTTCCAGATGAAGTAAAAAATGGCTCGGTCCAACTCTAAAAGCACCTTCCTTGTTGGGATGAAAATAGAACTGATTAGTAAAATCAAGGGTAAAATCACCACTTTTATGGTTAAAATTCTCTTTTCTATAGTCAGCTCTCTTAATCCCCCAAACCCAAGAACAGATACTACACTTGATCTTAGCCAAAAGGCCGAGAAGCGATGGAGTATGTGAGTGACGGACTCGCTTACAGGCTTCCCCGTCTACCCATTCTCACCAACGGTTTGTTAGAATAGGTCTCTTTGGTACATGTGATTAGCTAGGTAGCTTGAGCTATGCAGTTATATCGCTGTAACCCTTCTCTTGCTTTATTAGCTTTCTCTTCTCTATGACACCCTTTGCACATATGTAGAAGTCGCTCTCAGTTAAGACTACAAGGTCACACATTATCACACAGGCTAGGCAGAGTCGTGGCCCAGAGTAGTATAAGAGCAGGAACCTTGGCGATGGGAGAGGGACCTTCTTCCGCATCTCGCAGAAAGGGCTCCACAGCTGTGCATCGATCATTTTGGCATACATTAAATAGTTAAACTGTGAAGGCTGCCACTTGGTAATTACTGTCAGCATATCGAGCATTAAGGATAAAGAACTGGGAACAAACCTACCAGGTTATAGTACGCAACAGAGTGCTGCTCTTCTGGGCACTAATAAATCGGCAAACTTGTCTGCCGACTTATTTGTTCACTCTTCTTCACTCGCAGTAATGCATGTAGTTCACGAGGCATATATGTGTCCCCTTTCAGCAGTCTCTATCCAACTACACAGTGTAGGTACCCATTAAAAGGGTAGTCCAGATTAATTTTCCAGGGTCATCATATGTACAACAGCTGCACCGAAAAGAGTTGGGCCAGATGAGCGGAAGTGACACAGGATTTGAACCCACGCTTTAGGAAAGGCTGGAGCCTCGCGCCTTAGACCGCTCAGCCACACTACCTACCAACTGCAGTTTCAACATTGAATTTTGTTGACAATCTATTAAAACGTGAAAGTGGATAAAAAGTTGGTTTCTCCACCAGCATCCAGGTTAGCGCTGCCCGACTGAGCTTTGTTCATAATGTAATGAACAATATGAGTGACAATCAGAATCCAGTTGCGAGTTGGAACCGAATGCTTGTTTGCCGATTAGAGGACTTGATGAATTTCTAGCACTGAACAGCAGAGTGGCGCAGCGGGAGCGTGCTGGGCCCATAACCCAGAGGTCGATGGATCGAAACCATCCTCTGCTATTTGGAGTTTACCTGCTTTGGACCTTCTTTCAAGTCATGCTTTTGAGAAGAAATGTCGTGCGCATAGTATTTTCCACACGTTGGTTGTGCTGCATGGAAGTCGACCACCCATCCTCAATGCATACAGTTTATGAGGCATATATGTGCCTTCTTTTACCATTCTCAGTCCAAATACACAGTGTAGTTACCTATTAAATTGGTACTCCTGGTTAGAATAAAAGGCAAAGATTGATATTTCGCAAAAACCTTTGAAGGGTTTTGATACTTTACTGCTGCACTGACAGGATTTGGGCAAAAAGACCAGACCTGAATTGATGCAGAAGTGGCTGTGGTGGGATTTGAACCCACAAGTCAGGAGTGACTGGAGCTTAAATAAACGACCAATTAGACCGCATTGCCACACTACCTAATTCCTGGGCTATTGTATGGAATTTTCTTGACAATTATATTAGAACTTTGGAATCGGAGGATACATAGCTGGTTTCCCCACCAGCAACCAGGTTAGTGCTGTCCGACACCGCCTTGTTTATAATGTAACAAAGAAGAAACAACTCGCAGAAGGCCTTGCTATCATCGTCAAGAGCCAGCTACCCGGAAAGCAAAAATTGTGGTGCTACAACTTCACATTGTACCAAAGGGCCATGTGGCCACTGAAGAGGAGCAACATCAAGAGCGAAGTCGTCATATGATGGCGCCGCAGATGGCAGCCACGGTGAGTCGCTCCCTGTTTCTTTGTCTTATTTTGTGTGTTTACTGTGTCCTCTGCTGTCCATCCCGGATCACTTTTACCAGAGAAGCGCTGTTAAACATCGGACAGTCTTCTTCTGGTATTTTCTCTCCTGTTCTCTCTGATTCAGACTGTTTGTCGGAGATTCTAGCCGTAGCGGCGGTGCTGTACAAGCTAGCGCGACGACGGCGGCGCGGAAAACGAGCCGGAGCCCTCGTAAAGCTGAGGCAGAGAGGGTTCCGTTCTGCCCTACCGTCAATTCATCTGGCGAATGTCCGCTCCCTGGCGAACAAGATGGACGAACTGCTGCTCCTCACTTCAAGGAACACGGACTTCAGCAGATCCGCCGTGCTGTGCTTTGTTGGAACGTGGCTCAGCGAACGAACCCCCCACCACGCCGTGGAGTTAGCGGGGTTTCGGCTAACGCGTGCAGATCGCTTACGGGGAGAGCCTGAAGAGACACCTCTCTGCCAATCCTGATCCCTCAACAGTGTGGAAAGGTCTGCAGAGCATCACGGGCTTCAAGAAACGAACCCCCAGTCCTGTGGAGAGCCCAAGGCTTGCTAACCAGCTAAACAGGTTCTACTGCAGGTTTGATCGGTCCTCCCACACAACGGGACTTCCTGCAGCACAATCTACATACTCACCTCTCCCCACAACTGCTCTGTCCACACCTCTATCAACGTTGTCACCCACTCTCTCTCTTGCAGAGGCCGCGCCCGCACTCCAGATCCGCGAGGATGAAGTGCGCCAGATGTTCCGGAGACAAAAGACCAGGAAGGCACCGGGCCCAGACGGCGTGTCACCTTCCTGCTTGAAAGTCTGCGCTGAGCAGCTGGCGCCCACCTTTGCACGGATCTTCAACCGTTCTCTGGAGCTGTGTGAGGTGCCCTCGTGCTTCAAGAGCTCCACCATCGTTCCAGTGGCCAAGAAGCCCGCCATCACAGGTTTGAATGACTATAGACCTGTCGCACTGACATCTGTGGTCATGAAATCTTTCGAGAGGTTAGTGCTGAACCACCTGAAGGATGTCACGGGCCCCCTGCTTGACCCCCTCCAGTTTGCCTACCGGGCAAACAGGTCGGTGGATGATGCGGTCAACATGGGACTGCACTACATCCTGCACCACCTGGACACCCCAGGAACGTACGCCAAGATCCTGTTCGTAGACTTCAGCTCGGCGTTCAACACCATCGCTCCTGACATCCTCCAACAGAAGCTCATCCAGCTTGTGGTGCCTGCCTCCACCTGTCAGTGGATCACCAGCTTCCTGACCAACAGGAGACAGCGTGTGAGGCTGGGGGGCATCACATCTGACACCCGGACCACCAATACTGGAGCCCCTCATGGGTGCGTCCTCTCCCCACTGCTCTTCTCTCTCTACACCAACGATTTATACTCAGGTGACTCTCCTGTGAAGCTCCTGAAGTATGCAGACGACACCACTCTCATCGGACTGATCCAGGACGGTGATGAGACTGCGTACAGACAGGAGGTGGAGCGGCTGGTCCACTGGTGCAGCCAAAACCACCTGGAGCTGAACCCGCTCAAGACCGTGGAGATGACATTTCAGGCGAGACCCTTCACCACTTTTACCCCTCACTATCCGCAGTAATACTATTCTCTCCACAGACACCTTCAAGTTCCTGAGTACCACAATCTCTCGGGACCTGAAATGGACCGGCCACATAGAAGGAAGAAGGCCCAGCAGAGGCTGTACTTCCTGAGACAGCTCAAGAAGTTCAACCTGCCGCGAGAGCTTCTGAAGACCTTCTACACTGCCATCATCCAGTCTGTCCTCTGCACCTCCATCACTGTCTGGTTTGGATCGGCCTCCAAACAAGACAAGCACAGACTGCAACGGACAATCAGGACTGCAGAAAAGATAATTGGAATCAACCTCCCATCTATCCAAGACTTGTAACTGTCCAGGACCAGGAAACGTGCAAGGAACATCTCTACAGACCCTTCTCACCCAGGTTGCAGTCTGTTTGAACTACTCCCCTCCGGACGGCGTTATAGAGCTCGGTACGCCAAAACCAGCAGACACAGAGACAGCTTCTTCCCCCAGGCTGTTGCTCTGATGAACTCACACCACTCTTAGAGTCTACGAGTCATTACTGTGCAATAACATCCTGCTCTCCACACCTTTTTGAATTTGTCTACACTGTTTGTACTATGTGCCCTCTCTGCATCCATTGCAGCCTGGTCATCCTGGATAAGGGACCTTCCCATCGGTGGTCTCTCCTCAAGGTTTCTCATTTCCCTTAGCTGGAGTTTTGAGTTTTTCCTTGCCCTCTTGGGAGTTTAAGCCATTTTTCACATGAGCTGAGTGTTGTTAGTCACCTAAATGTTGAACAGAGGCTGTGATTTACCGAAGTCAAATTCCTTGTTTGGCACGCTCAAACATGGCGAATAAAAAACTCTTGAATCTTGAACGGGCTGGACAGACTAAGCCATCTCCTACATTCGGAAATGGCTAGGTCTACCGAAAGATTTCTCTGACACAGGCTTGTTCGGGGCAACCGCGCTGCAACTGCCGATCCAGTCCATACCTTGGGCTACGAGCAGGAGAAGGCCAGGTTCGTTCTTGAGCTAAAAGGATCCTTGGATCCTACTGTGAGAAATGCACTTGTGGCGCTATCGGCAGGCTTCAACATCAGGAAACAATTGGCAAGGTGAAAGAAGGGAGAGCGGGGCTTGGCTGGGGAGAGCCTCCATGATTCTGGTCCAAGGCCACAAAGAGGGGGACCCCTGTGCAGCGCACTTACGCCAGCCTACAGAACCTACTGTCTGGCTGCACTGACACAGGCACGCTACAGATGGCGCCACGATCCAGTCCTGACGAAGCTGGCCGAAGTTCTCGAGACCAACAGAAAAGAGGCCAACAACCAGTCTAAAGCCATACAGCTCCCTGTCAGGTTTGTGAGGGCAAGGGAGAGCAGTCGAGACACCAGCCGACGAGGCAGTTTTCCGACAGCTGAAGTCCAATCGAATCAGGGAGAGCACGGACGCAGTTTCGCACTCTCACAAGTTACGCAGTCGAGATTGAATTGAATTCCTTTGTTGTCATGTTAATGCAGTGTTAACTGTGAAAATTAGTTCATACTAGGCATTCCATATCAATGAGGACAGGAAAAGGGTTCTCCCTCGCCAGTACGCTGGCACTGCGTGCCCGGAGCCAAGAACGCCTTAAAATGAAGATGGATTTTTCATTCTTTTTGACATTGGACCAAAATCTACTAAAATGAATTTCTACAGTCTTCGAATTGGACTTTGTCAAATTTTAAGCTGATAGATAGGCTAGGAGAGAGGAATTCGGGCCAGCAGGAAAGGGAGATGCCATTTTCAAGGCGTGGTCCTCCTCCAGAAGGCCGCCTATCTATTCAAACAGAATTCGGATTTTGGAACAAAGGAGAACTGATCACTCCAACCAAATAGTATTCTAGACCCTTTGTCTCCTGTTTTGCTCTGAATTTGGCGAGTGGAATTGTTGTCGTTCGAACTATTAATAATAATAATAATAATTCATTCAATTTATATAGCACTTTTCAATGACCCAAAGACGCTTTACAGGGAACAAAAAGGGTGGGGACGTATGGGGGGCGGGGGGGTGGACAATAGGATATAGTTAATAACAGGACATCGGTCAGCAGTGCAAGGAGATGGATGGAGGAGCAGGAAGGGCGGGAGCGGAGGTTGTTGAGGTTGGCAGTGCGGGAGGTGGGGGTGACGGGGGGTTGGTAGTCCAAAAAGAGGAGATGGGTGAGCCATCGGGGAAGTGCCGGTCCAGATGTAGCGGCGACGGCGAAGGATCCCAGCCTCGTGTGGAAGCAGCAGTGGACCAGGTGGTGATGCCGGTCGACCTCGACTGCACCCGCTCGAACGGCAGGCCCCAACGCACCACGGCGGCACACAGCAGAGCCACGGTTGGCGAGCCCGCAGGGAGTGGAGCCCGTCGCCCGAGGACGCCGGACGGAAGGCCAGAGAGCCGGGCCAGAGCTGCCGTCGAGTCCACAGCAGGCGGCCACAGGCTCAGAGTCGGGAGGCAGGAGGGTCCGGTGGTGGTTTTGGCCAGTTGGCTGTTGGCTAGCTGGCTAACGTAGCTGGTAGTCCGAGGGAGAGGAAACAGATAGGTGAGAGCGGAGCTGCGGGAATGCGAGGTGGACGGAAGACAACACGAGAAAAATAAAAGAAGAGATGGGTGCACTGAAAACGGGAAAACGAAAAACAAGTAACGGACACGGTCCGGGACAGAAGCGGCAGATCTGACGCCAGCGTTGCTCTAACCCGGAAGACAACAGACGGTGGGGGAGGAGGGGGAAGAAAAAGATTGAGACTTGTCATTCATTTTCTTGCCTATTCATCAAATTTCTTCTTAATCCTTAATTCGGTTATCGATTATTTCGTATTAACTATGTTGAGCATGGTTTTATATGCAGTAATTAGAACTTTAAATTTTCTTTAAATCCGTTCAATTCTTCTTAACGTGAAGACAGCTTTAATCCATAACATCAGGAATTTTCAGATCTGGTTCGAAGTAGTTATCTTGAGCTCAGCTAGGGCTCTGAATCCAGTGATCTCAGTTCAAGTCTCGGTTGGACCTCAAATCTTGGTCATATACAGTCGTATGCAAAAGTTTGGGCACCCCTCATCATTTTCAAGATTTTCATTTATAAATCATTGGCTGATCGCATCAGCAATTTCAGTTAAATATATCATATAGCAAACAGACACAGTGATATTTGAGAAGTGAAATTAAGTTTATAGGATTTGCAGAATTGTCAAGAAGAATGATCAAATATAGTACCTTCAACCAGAATCCAGACTCTCATTGGAAGCTATAGGAAGTGTCTAGAGCAGTGGTTCTTAACCTTGTTGGAGGTACCGAATCCCACCAGTTTCTTATGCGCAATAACCGAGCCCCTTTTTAGTGAATTTTTTATTTTTTTTTCAAATTCAAGACAGATGTTTTTTACTGGCGCACAACATGAGCCGTGCACGAACACCACCTTGTTCAAAGAATAAAACCAACACAATGCATGAATTCACGACAAATGACATACATCAGTGTGACTTCTGCTGTTGCCTTTGCGAGACCAGTTCAGATATGCGTTATCACGAATTTATAAATCACGTGTGTCCGGACCTCCGCAGTGGAGGCTCTGCTGAACCCCTGAGACCGACTCACCGAACCCCTAGAGTTTGACCGAACCCAGGTTAAGAACCACTGGTTTAGAGGTTGTTATTTCTTCAAAAGGAGGATCTACTAAATATTGATGTCATTTTTCTGTTGGGGTTTCCAAATGTATGCACCTGCCTACTTTTGTTTAACTTTCTGCCCATAGTCTACATTTAGACGCTCCAATTTCCGTAACATCCGTCGCCCTCAAATGACGACCAGCATTCGTGCCGGTTGTATCCGGTTATAACCAGTCTTTGACCTGTCGAAACCGGAATCGCCGCCATCTTCCCAGTGTATGAGTCAGTCGTGCTAGGTGAGTGAAGCCGGACGGTTGCGATTCACGGTGGAACATGATCAAAGCTGAGCTACGGGATATTATGATAGACTCGAGATAGGGGGGTGAAACTTTTAGGGAACAATTATCATATAATGGTTATTGACTTATGTGATTGCAGTGATGATTCGCCCTAACGTATTTCCTCCATGTATTATTTTATGCAAAACATCTATGTATAGACTATTGGCGTCTATGGGTACAAAATCGGCGCTGGATGTCCTCGATGCAATCGAAGATGAAGACGCAGTTGTGGATAAAATCTTCATTGCTCCCCCCGTGGTCAGTGTGGAGTCTGACGAAGACAGCGGCGAGGAAGACGGCGGAGGAACGATCGATAATCTCTCGGGACGGCAGCTTTGCGCTCCCGCCGTGGCGGTCCTCGCCGACGGACGGGTGATCGGAGATGATGATGGCGACACGGAGGAAGAAGAGGAGCCCCAACAGGCCTCCACCTCAAAGAAACGCTCGCAGAAAGATGGGGTGGACTACAAATGGACCAACAGTAAAAAGCGGCTGACAAAATTCCCGGACGCCAGGCCTCTCGCCGTCCCCACGATTGTCGTTGGAAAGAGCGCAATTCAGAAGCTGGACTTCTTCCTTTCTGATGTATATCCTCACCTTGTTCGAGAGACCATCAAGTATGCGGCGGTGACTGACTCCAACTTCCAGCTCACCATCGGAGAATTGAAGCGCGTGTTGGGGATCTTGCTGCTCTCGGGTTACCACTCTCTCCCCAGTCGCCGACACTACTGTAGCACAGATGACGATCTCCAGTGCGCCCTCGTCGCTGGGGCCATGTCACGCAACAGGTTCGAGGAGATCATCCGCTACATTCACTGCGCCGACAACGCGCACCTGAACCTCAGCGACCGGATGACAAAGCTGCGTCCCATGATGGACATCCTCAACGCTCGGTTCGGGGAGGCGTATCCAATGGACTGCAATGTTGATCTGGACGAGGCAATGATTGAATATTTTGGAAGACACGGATGCAAGCAAGCAATCCGAAACAAGCCAGTGCGGTTCGGCTTCAAGGCCTGGTGCCTGAACAGTGGGACCAGCGGCTTCCTGCTCCGCTTCGACATCTACCAGGGGGCGAGTGGAGATGCCTCTGAAGTAGAACGCAAGTTCGACAAGGGCGGTGGCACGCTCCTTCGACTTCTGGACGACCTCCCCGATGCTGTGCGTGCACTTCCGCTACGCGTCTACATCGACAACTACTTCACCGGCCTCCCGCTAGTTGCAGAGCTGCGCAGGCGGGGCTACGCTTGCACGGGGACGATCCGAGAAAACCGCATCCCGCGCTCCTGCCCGATCACAGATCAGAAGGCTATGAAGAGCAAGCCGCGTGGTGCAAACAAGATTGCGCTCACTCGGTGGAAGGATAACGCCGTGGTCACCATCGCCTCCACCCTCGCCGCCGAGCATCCTCTGCAGAACTCGTCACGCTGGTCAGCGAAGGAGAAGAAGAAGGTGGCAGTGGAACAGCCATTTGTTGTCCAGCTGTACAACCGCAGCATGGGCGGCACGGACCGCGCCGACCAGAGCATCGGGCTCTACCGCATCAACATGCGTCGGAAGAAGTGGTGGTGGCCGATATTCACCTGGATGCTGGACGCGGCCGTCTTCAATGCATGGGTGCTGCACCGGCTGGATGAGCATGGCGGGATGTCTCTGCTGGACTTCCGACGCGAGGTGGCCCGAACTCTGCTTGCAGCACCAGGCGTCACTCGAGCTCGGAGATCGGGCAGACCGCTTCGACAGCATGGAGCACTGGCCGGAAGTGGCGGAGCAAGGCCGAAAGTGCGCACTGCCGACTTGCAAGTCGCGTCCGTCCAGTGCGTGCTCCAAGTGCCGCGTGGCACTGTGCATGAAGTGTTTCCGTGGTTACCACCAGCCGGAACAGAATGTGTGAGAAGCACTGGTCGCGTGATCCGTTTTCTGACCGGAAGTGGCGGCGCAAGGCTGAACATGATCACTGCTGAGTTACAGTTTATATCTGCGTTTATGGTACCGCAATCTTCAGTCCACTGCGCTTATTGTACCGTGGTTTTGTACCGTTTTCCCTGAAAGTTTGTTGCAAATACATACGGCTATGAAAGCCAACTTGTATTCATAGAAACTTCGGCATTTTCTTACGGCTGGTCCCCATACCCTGGGGATGACGGCCGCCGTTGACTGGAGGCGTTGCACATGCATGCCCATTGAAAATTGTGGAAATGGTCCCTTTCATGTTGCAGACAGCTGTTACGTGTAAAACACAACAACTCTGAACATTCAAATAAATTACATCACGTTACACTTGTAAATCGTCAGAATGCTCCGATTTTTGTGCACGTATCAGCCCATAGTTTATATATAGATGCCGCATATTTCGTGTACGCGACGTCATAACCAAAAAAGCGCGGCATATTCGTACTTAGGGACACCTAAGGACCCAGAAAATATGCACCTTTTTAGAAATAAAAATTTGGGCAGAATTATAATATTATTAAATAATGATTGCACACTGTCTGCAAATCCTATAAACTTCACTTCACTTCTCAAGTATCACTGTGTTGATCACTGCCGTCATTCCCCATGCATGGATTCGGGCCATCTGATTGGTTCCTTTGCCAACCCCCAAACACACACAGGAATTGGTTAGGACTTGATTAGTAAGTGTTAGGAATCATTTTGGCTGTCCGTTCAGAGCAAGGAACGAGCCAATAGCCCCACGGGAAGTTGTCATTTTCTGTAAGCTTGTGTGTATGTAAATTTGTCATGGTCCAACGTAAGACTGTTCAGGGTGAATAAAAAATAACTCTTCAACAAGTTTATTCTGCTATTAACAGATTGAAACCGGGGTTGCAGAGGCCTCAATGCTGTATTATGGCCAATATGCAGTTGCATGTTTCGGGTCTTTTCTCTAGGATCTTCAGCCACGACACCCAGGCAGACCATGAAAGAATGTTGATGTTAAAATGTTGGTGGAACTATCCAATAACTACTCACATCCGATGATCCCTAAGACTTGAGATGAGACAAAATTGGAAAGACTTTTTTGTTGACAGTGTCTCTGAGTTACTTCAACCCAAAAGTTCACATAAAGTACACATAGCTAATGTTGACCACAAAATGGCATGTGAGCAAGCCAGGAGTCCTGGAATCTTCTGATCTGTAGACAGATGCGTTATCCATTGCTCCACTCGCCCCACGGGCATATGTGGCTTGTAAACTTGTGTGTAACACTTTTGCAAAAATGAAAAAAAAAAAAAAAAAAAAGTGACATAATTTGAATACGCCGCGATGCTTTATCCATTGCGCCACTCACCCTACAAGTTACGGCTATTGACCGTAAACTTGTGTGGAAAATCGTCATTGTCCAAAATTTGGCAGTTTAGCAATAGTGAGCAAGGGACAAATTAAGTAATTTGATTATGCCATGACCAAGATCTGAAGCAGGGTTACTGCGGCCACAACGCAGAGTACTAACCACTATACGATCATGGCCTGCACACTTGATTTAATGGTACTGCATATAGGCCATGATCGTGTACTGGTTAATTCATGTTCGATTCGAATCCGAGTTATGGCATAATCAAATTAGCTCGTTGAATTTGTCTGCTGGTCACTGTTGCTAAACAGCCTTCCTTTGGACAATGACAGTTTTCCACACAAGTTTACAGTCGATACAGTCTTGTAGGGCGAGTGGTGCAATGGATGACACATGACGGCAGATTCAAGTGATGAGAATCAAAACAACAGACTTAAGAGACCCAAGGTAAATTAACTCAACCCGTTTCGTTTCAATTGACAGCCCATGTGACATGCACCTCAGATGAAATGGGGCTAGTTGATCAACAGAAATGTTTTAACGAAGGGCTCATCTGGGTGTTGAAACACACAATATAAGAAGGTATAAGACTTTGATGTCTATTGTATGCAAATGTAGATGCAAATGAGCTAGGCGCCAGTCTGGCGGGCGCCAAGATAGCGCCAGTCAAGAGGGGGGGCTGTCGCCATTTTGGTTTGGTGGCGCCATTTTGGATGGGGACATGTATGGGCATGTATGGGGCCTGTATTATATCAGCCGGATGCGGAGTCAGATTTTCTAACAAACATTGATGAAATAGATTTGCATCCATTTTTTTGAAACAAACCAAAGAAGTGATACATCTGAGCTAGATTTGCTATCAACCAGTGTGTCTAGAGGTCAAGGGGGGAGTTTTGTTGAAAAAAAAAGGCATCTGAAGGAGCTAGTCAAGGTGTTGCTGCACCTAATTTGACATACAATAGCTTGTGGAGCCTCCGCTAGTAGAGTCAGGAGAGTCAACATTTATTGGCTCTGAGTTGTCTGCGTGTAACTTTGTTGAAAAAGACACCTGAAGGAGAAAGACAAGGTGTTGGTACACCTAATTTAACATACAATAGTTTGAGCTGAGGTCGAGTCATTAAAGCGTTGTCAATATGCTGACGAAGTTATCTGAAAGTAAGAGACTAGGTGTTGGGAGCATTTAATTTTGGAGGGAGATAGATGAAAGCCTCTGAAGGCCTTATATTTCAGTATATTTGATGTGCCTCCAGCATATTTCGTATGTTACAATTTGTTTGGATAGTTTTATGAAAGTTGCCTAAGTTAAAAACATGCCCTGACTAAAAACACGTGATACACAGAGGTGTGGTTTGAGAGAGGGGCTGGACCTGCTGCAGCTATATTACGGCAGAGTATCGAGCGGCGAGTTCACAGAAAAGAGCTAAGCTAAAGCTTTGGTGTTAAACTGCAAACCTGAAGCTCAAATCATGATAGCGGAAACACCGGTCAGTATTCATCTTTGCCGTAAAGGCCCTGATGGCTTGTTAAACACTCCTAGGAAGAGGCATATGTATGTATCTAAAACATATGCAACAGCCTCCTACAGAAAAACTTGAGCAGAACTGGTATCTAACAGCGGAGACTCTGTGGGGATTTACCTACTGTCACAGAAAGGTGACTGTAGTCATTAGCATACCTATCTAAACTGTATAAGAGCGGGGTTTCGGACTCAGCCTTCACACCTACCACCAAGAGAGAGACCGCTCTACACGTCAGAGAAATAATAATAAGATGGCTCAAAAAAGACCCGCCAGACGACTTTTACCAAGTTTTGCACCTGTGGAGAATTAATTAGGTCGAGGACTAGCAGATTCGCCAACAGTTTTTACCCTACAGCGGTAGTCACATTGAATGCAGCTAAACGTAAATGATTATGTCTGTGTATGTTCTTCTGTGGGTTTGACCAGCTCAGTAGCCTAGTGGTAGAGTGTCCGCCCTGAGACTGGAAGGTTGTGGGTTCAAACCCCGGCCGGGTCATACCAAAGACTATAAAAATGGGACCCATTGCCTCCCTGCTTGGCACTCAGCATTAAGGGTTGGAATTGGGGGGTTAGATCACCAACTGATTCCCGAGCGCGGCACCGCTGCTGCTCACTGCTCCCCTCTCCCCCAGGGGATGGATTAAAATCACACGGGGATGGGTTAAATGCAGAGGACAAATTTCACCACACCCAGGTGTGTGTGTGACGATCATTGGGACTTTAATCTTTAATCTTTAAGCTTGTTTTTTTTATCTTTTTATTCTATTTATTCTATATATTTTTTATCGCATGCGCGGATCGGTTGGCACTTTTTAAATTTCGTTGTACAGGTGACAATGACAATAAAGATCTATTCTATTCTATTCTATTTGATGGGTGATGAGTCAGGGGGTGTGGCAAGTTCGCAGGAGAGTTTGAATCCATGGGAGTGGGTGGTGGTTCGGTGAGAGCTGGTTCCGTGGGGGTGGGTGCTGATAATGGCCGATTCGGTGTTTGTGGGGGCTGTTGTCTTCCATCCCGTCTTTCGGCCTTGGCGATCACCTTTGGCCGGGTTCTTGGTTGTTTTCCTCCTGCCGCTCTTCCTCTGGCACCTCTATCGGTTTTATCTCAGTGTCCTTCTTGTAAACCATTCTTGCACATACATCCACTTCGCCCACTGTCGCACACCGCCCCTTCATCATTCTTTCAATTTTGTCATTTTGTACGGAATTATGTGAGCTTTTGGCTGTGACATCATCAATTTATTAATGTTCCCTGACTATGCAAAGTTTGTACTCACCACTTACCATGTTTTTGTTTGTTTGTTCTTTTGATACTCCATGTACTTGCTTACGTCCTCATATTCTTAGTTTAATCATGCTTCCAACCATATCTTTTCTTTGTTAGGCAAAATATTTCCCTCTGTCCATAACGTTCAGTAGTAATCGAAAACTGGCGTCTAGCATTAGTCAAAACACAAGATATAATCAAGTACTGAACATTTTTAGACGACCTTGGCAGTGTCCGTGATTTAGAAAATCATCAGGCATGCATTAAACAGTTCCTTAAGGGTCATTAAGGTATTCAGGCAATATAGTAAAAAAACATTTGTTATTTCAAAGTGCTCAGAAATACATATCAGATCATAAAGTAAAAACCTTTGTCATTACCCCCTATCAAAAATGTCTAGTCATGTCTTCTTTACTGATTTGGTGTGTAGGTATAATTATATGCTTAAAATGTTTCTTTTATTGATTTAATATGTGAATATACTTGTCTGCTTATGTACTTTATTCAATGAGGTTTGAGCATATCTGTTTTTGTAGCTAGGCAGGACTTTTTGTATTTCGACCCCATTCCTTCACTCCCTCTGTTGACCTCAGTTTAACTGAGGTCACCATATCCGTTGATACCACCAGGGTCCCTCTGTTGGCACACCACGTCCCTCTGTGGAGCCGCTTCAAGTCCTTCTGTGGGGCCGCCAATGAGTGAGAAAAATAAATATAGATAAAAACTTTATCTATATTTATTTTTCTCACAAGTGGCGCTGACCATTTGAAGCTTTTAAATGCGCCAATGACGTCCGACATATCAGGCAGAATGCTTGCCATAGCGTTAAAAAAACAACAACTTTAACTCTGTTAAAAACATCCTGTGTTCATCGTCATATATTCGTTTAGCTGTGCATTTTTTCCTTGCCATTTTGGCAAGCGTCTTGTCAGCTTTTCTGGACCTAATGGGCCCCCGTAGTCACAGTCGCCATTTATTAAAAAGCCAGCAAAACCAATCGCTCTGTTTGTCCCTCCTCCTTTGCGGGATTTCCCCTCACGCGCATGCGCGTTTGACCGGTTGGCGAGGTGGCGGCCGACAAACGCCGGAGGCGCTCAATGCTGTCAAGTTATTTTTCAAACTTGATCGTAAGCAGGGCTGTGGACAGTATTCCTACACGCATTCTCAGCAGCATGATGAAAATAAAATTGAACATATTTATTTTATTGTCGGACTCGGTGGACTCGGTCAAAATCAGCACCGAGTCCGAGTCCGGCAAAAATGCCCGAGTCCGACCGAGTCCGAGTCCCCGAGTCCGAGTCCGAGTCCACAGCCCTGGATAAAATTCATACCCCGACATTTGTAAAAGATGGAGAGTGGAAAGGCAATTGGCCTAGACAACATTCCAGTGACAGCATGGAACTATCAAGGAGAGATGGCAGGGGAGATTCCTTAAAAAGCGAGAAGATGCCTGAGGAAAGGTACTGGTTCCTATTTTTTATTTCAGACCACGGCGATGCACAGAACTGCATTAGCTACAGAGGTGTTATGTTGATCCAGCAAAGCATGAAGTTATGGGAAAGAATGTTAGAAGCGAGGCTTGGAAATCTCTACTGGCCAAAATAATGGAGAGTGTGGCAGAGATGAAGATGTTATAGGACATGCAGATGGTTGGTGTGACAGGA
Organism: Syngnathus acus; assembly: GCF_901709675.1. NCBI lineage: Eukaryota > Metazoa > Chordata > Actinopteri > Syngnathiformes > Syngnathidae > Syngnathus > Syngnathus acus. Next base: position 126,217 of record NC_051093.1, read on the forward strand.
CAGAAAGATATGGAAACGATTGCTCTGCTGTCGCGGCCCCTAACAGGAGCAGCCAAAAGAAGAGGAAGATGAGAAAAACAATGTGAGAGAAAAATACATAAACAAATAACGAAATACATACATACATATATATGTACATATAGACAGACAGACATCGAACGATCGCCCATTCGGTCACTCAGTCATTTGGTCTCGGTCATTCTGTCACTCGGTCACAGTCATTCAGTCAGTCACTCAATGAATCAGTCAATCAATCAATCAATTAGTCAATCAATCAATCAATCAATCAATCAACCAATAAATCAATCAATCAATCTCTCACTCACTCACTCACTCACTCACTCACTCACTCACTCACTCACTCACTCACTCACTCACAAGTGTTAACTAATTTGTAATGGTATTGCAAGCAGTTTAAACTCTCATGGAATATGTGAATGTCCATATCAGTTTTATCAAATTATAATCCTACTTTACCTTTGTATAAGGCACAGGTGTCAAACTCAAGACCCGGGGGCCAGATGCAGCCCGCCACATCATTTTATGTGGCCCACGAAGACAAATTGTGCTTCAAATTCATGTGTCATTACTCGAATTGCAAATTGTCTTCACTTATAATAATATTTTATTTTTAAATATTTGACCAGTTTTTACTCGTCTGATTTGAAAACAAGTTACTTGTCAGTTTGTTTTGTAGCTTTTACTGTATATAATATGAGGTGCTCATACATTTATTTGGGGTGACAGTCATAACGGCCCTCCGAAAGAAGCTATGACGACAATGCGGCCTGCGAAAAAACGAGTTTGACACCCCTGGTATAAGGGATAGCCTTCTCAAAGCATAGTCATCGTAATTTATTCAATCTGTTGTTTTACTAACATTTAATCATTGATCAATCACGTATCTTAAATCATGCTTTTCCTCTTTCGAAGCGACTATGTACTTCAAACCCAAACGGCACCATTTAATAGGGAAAGAAAAATTTGTTGAATCTATTGGTTTTCGACATAATACTCCTGCAGTCATCTTAAATTTGTTCAATTTATCAATCCCTTCCATTGTTTATCCTGCAAATGAATCATGTGAATAATGTGGTATTCAAACTTGAATGTTCATAAACTATCCACCTGTTCCCAATTCGTTTCTAGTCTCTATGTTATTGTTCCAATTTTTTACATTTAATACTCTCCCACCTATTTGATCCTATCTTGTAAAGGTCTACAATTTATTATAAGCTATTTTAAAACGCTCCACACTTGTTACCAGGCTTTGGCTCCATTTCACGATGTTGTCTCCCATTCACTTCATTTCTGCCGAGCTGCTTCTTCTCCTCCAACACGTTATGAAAAGTAAGGGGTTAGTTGTTAATGCATGTTCCCAGACATGACACAAAATTCTCCAAGACTGCAGTTGACAACCTGCAAAGTAAACACGAGTTTAACAAATAAAGCACAAACTGCTCCCTGGGATGCTGTTAGAGGCTGCAATACAATTAGGTAAAACATCAAAACAAAGCAAGTCATCACAAATTCCGTCACATACATTTCGTCACACTGTCAGGTAAGTCCAGAGTTGTCATACACTGTCTTGGCTCAGAGTCTTGATTGTCAATGCTGGTATAGTCACGTCTGGTCATAATCTTGAAATGGGCCTTCTCCATTGAAGTCTTTTGTTGTCAATGGTGCCCCAGAGTAATCCTAAACCCATATTTAGTCCAAAATTAGCCCTGATCGATCTTGCTTTTTCAAATCTTAGGAGGGTCTTAGTACCCCTGGGATGCATACATCTGTGGCGTACTTATGACTTTAGATTAAATAAGACATTTGTCTGCTTTAGCCATCTCATAATAGACTCATGACCTGGTCATGACTAGCTAACGAAGGAGTTTATTGTATAACGCGGTTCATGACCCCGGTCATGTGCTCCTTAGCCAGCCATATGCTCCCAAGTCATTATCACGAGGTCAAACTGTCACATACTGTGGAAGATCTTGCACACACATAAGTAGATACATAGAATCCAATGATAAAAAGTATATTTTTCCCAACATTAGGCTTCGGCAACCCAAAATGTTCAAAGGGCCATATTGGCCCAAAAAAACAAAAAACATGCCTGTATGGAGCTGTAAAAATCTAAAAGCCTTTTATAAGGCAACATAGACTGTCAATAGATAAGTTGTATGCCTTCTATTAAAATAATTAAAAAAAAAAAATAGTGGTATCAATTCGATCATTTCTTCTTGAGGCCCATTAGAGTTCACGTACCTGCATAGCAGAGCTGTCTCTTCGATATCGGTCACGTCACACGACTCGTCCATCACAGGCAATAGAGAAAGCTGGAGCTGAATTGATGTCCTTGATTTGCTGATCGGTGATATTGTTTGCCATTTTAATTACCCTTTCCTTCGCAGTTTTTGCGGAGAGAGGCATGTCTTCAATTTTCTGAATGATCTCGGTTTTGTTTTTCCAAAAATCCAAAAATAGGCAATCTGATATTTTAATGAATGAATCCTTCATGTACTCGCCATCTGTGAATGGTTTTACGCGCTTTATTATCTCCCGGGCTGCAAGAAGACTTGCATCAGTAGTAGAGTTTGGAGATGCAATCCACTACTTGAAACAGTTTTTTCGGTCCTCAAATTTCTCCACCGGCATTGCAATTGCACCTTTCCTCTCAGTTCCAACTGGGTGATCGGCAACAAATTTAGCATGCTTTAGCTGAAAATGTTGTTCCAAATTCCTCTTCTTGTTATTTGACAACGTCTCATTGCAAATCAAACATGCAGGCAATGCTTCAGCATTGGCAATGAAAGCAAATAGTTCAATCCATTCTTTCTTAAACCCTCTGTTCTCATCAGCAATCTTTCTCTTTTTGCCTTTTGAATCCATCACTCACACAACTGTTTGTTTACAACTCACCTGTGCAGTGTCGCAGGCTATGAAGCAATTTTGCTATTTGACGGCATTCTTAAATTAGGTATTTTTAATATATTTACAACTACATACATTTTTATAGCATGAGAATGGTTGTGTCATGATTACCATCTAAAAACCATATTTAAAAAATCAACAAAAACAGCAACAACAAAAAAAAAACATCTTTTCCCATGTTCACGCATTTTTGGAAAAACTCCAGGGAGCCGCTAGGGGGGTGCTAAAGAGCCGCATGCGGCTCTGGAGCCGCGGGTTGCCGACCCCTGGTATAGACCTAAAACCAGCTCAGTGGCTTAGTGGTAGAGTGTCCGCCCTGAGACTGGAAGGTTGTGGGTTCAAACCCCGGCCGGGTCATACCAAAGACTATAAAAATGGGACCCATTGCCTCCCTGCTTGGCACTCAGCATTAAGGGTTGGAATTGGGGGGTGTGATCACCAAATGATTCCCGAGCGCGGCACCGCTGCTGCTCACTGCTCCCCTCTCCCCCAGGGGATGGATTAAAATCACACGGGGATGGGTTAAATGCAGAGGACAAATTTCACCACACCCAGATGTGTGTGTGACAATCATTGGGACTAAAAAAATAAATAAAATAAAATAAAAAAATAGATGTCTAAATTAAAAACATAAAATATAATCATATTTCGAAATTTTAAAGTCTGAACCAGCTGTAAGTTGTATAAATAATGTGCAGAAGTTGTTTGGATTTGTGTTTAACAAGCATATTGATCCGTACATATGAATTGATTATTTCTGTAACCTGACGTTTATTTTAGGTTATTTTATAGACCTAAGATAGACGTCTAAATTAGGTCCATATATAGATCTAAAATAGACGTCTAAATTATGTCTATATATACCGTTTTTTCTATGTATAATGCGCCCCCATGTATAATACGCACCCTAAAAATGGCATGTCGATGCTGGAAAAAAACCTGTACCCATGTATAATACGCACCCAAATTTTGACTCCTACTTAAGTCCGTAAACGTAAAATTATTTCAGAAAAAAGATCATCTTTGGGAACAACCGGATGTTATTCTGCCGGTCAGTATCACTGCGCATGCGCTAGCAAACTCGATAGCGAAGGAATGTTTCGGATTTGTGTAGGGTACATTGTGACAGCAAACGAGCAGGTGATCGAGCAAGCGTCTGATACGAGAGCATTGTGTTCGTATGGAGCGTGTTTGAAGTGAACAGCAGAGAAGAAAGGAACAAGGCAAAGTGTTGTGAAATACAATATTACCTGTAATACGCATTTTGTTATTTGCTGATTGGAACTGCTAATTAAACTGTGAATTGAAACTAATAGGTAGAGAACTGAACTCTTGCTCTTTATATAGCTGACGTGTCTTGCGCATCCGTTCTGCGCATCTGTAATGGCGGCCTCCGTATGATCTCCGGTTTGCGATGGAGAAATAAATAAATAATATTTGACAGTAACACACCATCAAGGATTGCATCATCGCATCAAACGATGTGTCGTCAGTTATGAATTTTACTGACTAAGTGTGTTGGGCAGGATGGCTGAATGCGATGCACGATTGACAACAAACAAGAAGAAAGGTGATTTCAAGTTTTATTTCGAGGGAGATTTTCTTCATAAAAAAAAAAAAAAAAAGAAATGTACCCATGTATAATGCGCACCCCAGATTTTAGGACAATAAATTTGTTAAATTTTGCGCATTATACGTGGAAAAACACGGTAACTAAAATTGAGACGCGTCGTCAGAATGACGGGTGGCTCCCTTCTGTGATTTGTGGCTTTTGTTAAATCTCGGATATATTTAGATGCCTTTGTTAAGACCTCAGGGATTCGTTATTTAAACTAGCACGCATTCGCCCTAGCTGAGTTTAAGATAACTATTTCGAACCAGATCTGACAATACCTGATGTTAAGGATTAAAGCTGTCTTCACTTTAAAAAGAATTGAACGGATTTGAAGAATGACTATGATAGGGAAATAAAGAAAATGTAAAGTTCTAATTACTGCATATATAACCATGCTCAACATAGTTAATACGAAATAATCGATAACCGAATTAAGGATTAAGAAGAAATTTAATGAATAAGCAAGAAAAAGAATTACAAGTCGAAAAAACAACAATAATTCCACTCACCCATGTCAGAACAAAAGAGGAGACAAAAGGTCTAAAATCCTATTTGGTTGAACAAGTCGAGTGATCGGCTCTCCTTTGTTCCAAAATCCGAATTCTGTTTAAAAAGAGGAAAAGTCTGTCGATGAGGAGATTAGCCAACGCCGTTACATTGCCGTCTTCCCCTTTCTGCCAGAAGCGGCTGTCTCCTCTGCCTTCCTCGAAGCGTAAAATTTGACAAAGTCCAATTCGAAGCTTAAAATTTGACAAAGTCCAATTCGAAGACTCTGGAAATTCATCTTCGTAGATTTTGGTCCACTCTCAAAAAGCATGAAAAATCTATCTAAGTCTAAGCGGCGTTCTTTACTCCGGGCAGCAACAGGGCCATCGCCCTGACCAGGAAGAGCCCTTCTCTCGTCTGAAGCCAAGCTTTTATAGGCTTGCCAGCTCCTCTGGCATTACCTCATCGGAATGTGCGGAATGTCTGGAATGCCTGGTATGCTAGGAATGCATGACCTCATCTGATTTTCCAGCTGATATTTTAATGCTGTCTCAACGGATTTCTCAGCTGATATTTTAGGGTTGCGGAATCTTCACCTGACTCTCAGCTGGGAACCACTGGTTGCCTTGGCAATTTTGCTCAAAACAGCAAGCATTGCGCATGACTGTTCTCTGCTGCTGTTTCCTGTTTTGCTCGTTCTTTCACTATTAGCGCTTGATGTCTCCTCTCAACTTAATACATTCAGGTATGGATGGAACACCAATGTTAAATACAGGTTGGATAAAACATTGCAACATTAATAACATATATCTTGTCTAGTAAAGATCAATCTTAACACATAATCATACTTAGCCATAATAATGGGTTCTTCTAACTTTAACATATATATTGATATTGCTCAATATGTTACAGCTTAAAATTATGGCATATCAAACTCATATTCCAAAATTGTGTTTTGCTATGTGTTTGAACAGGTCGTGTCCTCCCAATTGCTAACAATTTAATTTATTAGATTTGTTAGTTTCCATCAGGTCACCCGTATGTCAAGCTTTAACACCATCTCCTGGTGACATTTTGGAACTACTGCATGTTTTGGGATAGCCAATATGCCTGGGCCAAACAGTTTGGGTTTATTCTGAGTGTCAAGACAAATGTCGTTTGGGCGCATGTTCTCCGAGTATCGTGAATATTGATCGCCACCGTCGTGCTGATATTGATCGATGGTAGTGTACAGAGATCAATTCCTGCCTGCATTTGATGAAGTATAAGCTTTCAACTCAAGGTCTTTTGTGGTCCTGAGTTGAAACGGGACATTTTGCAGAGGAGGGCCTTTTTGACGGCTAGCGTGGAATAGTTGCGTCTCTGGAACGCCTGCCCACACACTGTGACCAAAAAGAAACCTGAATGCCTGCCCACACATTGAGTGTTACCCAAAAGAAAGAAAATCTCTCGAAATCTCAAGTGATGCCTTTAAAGGGAAAGTACAATGTATGTATCTTTTTTTTTTATATAGATTTCGGGCTCTAAGCGCCACCCCACTCCTTGCCTCCCCATCTCTGGTCATCATGGTAACCTGAAAAAGACAAGCTCAAGTGGTGATTTGCGTGCGATGGGGACCAACCCAAGACGAAGAGCCTCCAAACCTCTTGCCCTCGTGCCCGCCTCAACGTCCTGCCCAAAAGATCATACTTGCTAAGGAAATGATTACTCAGAGTGTGACATTTGCAGCCTCTTCTCCATGCTGCTTGAGAGCACTTATCAAGTCAGCTTTGCTAAAAAAAGAAGAAAAGGAAAAAAAGTCATATTGTCGGCAACAATACTCAATCAAACAACTCAAGTTTGGGCTTTACTTCATTAATCTTCTTTTTTTCCGCTCTAAACTCAGTGACCTGCAGAAATTCTTTTCTACTTCATTATTTGTTAGAAAAATGTATATATATGTTATCATGCGTTCTCTAATCGATGCTTTACCGCAATATTACTGCAATATATGCTTGCTGTTTGGCCTTGCTGTTTTTATGATGTACCACAGAAGAGAGAGGTTACAGCTGGGTCCGACAGGTCGCAGCGGACAACTCAGCAAAATGAAGACATCTACCAAGACAGTTCCTTTTTAACAAAGACCCTTTTGATCTGATCAACAACATGCCTCATCGCTATCTCGCACCCCCCAATGAACCTGCAAGTGATCACTCATGTTTCCTGATTTCATCACAGACACAAAGAATGGTTGCTGATCACTCATACTCCTCATCACACTGTTCCTTTTTTAATATGTAACACCTTGTGATTTTTCTGCTTACGAGACAAAGCCCACGTGCTTTCCCCCTCCCCTTTAGGGGCTTTATCTCATTTTGTGGGTAGGGAAAATCCAAATAAAAAGCGCAGGAGTGCATACAGATATTTAGTGTAGTGAGATTGTTGTAAGCGATCTGTACTGCACTCCTCGCGAGAAAAGAACTAATATTCCGTCTCACTTGTGGTTTGTTTGCTGATGCTCTTCTCTTAATAGTTATTCAGTCAGTGAATTAAACCTGACATTATTTAAAAACGCCTCGGAGATTTTTCAAGGAGTCTGAGCGACCTAGTCTCTCCAGCGCGTCCTGGGTCATCCACGGGGTCTCCTGCCAGTGGGACATGCCCGGTACACCTCCCCAGGGAGGTGTCCAGGACGCATCCTGGTGAGATGCCCGAGCCACCTCATCTGGCCCCTCTCAACGTGGAGGAGCAGCGGCTCTGCTCGGAGTCTCTCCCGGATGACCGAGCTTCTGACCCTATCTCCAAGGGAGAGACCGGACACCCTGCGGAGGAAACTCATTTCGGCCGCTTGTATCCGGGATCTTGTTCTTTCGGTCACAACCAGTAGCTCGTGACCATAGGTGATGGTAGGAGCGTAGATCGACCAGTAAATTGAGAGCTTTGCCTTTTGGCTCAGCTCTGTCTTCACCATGACAGACCGGTACAGAGTCCGCATTACAGCCGACGCTGCACCGATCCGCCTGTCGATCTCACACTCCATCCTGCCCTCGCTCGTGAACAAGACCCCAAGATACTTGAACTCCTCTACTTGGGGCAGGATCCCATCCCCGATCCGGAGAGGGCATTCCACCCTTTTCAGACTGAGGACCATGGCCTCAGATTTGGAGGTGCTGATCCTCATCCCGACCGCTTCACACTCGGCTGCGAACCGCTCCAGTGAGAGCTGGACATCACGGCTTGAAGAAGCCAGCAGCACCACGTCGTCTGCAAAAAGCAGAGACGTATTGCTGAAGTCCCCAAACCGGACACCCTCAACAAATTCTTTCCATAAAAGTTATGAACAGAATCGGTGACAAAAGGGCAGCCTTGGCGGAGTCCAACCCTCACTGGGAACAAATTCAACTTACTGACGGAAATGTGGACCAAACTCTGGCATCAATGATACAGGGACAGAACCGCCCTTATCAGTTGGTTCGGCACTCCGTATTCCCGAAGCACCCTCCACAGAACTTCCCGAGGGACACAGTCGAACACCTTCTCCAAGTCCACAAAACACATGTGGACTGGTTGAGCGAACTCTCATGCACCCTCTAGGATCCTGCCGAGGGTATAGAGCTGGTCCACCGTTCCACGGCCAGGACGAAAACCACTCTGCTCCTCCTGAATCTGACATTCGACCTCCCGACGGACCATCCTCTGCAGCACCCCCTGAATAAACCTTACCAGGGAGGCTGAGGAGTGTGATACCTCTGTAGTTGTAACTCCGATCCCCCTTCTTAAAGAGGGGAACCACCACCCCAGTCTGCCAATCCGGAGGCACCGTCCCCGATGCTGTAGAGGCGTGTCAGCCCCACAACATCCAGAGCCTTTAAAAACTCCGGGCGGATCTCATCCACCCCTGGGGCCTTGTCCTCGAGGAGTTTTTTAACTACCTCAGTGACTTCGACCTCAGACATTGGAGAGTCCACCTCAGAGTCTTTAGGCCCTGCTTCCACAATGAAAGGTGGAATTAAGGAGGTCTTCGAAGTATTCTCCCCACCGACTCTCGACGTCCCGAGTCGAGGTCAGCAGCACGCCATCTCCACTCTAAACAGTGTTGACAGTGCACTGCTTCCCCCTCCTGAGACGCCGGATGGACCAGAATTTCCTTGAAGCCATCCGGAAGTCATTCTCCATGGCCTCGCCAAACTCCTCCCACGCCCGGATTTTTGCCTCAGCGACTGCCGAAGCCGTGTTCTGCTTGGCCATCCGGTACGCGCCGGCTGCCTCCGGAGTCCCACAGGCCAAAACAGCCCAATAGAACTGCTTCATATTGACGGCATCCCTTACCGCCGGTGACCACCAGCGGGTTTGGGGATTGCCACCACGACAGGCACCGACCAACAATGGAGGCACGGAACATGGTCCACTCGGACTCAATGTCCCTCGCCTCCTCCGGGACGTGGGAAAAGCTCTGGGGTGGGTACTCTGAGCTGCCGTTTGGTGCATAGACACAAACAACAGTCAGGACCTGTCCCCCCACTCAAAGACGGAGGGAGGGTTCTCGTTCACCGGGGTGAACCCCAATGTGCTGGCGCCCAACCGGGGGGCAATAAGTATACCCACACCTGCTCGACGCCTCTCACTGTGGGCAACTCCAGAGTGGAAGAGAGTCCAGCCCCTCTCGAGAGGGCTTGTACCGGAACCCAAACTGTGTGTGGAGGCAAGTCCGACTATGTCTAGTCAGAACTTTTCTGCCTCGCACACCAGTTCGGGCTCCTTTCCAGCCAGAGAGGTGACATTCCATGTCCCAAGAGACAGCTTCTGCAGCCGGGGATTGGACCACCAAGGTCCCTGCCTTTAGCCGCCGCCCAGCTTACTTTGCACCCGACCCCTTTGGTCCCTCCCACAGGTGGTGAGCCCATGGGAAGGGGGACCCCCAGATGCTTGCCTTAGAGCCCCACCCCCAGGCCTGGCTCCAGAGGGGCCAGGGCGGTGACCCGCGTCCGGGCGAGGGAAGTCCATATATATTTTTCTTCATAAGGGTTTTTTTGAGTCGTGCTTTGTCTGGCCCCTCACCTAGGACCCTTTTGCCATGGGTGACCCTAGCACGGGCATGAAGCCCCAGACAACATGGCTCCTAGGATCATTGGGACACGCAAACCCCTCCACCAAGATAAGATGACGACTCACTACTTAGGTTAATTTTATTTTGAATATTGGCTCATTTTTGCATACAAAAAAAAAATAAAAAATACTGATCACTGATCTACTACTTGGGTCAATTTTATTTTGAATATTGGATCATTTTTGCATAAAAAAAACTTAGATCTGAGTCAAGTAGTAGAATGGTCAATTTTCTACCCATATAGGGTTCTTTTCTCCAGTTCCTCCAGGAAGCCCAGCAAGGGAAATCTCCCCCTCCTCGACTTTCACTCAACAAAATGAGCGTTCCTGTTGCTCCCTTGTGGCCCAGCTACCAGTCGATTCTTTCTGTGCAACTTGAAAAACAAGAGAGAGGGCACCAAGAAACGATGAACACGAGATGGTGTCACATGCCGGCACCACCTGTCACTCGACCAGTAATTTTCCCCTTGACGTCAATCGTTCGCAGCCACGCCTACATTATCAAGCCATTCACCAGCCCCTGTTTCCGCTTGTTAAGCAACACTACTTAAACCCTGAGTTCCCATCAATCCCCATCAGTTTGTCCTTGATAACACTCGTCTGGTCACTGTGTTCTGTCCGCATGACTCCGGTTTCCAACCTCTCTTGCACGCTGACCCGACTCGCTCTGCTCACCTCCCGTCCTGACCACTTGCCTGTCCTTGACAACCCTTTGATAGCCGCCCGTCCTGACCATTTGCCCGTCGTTGACCACACTCTGATCGCTGCCCGTCCTGACCACTAGCTTGTCCTTTTGACCAGGCTCTGATCGCCGCTTGTCCCGACCTCCACTTAGCCCCGATACTGATAACGTGCTGCGTCCTGCTGCCTTGCGTGCTTGCTCTGCTGCTCTCTGCGCTAGGTTGGTTCCTGCTCCCTGCCAGTTGGCCGCTCCGCAGTCAGCCACCACATTCGGCTCCGGCTCTGTCCTCCGCTGGTTCCCGTTCAGCTACCCAGGTACACCAGCCAAGTCAGCCATCCAGCTTTCCACTTCCCCTTTCCCCCATTTCAATAAAGTCTGCATCGTGCTGCATTTGGTTGTCCAGATGGAGGCAGACAGTTTGACAATGGAGTCTAAAATCAAAAGTCAAAGTCTGCTTTATTGTCAATTTCTTCACATGCCAAGACACACAAAGAAATCGAAATAACGTTCCCACTATCCCACGGTGACAAGACATAGTACACAATACACATACAAGTAAACAACACAAAAAAATAAAGACAAGAAGGCACAAACAATGAATAAATAAGAGTGGTGAATAAATAATAAATAAACAAATAACACAATAAATAAGAGGAGCAAAAATGGAGCAAGTGTGCATACAGAATATAGCGCAAAAGTACAGGACGCTACGCAGAAGGGGGGAGAGAGTTCAGGATCCTAACAGCCTGGAGAATGAAGCTGTTGGTGAGTCTGGTGGTGCGGGAGCGCAGGCAAGGTCGCCTTGCGGGTGAGATGGGAGGTGTAAATGTCCTTCAGGGAGGCGAGTGAAGCACCAATAATCTTACCAGCCGTGTTCACTATGCGCTGGAGGGCCTTCACGTTGTATTCAGTTCAGCTACCACCCCAGACAGCGATACAACTGGAGAGGACGCTCTCAATGGTGCCACGGTAGAATGTGGTCATGACGGCCGGAGGAGCACTTGCTCGCCTGAGTTTCCGCAGGAAGTACAGGCGGCGCTGAGCTTTCTTGGCCAGTGATGCGGTGTTGGCGGACCAGGAGAGGTCCTCACTGATGTGCACCCCCAGGAATCTGGTGCTGCTCACTCTCTCCACCACAGCACCGTCGATGGTCAGCGGCAGGTGTTGGGTGTGACCCTTCCGGAAGTCAACAACAATTTCCTTGGTCTTGTTGACGTTCAGCAGGAGGTTGTTGTCCCTGCACCACGCGGTCAGAAGGTCAACCTCCAACCTGTACCGAGTCTCGTCGCCCTTGGAGATGAGACCCACCAGAGTCGTGTCGTCAGCAAACTTCACTATGCGGTTGTCGCTGTAGGTTGCAGTGCAGTCATGCGTCAGCAGGGTGAAGAGCAGCGGACTGAGCACGCAGCCTTGGGGGGCCCCTGTGCTCAGCGTGATGCTGGCGGAGATTTTGTCGCCAACACGTACCACCTGAGGCCTCTGACAGAGGAAGTCCAGTAGCCAGTTGCAGAGGTAGGTACTGAGGCCCAGCTTGTCGAGTTTGCAGATGAGTCGTTGTGGCACAATGGTGTTGAAGGCAGAACTGAAGTCCACAAACAGCAATCTCACGTACGAGTCTCTCCTCTCCAAGTGGGTGAGGGCCGAGTGGAGGGCAGAGCAGATGGCATCCTCAGAGGACCGTTTGGCTCGGTACGCAAACTGGGAGGGGTCTATGGTGGGGGGGAGAATGGATCTGATGTGCTCCATGACAAGCCGCTCAAAGCACTTCATGATGATGGGCGTCAGTGCCACGGGGCGGTAGTCATTGAAGCAGGACGGAGCAGGTTTCTTCGGCACAGGTACGATGGTGGCAGCCTTGAAACACGAAGGGACGATGGCCTGCTGCAGGGAAATGTTAAAGATGTCCGTGAAGACACCCGTCAGCTCCCCAGCGCAGTCCTTCAGCGCTCGACCTGGGATGTTGTCAGGGCCCGCCGCCTTACGGATGTTGATAGCGGCAAGCGCCCTCCTCACGCTGTCGGCAGAGAGGCACAGGGGCTGCTCGTGTGAAGGGGGAGTGGTCTTCAGCGGGCAAGTGCTGTTCTGAGCGTCGAAGCGAGCAAAGAAGCGGTTAAGATCATTGAGCAGCCGGACGTTGCCCTCACAGCTCTGCGGCGCAGGCTTGTAGTCCGTGATGGTCTGAATGCCCTGCCAAAGGCTCCGTGCGTCCCTGCTGTCCTTGAAGTGGGTGGTAATCTTGCAAGAGAACGCCCTTTTCGCTTCCTTGATGCCCCGGGACAGGTCGGCCCTCGCTGTCCTCAAGCCAGCCTCATCCCCCGCTCTGCAGGCCTTGTCCCTGGCCCTCAGCAGCCTGAGGACAGCCCCTGTCAGCCACGGCTTCCAGTTAGCCCGAGTGACGATGGATTTCGAGTGAGTCACATCATCAATGCACTTCGTGATGTAAGAGGAAACAGAGTCAGTATACTCCTCTATGTCTGTCCGATCGTCGCAAGTGGCTGCCCGCCTAAACATGTCCCAGTCAGTAGTGCCAAAGCAGTCACGAAGCGCATCAGAGGCACCCTCAGGCCACACCCGTAACCGCTTGCGAACCGGCCTGGATGCTTTCACCATTTGTCTGTATGCGGGCAAAAGCATAACAGTGAGATGGTCAGAAAGTCCAAGATGGGGGAGGGGGGCGGCTTTGAAAGCTCCTTTATGTGTGGAGTAGACCAGGTCCAGGAAGCTGTCACCACGTGTTGGAAAATTAACATGCTGGTAAAGCCTCGGAAAAACAGACTTCAGGTTAGCATGATTAAAGTCCCCAGCGAAGATGGTGAAACCGTCAGGGTGCGCCGTCTGTTGTTCGCTGACAGCCTGGTACAGTTCACTAAGAGCCGCGATCCTGTCGCCTTCGATGTTGGAAGGCGGGATGTATACCGCGACTAGCAGAATCGCAGTAAATTCCCTCGGCAGGTAAAAAGGACGGCACTTTATGATCACAAACTCCGCCAGTGGCGAGCAGTGCTTGCATACCACCACAGAGTCCCGGCACCATTCGTCACGGATGTAGACGCATATTCCACCTCCTCGCGATTATCCCCCTCTTACAATGGCCCGGTCCGCCCAATAGCACGCTAGCCGCTCCAGATGCACAGCAGAGTCCGGAATGTTGACAGTCAGCCAAGTCTCAGTGAACACGAGCACACAGCAGTTACGCACTGTCCGGTTCGTAAATCTCAACAGGCGAATGTAATCCATTTTGTTGTCCAGCGCTCGAACATTCGCCAGAAGAATGGAAGGCACGGCCGGGCGAGCTGGGTTAGCTGCCAGCCTGGCCCGGACGCCTCCGCGCTTGCCCCTCTTCTGCCTCCTCGCACACCGCTTCCAACGCTTTCCATCCGGGGGAGGAATAGCAGGCGAGTCCGGCGACGTTCCAGGACGGAGCAGCCCGAGCTCCTTTAATGTCTCCGCATCAAAGTCTAGAACGCCACAAACCCACTTTCGCCGATGTCGATCAGAACCTGCCTGCTGTACTTGTAGCACGACTTAGTACGACGAGACGAACACACAAAACTGTCGGACAAACACTCATTAGACGAACAAAACACCGTACGGGCGGAACAGAGAGAGGTCGCTGCGTGTGCACGCGCCGCCATCTTGACAATTAAATCAACAGCCTTCTTTGGTTTTTCTCACAAATTGAGAAAGGGTGTCACTGTCGATCATGAAACTCGTAAGAGGATCTTAGAAGCCACGCGTGGGCGCACATTAACGCGCGAGAGAATTGCAGCTATTTCACACACGCAGTATTGGATTCTTCCAATCAGCCCATGCAAATTGGAATAGGCTGACAAGCCATCAATCACATCTAGGAGGCACAATCTGTTGAGCAGTCTGTCCGCACGTGTCAGTTGACACATTGTTCCATCAATACGCTCGCAGGCGAGCTCATACTTCTTGCCTTTGCAGATGGAAGTGTGTGTGTGTGTGTGTGTGTGTGTGTGTGTGTGTGTGTGTGTGTGTGTGTGTGTGTGTGTGTGTGTGTGTGTGTGTGTGTGTGTGTGTGTGTGTGTGTAATATGTTAACAAGAAGTACTGGGCAGGGTAACGAGTTAGCGGAAAGATGCTGATTCGCGATCATGCTAACACGCGAAAACGGACCTCTAAAGGAATGTAAACCAACATTCGGAGCAATACTACATCGTCCTAAATGTTAGACACATGTGATCGTTAATTTCTCTTGTTAGGAGATCCACTTACATCGTCAATGACTGCTGTACCACTGTAACCGACATGTAAGTACACGAACGTGAAACAGGAAGTAGTATCGCCTGAAAACGGCCTTCAAAATAAAGTACCCTACCTCAAATCAAAGCACGGCTGAATAACATAAATAACATGGAAAATTCTTAACACGTACTGCACAGTGACGTGTGGTGAGGTTCATGACTGGGGAGGCACCTGGAGGGATAGATTACACTTTTCTTCAATCTTGGAGACTCCAAGTGCACAATAAAATGAAAATAAAAGCCAGAAAAGTGGATTTTTTTTTAAAAACAAATGCAGGCAAGTTTTATCTGGTGTTTTGCATCTGGTGTTAGCCTTCCAATAGAAGACTTTTGACGAAAAAATGTTGGTTCAATATACGTCATTCTTTTTGTTTTATTTTTACTTTTAAAGTCTACATCACTTGCAAGCGGCAAGCAACAGCATGTAATTATCCTCATTCAGGCATAACAAAAAGTGTAATTAAGTCGGGTAGCTCTTAAATTGTGGTCCCGCTATACATGTACGTAAATATGCTTGTTTGAGCAAGTGGCAGCGAGTAGATACCACCGCCGCCAGGAAAAAGAAAAAAACTAAATTCATATAACAATGGGTTTGGTGGTGAACTAAATTTTTGGGTGATTTTGGCTGCAGGACATTTTATTCGTGACAATCCGAACAAACCACAGGTCCAAAGATATTCCTCTCTGCACACACTCATGCCCACACAAACGCACGCAATGCGCGCACACGCGCAGTCACACATGCACACAGATGCCACGCTTGCACACCATTTTCAGCCCTAATCATGGCTGCAGTAGACAAGCTCATCCATCTTTATTATTGCAGTTACGCTGGCCCACAAAAAACACGCAAGCGTATACACACACACACACACACACACACACACGTGTATGCACACAAAATCGCTTTGCCCACGGCATCATCAAGTCTCTTTCGCACGCGACAGATCTCTGCCAACATTTATCGGTTACTTAATCATACAAGAGGAGATGAAAATCTGAGCGGACTGACAGAATGAGGCCAATCGTTCGGCCTCCCTGAGGCGCACGCTCACACACATGCACACATGCGCACACGCACACACGTACGTAAATATGCACACACACTGATTTAGCAGCTGGTGACATCACTCCTACAGGGAGAAGATTTCTTTGGCGAGAAAGGTGTCAGTGAGCTTGTCGTCGGCCGCGTGTATTGATAATTGGCAGAGCGTAAATAACAGCGATGCGAGCGATCAGCCTGGTGGTTGCTAAGGAGTTCAAAGACACACTTTTGGAACTTTACTTCAGCAAGTCATTAACCACAAAATGGCTTCAAATTAAACGTGGAGCTTTTGCAGTTGTCCGTAGATTGGCACCTGGGCCTCCAGGAGAGACTTAGCGAACCTTGAGTCACTTGACAAGATTTCCTCGGGGAAAAAAAAACATTTGAATTGAAAACAACTCGCCATGCGCCATGGAGCTGATGCTCTTCTGTTACGTGTCGCGTTTGTCCCCCTGCCTGTGTGCAGCGTGAGTCAGTGTTACTGCATTGCTCGCTCACACAATTTAATTCAGAGAGATGCTATTTGCTGCCATGATGAATGACTGAGGATGGATCATATTGCACATTTTAATCTTCAATCTGTGCACCTCTCGCGAGGGTTAAACGACAAATGAAATGTGTTGCCGTATCAACTGTCCCGTTTTCTTTGGCTTCATGAACACAACACGTATGCATACTTTAATTAACATTAAAGACAGGAGAATCGCTTTTTGGGGGGAGTAATTGCATGTGAATGCTCAAACGTGGATTGTGAGACTTTTTGAATAGGTCAAGAAGAGATCTCATTTAGTTCATAGGGATAATGTGAGAATTTGGGTATGTGGAACAGTGATGCTAAGCACTTTGCTATAGCTGCAGCTGTTATGAATTCGCAATATAAATAAAAATTAGTTGAGTTGTTAGCTCAAAGTCACCCCCTGCTCTGCAATATTGTGGGATTCCAAAGGGATCAGCTTTTCTCTTTGTATTTGGCTGAGAAAGGATTTTTATTTCTATACCGTAACCCAATGACGGTCGGATTTATGTCCCATTAATGGGAAAAAACTATGTCTTGAAGCTATTAAAGCCTGAACGGATTTATTTTTTTTTTTTTAAGAAAACAAAGGTGATGGTGTTTTGTGCCCAATTTTATTTCCCTGCATATTGCTTATGTGCTCACTTAGAAGCTTTTGTGTGATGGTTTAGCATCCAATATCCCTGTGAGAGTCCTTCCATTTTTTTCACGATTCTCCAAAATTGTGAAATGCCAGCTTCTATCCACTAAAATAAAATAGTCCTGTGTCAATGTCCTAAAAGACCCTGGATGCTTGTCTTAGATTATATTGGTACAAGAATAAACTACTATTAAGAAGCGTATTTTCTAAAGGTACTTTGTACGTAGGAGTCAGTATTTGATGCAACAAATGAAAAAAATCATCACAGTTCTCAGAGACACTCTTTATTTCTTCAATAAAAATATTGGCTTTTCAGCATACTTTCCCACGTCACGATGATACATAACCTTTAAGTCAATAATACATTCAGTAGCAGGAGACAGTTTATTATGCAAGCCTATCGTCACTCCTGTACAATCTAAAACCATTTTTAACTAAACACAACCATGGAAGGAGGTAAAAGATTTCTCAAAAATGTCATTAAGTACAAAATCACAACCTGAAAATAGGATCAGTTGTACGTTTCACAAACACGTGTTTTTACCATACTGTGCTGTTTGTCATTCTAGCTATTATATAGTCTGCCTTTGATAGAAATACACATTGGATTTGATATGTTCCTCTGGCACTCTTTAAAGCTTCCTTCTCAAACACACCCAGAAACAAAACACACTGTCCAGCAGGAGGAGACAGCAGGGAAATAATCTTGTCACAGAGCACAATAATCTGAAGGCCTCTTGAAAGATCAAGTGACATGCTCTACCACAGCTGCCACTATGGAGAATTCTGCTCGACAATAAATCAATCAATCAATAGAATGAATGAATAACTGAATAAATAAATAAATGAATGAATACATAAATGAATAACTGAATAAATGAATGAATGAATACATAGATGAATAAATAAATGGACAAATAAATAAATAATAAATAAATAAATAAATTGGCGACATCTGCGTTTGCATTTGTACTCTTCTGTCTTTTAAGTATTTGATTGAAGAGAACACAACATAACACAATGGTGCATTCCACCCTCATTATTTCTTGGTATGGCCTCCTCCTTGAATTCACCCTCCCATCTGAGGGGGGATGGGTTCTCAGCATGCCTGCTTTGTTCCCTGTTGGCCCGGGTAGCGGCAGACAGCCCCTCGCCTAAATGTCACATGTGCACCCCAAACAGCACGAATGACAGCATGTGTTGTTACAAATGTCATCAGAACCGCAGTACGCTCCTCAGGCTTAGAAATCCATTTCTTTGTGCGTAAGACCTAAATGTTTGATGATCGACCGTGGAATCATTAGCGCAAAACTCAACTGCTCCCTGGCGCTCAATGAAATGCGATGACGCGCTGCTTCGCACTGACAGCAAGGCGGAGGCGCTCGCTCAACAATTGTTTTTCTTCTAGTCCTGCATCTCTCTCCAGTACAGGCGCTAAGCACAAGTCAACCTTTTGAATGTGAAATGAGCTTCAATGTTTTAAGTTCAAAACAAAACACGAAGCGGTTGTTGCCGTTCTGACGTTGTTTTAGTTGTGGGCCAAACAGAAGGCCTGGCCATCCAGCGTCTCTCTCCGGTACTGGCGCTAGGCCCAAGTCAACCTTTGAAATGTGACGTGAGCTCCAAATGTTCAAGTTCAAAAGAAAACGTGGCGGTTGTTGTTGTTGTTCTGAGGTTGTTTTGGTTGTGGGCCAAAACAACATCAAGGCCTGGCCTACATTCACCTCCATTGAAACATTTGTCAGTCTTTTGGCTTAATTTCAGAGCAGTTTTCTTGGGTGCACACATTCATGTTAAACTTTGGTGCAATCAAATTGTTGCTCTGAGATTGTGCAGGAGCAGCAATGCTCATGTTAAGGGCAAGAACTCGAATGCTCATTTTGTGAGCAGGAACAGCACGTGAGGAGCTGAAAAGACGATATTTTGTCATAAACATTCGAATAGTTGCCAACATGAAATAACATTGCTTGGTTTTCTATTCAGTCGACAGATAAAGAGTACAGTTGAGAGTGAGGTCTGCGCAGGTGGCTTGGACATCAAGTGGATGCAAAGAGCCTCCAACAACGGCAGCAAGGAGAGAGAGGAGCAGGTGGCAAGCCAAAGTCTCTCATTTCGCTTTGCAATTTGGAGGAAAATCAATTTGAGTGGAACAAAAACACGGCGATTGGTCTGGCGATTGGAGCTCCTCATCTATGCTGACATGCACCTGACTAGAAACAGGGGAGCGGTTATCGGTGATGGGAAGAGACACAAGGACCACATGTTGCTCTCTAGCCAGACACGGCAAAATAGAGTTCTGCCCACATGTCATCTTAGTGAGTCATACGAGTACATTCCATCCTTCATAATTCGGCCAAGACAGAGACGTGCGAGCACACCTTCCCCACGTCTTACGTGGCCGTTCGAAGAAACAGCGTTGTCCTAGTTTTTCCAGGACAAAACACTCAAGGCATTTCAGAATAGCCATAAAATGTCGGTCACCAACAAGCGGTATCACACACCATGCAGTCACTATTCACAGTTCAGCAAATAATTATGAGTTGCAGCAAGGTTTGCTTCTTTTGCGCAATGACTTGAGAAGCAGGCATCATGTATGTATGTCGGACGCTTCCTGGGGAAGGCCACAACGACTGTTGGACGGATTACTGAAGGGACTGAAGGTGTCTGCGGGAGCCATTTTCAATTTCGACGCGTTTGCCACACGAGATGCAAACTTCATCCCCCAGTGGGATGGATGAGCAGAGACCAAAGTCACTTCTTGATCTAGCAGGGAGGAGCTGTGAATACAAGCCCCACCCCACAGAGGGAGCCCGAGAAACGAACGGCAAACCTCAGAGCTGCTTGGTGGATTTGCTAGATGACAAAATATGTAACAAACTGACTTAGTGGGACACAAGGCATTTGTCTTGTCCCAATAAAGGCTTGAAGAAACGTTTGATTACATTCGCCCGGATAATGGCTGACGGGAAATCATCCTGGGCCATTCATTATCAGTTCACAGAGAACTATCCACTAATGGCAGAAATTTCCTCTTCTTGATAATGGAAACGACGATGACTAGCTTCACAGCCATAGCACTGAACATGGACAGTTAATGGTCTAGCGTGAATACATCTTGGAGCCGCGATATGCCAAGTTGCCGCAACTGTTTGGAACTTCCGGAGAAAGCACCAGACAAAAAAAACAGGTAAATCTTCCGCATGTTCGAACTCCCGTATTTTCCGGACTGTAAGTCGCAGTTTTTTTTTAATAGTTTGGCTGGGGGAGCGACTTATACTCAGGAGCGACTTATATGTGAAATTATTAACGCATTATTATATCATTTCACATGTTATTTTCACACTAAACCACATGAGGGTGCTCTAGGCCTGTGGAATAATTGGAACTGCAACTGATGATGAGTCTGAAGTAAGCCACGTAAAAAAGGAAGCATCTTGTGCTTCCGGGGTTAGCGGAGTTGTTTATAAGTGACACAGAGGATGAAGATTTAGTAGGAGTTAATGATTTGGAGTGACGTGGATGGTTCGATAAACTTGTTAGCATGTTATTTATGCTTTAGTTATGTGAATAACTCTTGATATGTTATGTCAGGCACGTTCTCAGTTTCCCGTTTATGTGTTTATGTAACGTTAGCATACCGTACCGTTCAGCTTGTTATTGCCTATTCATGTCTGTTCTTGGTGTTGGATTTTGTCAAATAGATTTCCCCCAAAAATGCGACTTATACTCCGGTGCGTCTTATTTAAGTTTTTTTCTTCTTTATTATGCATTTTATGGCTGGTGCGACCTATACTCCGGAGCGATTTATACTCCGGAAAATACGGTCGTTGTTTTAGGATAACGTCTAGACCAGGGGTGGGCAAACTACGGCCCGCGGGCCACATCCGGCCCACGGGACCGT
The DNA here is from genome assembly GCF_901709675.1 of Syngnathus acus. Lineage (NCBI taxonomy): Eukaryota > Metazoa > Chordata > Actinopteri > Syngnathiformes > Syngnathidae > Syngnathus > Syngnathus acus. The sequence goes on from NC_051093.1 coordinate 147,383, forward strand.
TTAATCCGGCCCGCCAACCCTGAATAAATTGTATTATTAAGCATTTCTTTTGGTCATTTTGCATGCAATGACTGCGTTTCCCCAGTAGATGGGGAACCGCTCGCCTGCGCATTTACTACCGGAAGCCGTGTCAGAAAGCTCGGTGCACACTCACAAGTGCGTGTACGTACTCAGTAGTACGGACATGGCGCACTCGCGCTCTATTTGTATCAGTCCCGAATTTAGAGCGTGGGCTGTGACGACAGCATTCTTGTAATTCGCGCGCTGAGCTTTCAGATACAGTTTTCCGCTAAAGCCACCCACAAACCTTCCCCTGGAATCCTTCTATTAAAATGAGTCGTCCAAGGAAAAGCAAGGTGGACACAGTGCCGAGTGTTTAAAAAAGAGTGGCCAATTTGGCTCGACGTACGCGACGTGACGTTCAGCCACATGAACATCAACCCGTCACAGATCGAGGTAAACGGACGGACACCTCGGATCTCTCCTAAGAATTGCCACAACAAATTTTACTCCTGACTATGACGCACTAGCAAAAAAGGGAGACCAACAACACTGTTCCCACTGAAAATGAAGGGGAGGCTCTCAAGTTTGTTGTAAAAAAATGCATTTTGAATATGATTTGTACACATAGCAGGCATTGAAACTAGCGACCATTCTCATTTTCAAACAATGCAGGATGCTCAAGGACATTGATGCACCACCTGTTTGCGACTAATCTTAACCTGTAAAGTTCTTAAGGCTTACTTTAAGGAAGTTTCCCGTTTCCTCACCTCTGTTACCAGGTGTTTGTGAGTTAAAACTCTGCTCTGATGTTCAGATACCCCTCACCGTGTTGCCGTTTTGATTATACTTTATTTGGATGTATGCTTTCACTGATTCTTCAAGATTGACCGGGACGAGCGTCTTGACCAGAATGAATTGATCGTCGATAAAAAAATGTTTTTTTTTTCCTGTACGGCTTGGCGGCCCGGTACCAAGTGACCCACGGACCAGTACCGGGGATTGGGGACTCCTGGCGTAGCGCACCGAGCGGCGAACTCATTGCGGCCAAGCCTGTGATGCCTCCCATGGGGCCGCTACGATTCACGGGCATAGGATATCGGTCCGTGGTCTAGAGCAAGAGTCTGGAGAATGTACGTATTTTTTGCAAAGAGATGCTGGTTCCAACATCGTTGCTTCAAACACAAGCTATTTTGTCTAGACGCTTTGTTTTGGCTCATAGCTAGCTCAAGCGTCACTGCTGTTCCTGCCGTGCAAGCTGACCTTTTCCCAAAGCGTCCTGTGCAGGCAAGAGTGAGAAAGCCCCGAAGCACCCTCCACTGAGCCCTCAGGAGGAAATGCAAATAGGCTTTCCATTTTTGTCGTACTGGTACACCAACATTTTGATGCAGTGGGAGTTTGCCGGTGAAATCCATGGACTGCTGGTGATGGAGAAATTGTGGCTGGCGTAGAACGGCTGCGGCTGCTTGCGGCAACGGAGCAGCGCGTGAAGCACGTTGGCCGCCATGGCCCGGAAACGCTTACTGATAAAGCAGTAGAGGAAGAAGTTGACGCCCGTGTTGAGCAACGCCAGCATGTTGGCAAAGTCGGTCAATGCATGCAGCAGGCGCCCGGCATCCAGCGAGGCCGGCGGCGGCGAGTAGAAGTGGTAGAGGATCAGGAAGGTGCGGGGCGCCCAGAGCACGGCAAAAACAGAGGTGATGGCCAGCAGGATGGCCGTGGTCTTGCCAGTGGAGTAGCCGCGCATGCGGAAGCAGCTGCGGCGGCGGCGCAGCTTGCTCACTATGACGGCATTGAGGCTGAAGAAGACGGCGCAGGGGAGGAGGTAGATGGTGGCACAGTGGGCCCACACCAGGACGTGCTGGGCGACAGTTGGACCGCTACGCTCTGGGCCGCCCTCATCGGCCGCAGCGAGCGAGCCGTGCCACAGCTCGGGCCACCAGTAGTATGGAGCGGCCGAGAGCAGGCACCCGAGGTAGACGGCCAATATCACCCTGCGCGTGCGTGCCGGGTAGGAGACAGTGTGGTAGCGCAGCGGGTGGCAAACGGCAATGTAGCGGTCGACAGTGAGGGGCACAGTGATCCAGATGGACGTATGGATGGAGCAGAATTCCAACACCTGCACTGCGCTGTTGAGCGACGGCGGCAGTGGCATAGCCAGAATAAAATCTTCCAGGATGAAGTCCACAAAAACAATGAGGAGGAGGACCGTGATATCAGCGGCCGCCAACGCCAGGAGATAATTGTACGACGACTTCTGACGACGCAGCACCAGCTGGGACAAGATGACCACTGTCAGGATGTTGGCTGGAGAGGGGGGGGGATCATGATGATGATGACCGGTTAGTCCAGAGAATAACCATAGAGGATGAAGAGGTGATTGGAAAATGAAGATGAGGGGTAGGAAAAAAGAAAGACACAATTCAGGGTGTTAGTAGGCAACTTGGTTTAAAGAGAGAACAGGCTACATCTGCTCAAGGACATGCTGCCATCACTGTGCAGTCTTCCCTCTTTTTTTGCCAGCCGGGTAGAAAGAAATCCCTTGCAAGATTTATGGCCGGCTGCAATAACTTGATGTGCAGCAAATGATCGCCTTGTTTGTTTTGGAAGCCCTGACATGTCATAAAGTTATTGTTTTTCTAAAATGAAATTAATATTTTCATTTGAAGAGAGGGCTAATCGAATTCCACATTCACCAAGAGGCGAATCCCTTGCATGTATTCCGGTCATGTGCATCACTGCGTCCATTCTGGGGGGAGGTCCATAGGAAATTACAAAAGGTCTTCCAAAGGGATATTCCTTTCCAAATGGAATCTGTGTGTTTTTGTGCATTCCAATTAGGACATGTATCTTCTCAGGATAAATCTCGAGTCCGGATATTTATGGAAGATCACAATATGGAAATGGCTGAAAGTTGAGCAGCTGAGCGTAAAGGAATGGATAGGCATTTATTATGGAAATGGAAATAATAACTTTTGCTCTGAGGCTTCAGAAGGATATGTTCTTCAAAAAATGCTGCAATATGTCTCGAGTATCCAACTGTCCTGTATACAAACCTGGTTTTTCTCATCTATTTTCATTTTGAGGACTACTTGGTACACCTCAAAGGTTTATTGGTGTGAATGTTCAAAATCTGATCATCAGTGTTATATGTAAGAGAGTAAGATCCCCATTTATTGATGTTATGAAGACATGTGACAATCATGACATGTTAGAATATGCATCGTGTATGCACTGTTGGTTTGGATCTGTAAAAATTTAATGAAAAGAGAATTGATATATGTATTCAACATGTCTCAAGCTAAGTGCTGGAAAGGGTCAGAGTGTCGCACTGCAGACTTGAGCGCAAGAAAAGCTCGATTGCTCACGACGTTCAAGCCTCGTTTTAAAATCTAGCATTTTTTTTTACCATTCCAATTTGGAATGCTTGCTACCAACACTCGTCCCTGTGCTGTCAAATTATTAATTTTCCACTTGACAGAGACTTGAAGCAAGCTAAGCAAAATGTCAACCATCTGTTTTTGGACTCATTGCGGCGCATTACACGCAGTCAGCTCTGAAACGCTGTTCGGTTCTCATGAGAGTGAGGTAGTCTCGCAAAATCTACTCGCACTTCAAATGCTGATGTCTCATTTCAGGGGCATCCGATTCCAAAGTACATCATTTGTGTCGTCAGTGTATGCCAAGAGTCCAAACGATGGCTTACATAAGTGGAAAGCTGATGGCACCGGTTTTTACAGATGAACCTGCATTTTGACATTGATTTGCATTCCAGCAGAAGAAAGCTTGCGTGTGCCGTTGCGCAGCCACCCTCCGTTTGCTAATAGAAGCCAGACGGGATTAAAAGCGTCCGTCTTCAAGTCGCTGCACTTCACAGCCACTATCAGCTAATTATCTATGCGACATCCTTGCCAGACTAGATGACACGCAAACGTGCAACAAGAATGCTGGTCACCAATTGGCTAACGTGAACACCAGCAACAACCGGGAAACCAAAAGAATGTGACAACACACATGAAGGAACACTGAAAATGACCACACACACACACACACACACATACATGATGACGCAGCCACGTGTAGTATTGCTCTCAGGTGATAGGGTGCGTGATTGCATCATTGACTGATCAACACGTCCTTTGTTTCTTCTGACGCTTCCTTCCAACTAAAAGGGCTCGGCTTTGCGCACGTGCTCCCGGACGATCCGAGCCTTCGAAGCAGGCGAGATGGAGGACGGCGATGAGGATGCAAGTGTCTTCTTTTGCCAGTCGGCAACAGTTGGAAAGGACACCGAAAGGCCCTAAGTCAGGGGTCTCAAACTCCAGTCCTCGGGGGCCGCATTCCCACATGTTTTCCAAGTTTCCCTCGTTAAACACACCTGATTCAATTATCAGGCTCCTGCAGAACGTGAGGATGAACTGATCATTTGAATCAGGTGTGTTTAACGAGGGAAACTTGGAAAACATGTAGGAATGCGGCCCCCGAGGACTGGAGTTTGAGACCCCTGCCCTAAGTGGAACAGCAACAAGCCAAACAACGTCATATGGCAGCATCGCTTGGAAAATGAGCACCAAAGATGATCTCCATTTGTTTGGAGTGTCGCCAACGCAAAATGAGCACTTCTGCTCAACATTTGAACGTGACGTTACGCATGCTTTATGGCTCGCGTGCCACTTTGCCACCGCTCACCCGGCGTCCACCATTTTCGGATAGAGATAGATAGAGATGGCTTTCTCAAATCGGCCCACCCGCCAATTATTTCTACATGTCCGGGACGGAGACGGACGCGTGGCACTCAATTGTTGAGTGTCAGCGGGCTCTCGCGTCTTATTCTGCCCGAGCTCCCCTGCGACCAACAAAAGGGATTCACGTTGAGTTTTACATTTCCATTTAGCGGAGGCAAGCTGGCACGGGGCTTCATTTCGATGGATGACAGCCCCCATGCGCACACAAGGGAGGCAGCATCGAGCTGAAAGTGCTCGCCATTTTACAGCTATAAGGTGCCCAAGAAAGGCCTGGTCTCTTAGTGGTATCCAGACACGCACAGAAATTAAGTAGTAGCATCTGTGTGAAGAAAACTGGATGAAAACAAACACATTGGATTTTTTGTAACAAGAGGTTACAAATTTTCATAATATTTCATAAATATCTATCTTTGGCCTATGCCTTACATTACTATTTAAAAAAAAAAAAAAGGGGGGGGGCTCAGCTGCTCTTTTAAAGTGAGAGTTAGGGTTAGTTTTTACAGTTCATGGTAATTTGTTATAAGTTTTTATAATACATTTTGTGAGTGACTGTGCAGTATATAAATGAATGAATGTCGAAAGCTGAAATGATTTTGTGAGTAATGAGTCTTAAAATGTTACTTGTTATCATCAGGACGATGGCAATGACGTGTGATTTGATTGTAGAGCCGAACAAATCGGAAGTACAAAGAGTGACTCCGGGGGGCTCCCCGGACAAGTGCGTGTGCGTGCATTTTGACACGCACGAACACATACGCACACACACACGTACAAAAACACACGTAGCTCCACAATATCCCTATGCGTAGGTGCAGGTAATGAGCGGGCATGTCTCCAGCTGAGAGGCCATTCGAATGACCTGCGCAAGCGATAATGTAATGCGGTGCGTGTGCAGACGTGTGCTCTGTGCGCGCGTGTGTGTGTGTGTGTGTGTGTGTGTGTGTGTGTGTGTGTGTGTGTGTGTGGAGTGCGTGTGTGTGTGTGTGTATGTGTGTGTGTGTGTGCGTGCGTGTGTGCGTGTGTGTTTGTGGGGGTGTGCATGTTTTCTTGCACAGGTCACCCCTGTGTATCTATTGATGTCCAAGTGTTTTTTTGTAGCCCCACACCGCTCTCGCTGCTCTGGTGAAATGACGGGGCGAGACGCCGTTGACTTGGCGAGGCACAGCATGAGTTCCCGAGCTGCCTAATCCGCCTGACTCATCCACAACGCTAAAGCCGCCACTTTGCAGCGCTGGTGTCGGAACCAACGCAGCTAGTGTTAACCGCTCTGTGCCTTTGGACCCATCCATCCATCCATCCATCCATCCATCCATCCATCCATCCATCCATCTGTTTTCTGTACCGCTTGTCCCCACGGGGGTCGCAGGTGTGCTGGAGCCTATCCCAGCAGTCATTGGGCAGTAGGCGGGGGACACCCTGAACCGGTTGCCAGCAAATCGTAGGGCACACTGAGACGAACAACCATTCGCACTCGCACTCACACCTAGGGGCAATTTGGAGTGCTCAATCGGTCTACCGTGCATTGTTTTTGGGGTGTGAGAGGAAACCGGAGGACCCAGAGAAAACCCACGCAGGCACGGGGAGAACTTGCAAACTCCACACAGGAAAAGCCGGAAGGGTGGAATGGAACCCGCACTCTCCGAACTGTGAGGCGGACGTGCTAACCAGAGATGGGACCAAGTCACACATGTGCAAGTCTCAAGTAAGTCTCAAGTCTTAACCTTCAAGTCTCAAGTAAGTCCCAAGTCATTTTTTTCTTGGGCAAGTCAAGTCAAGTCCTTAAATAGGTCAAGTCAAGTCCAAGTCAAGTCTTAAATAGGTCAAGTCCAAGTCAAGTTAACTAGTTTTTATTCATTAACTTGCTCCATATTAAGTCATATTTACTTAATTCAGTTTCATCATCATATTCATTGCATTAAAGCTATATATACACACACCTATAGAGGCTTTGCAGCTGACGTCATCAAGCTACCCACATTAGCTTGGCGGCCATCTTGGCGGTCAACTTTTCAGTGCCGGTTAACGACTCACACACGCTTTCTTGTTATATGAGCTTAAAAATGCCGGATACCTGCTGTGCTGTTGGATGTAGCAATAGACGAGGCGATAAACCAAATCTTAGCTTCTATAGATTTCCGGCGAACATGAAAAAACGTGATAAATGGATCGCGGATATTCGTCGTGAACGACGGAAACCTACGATTTACACAAGGATATGCAATGAGGACTTCATATCAGGTATGTAAACAAACTATTCACCCCTGATTTGTTTCACAAAATGTGAAATAATACAATATGGGATGATACAAATATGATTGTTGAAAATGCTGGGTGCATTTTTAGAAAGGCAGCAAGAGCAGCAAGGCAGGGAATGGGATGATTTCTTCAGTTCACCCCCCCGTTTTTATTTTGTGTTTATTTTTTCATGATGCTTCATCTGATTGGCTTGAAAACGTTATCAATGTAAATATTGAACTTCATATTGGAATTGAACAATTAATTCTCGAGTGAATGCATTAGGAAATTTCCCCAAAAATTATTATGAACCTTGTGAAACAATTTTTTTTTAATGTAGCATTTTTTAACAAGAGGGTTTTTGTTACTTCATTTGGCACAAGGTAAAATCTACATTGGTAAAGTTTTCAAGCCATTGGCACAAGGTTAAAAATTGTATTGGTTAAGTTTTCAAGCCAATCAGATGTGGCATCATGCAAAAATAAACAAAAAATAAAAATGGTAGCAACTTGAACAGACAGGTACAGTATCTGAATGATTTCACTCTATTCAGTTTTTTAATATGTCAAGTTATGAAATGCCATTACAAAACAAATCGACGAGGTAATTATAAATATCTGGATATGAGCGTTCAGGCAGGTCGGCTGTTGCAAAATGCTCGGGCGATTTTAGCATGCTTCTCGGTAAAAGGTACGGATCCGTTGTGCCAACAAGGTTCAACTTCTCTCTGTAACGTTTCTTGGAGTCTTCATCCAAATGCCTAACTTCGTTGGATAGCAAATCAGCCATAATTCGTTAGAAATCGGTGAAAACGTAGCGCAGAAATCAGACAATCCATACAAACACGTAGGAACGAGCCGACGAGTTGACCGCCAAGATGGCGGCATAACACAAAATCACATGATAAAACCACGTGACTGCAAAGCCTCTATTTAGATAAATGAAAAGCACTTACTTGGCAGAATGGCTCTTCAGATGACGGACAAAGTTTGAAGTTGTCGTCTGGCTGTCCGAAATGTTTTTGTTGCATATCTCGCACTGTGCTGTCCGTCTTTTGCCGTCATAAAAGTAATTGCGATAGACGAAGGTGTCGACTCGCGGTACCGCTACCGCTGACATGTTTGCGCGTGTCTGATATAAAGGGGCGTGATTCTCTAATAAACACGTTCGGTAGGTAGAGAGGGCACGACTGATTGATTGACAGGGTAGTGATCCAATCATGATAACGCCATTCTCAGCCTGCGCTCCTACCGTGTTATCGATATTATTTTTTTAAATGTATTATTAATTTTATATTCAAACTGAAAACATAAACTAAATAACACTGAAGTCATTCAAGTCATCGTGTCTCAAGTCAAGTCAAGTCCCGAGTCTTTTTCATTTTTTGTCAAGTCAAGTCACAAGTCATCAAAACAGCGACTCGAGTCGACTCGAGTCCAAGTCACAGTGACTCGAGTCCCCATCTCTGGTGCTAACCAATGCTCCGCCTTTGGGCAAAAAATGCAAATCCCCATTTACAAAATGTATGCTTGTTTGTCGATCCCAGTTAACCGAAAAAATAGACATCAAGTAAACAATTTATGAGTATACTACTCTAATGAAAGTCAGCTAGCTAGGTGCTAAATTAGGATCCGAAATGCGACAGAGCGACCAGGGGAATTAGCATAGACATTCGGGCGTAAACCTTTGAACAACTGCTACTTTCAAACACGCAAAGTGGCAACACACACCTATTTGCGCAGTGAATAACGCCGCCCAAAAACGTCCACAAAGAGGTCCATTTGAATTTGTGAACGGCTGACGGCCAACATATGAGAAACAAAATGAAACGTGGATGTGCCTGCATTCGGTACCCTAAAAAGCCACCCATAGCTCCGCAATGTCATGTAGCGGCAGTGGTAACAATGAGCTGCAGTGTTTCAGGGAAACACCGCAGCCATCAATAGTTCCCGAGGGTCTCATATGACAAAAAGTGAACATCTGTGACACTGAGTGGGAGATAGCCCGTCCTTTAAAGAATTTGCAATTAAAGATTTTTGGTTTTCATTGGAAGAAATCTAGAGGCGAGTAAGAACGTGAGACGAAATAGACATCAAGGAGTAGATGAAGTAAGGGGCTGTGAAAAAGACACAAGGCGACTGAATGGGAAAGTAGGGAAGCAACAGAAAGACCCAAAGCCAGATGGATGACAATGACAAAGCAGCAACGCGTACCCAAGGAGGCCGCATCAAAGCTGGCTTTGAAGGTCGCATGCACTTTGTTATGATGACAAGCTCTTTTTTCCTTGCCGCCTTTAAAGCGGACAGGAAGCAGGCCAGCACTCCTTCCACAAAAAGTCGTCACATCACAGCTGCAAGACAACATTTAGAACAAAGCTCGTGCGTGGTGTACAGTAATCCCTCGTTTATCGCAGATAATTGGTTCCAAGACCACCAGCGATCGGTGAAAATCCGCGGTGTAGAGAAACTATAGTGTTACAATATCCATAAAATACTTTTATGAACCTTTATTGTATTTTTAAACACTGTATTGTACTTTGAAATGTTTTTTAGTATTTTAAACACTTTTTTAAAGTCAAACTGATTTTAATAAACATTATTTATTTAAATAAGAAAATAAATAAGAATAATTATACTGTTACAAGGGCGGCTCGGTGACGCACTGCAAGTCCACCTCACAGTTAGGAGGGTGCCGGTTCGATTCCACCTCTGACCCTCCCTGTGTGGAGTTTGCATGCTCTCCCCGTGCCCGCATGGGTTTTCTCTGGACACTCTGGTTTCTTCCACATCCCAAAAACATGCTTAGTAGGCCAATTGAGCACTCCAAATTGCCCCTAGGTGTGAGTGCGAGTGCGGATGGTTGTTCGTCTCTGTGTGCCCTGCGATCGGCTGGCAACCGGTTCAGGGTATCCCCCGCCTATTGCCCGATGACTGCTGGGATAAGCTCCAGCACACCTGTGATCCCCGTGGGGACAAGTGGTATAGAGATGGATGGATGGATGGATGGATGGATGGATGGATGGATGGATGGATGGATGGATGGATGGATGGATGGATGGATGGATGGATGGATGGATGGATGGATGGTGTAGAAACTGAATGTCCTCTCAGTTTATATCCTTTAGGTTGAAGCTTTAATAACTTTCATGAACAGTTACAGGTAGTATAATATTGACTCCTCACTTAGCCTGTACAGCAACAACTCTGACTCTCTCTGTTCAACCCGATCCGACTTCCTCAGTCTCTTAAAGGGGTAGCGTCTAATTATCACAACACTACGGATGGATGGATGGATGGATGGATGGATGGATGGATGGATGGATGGATGGATGGATGGATGGATGGATGGATGGATGGATGGATGGATGGATGGATGGATGGATGGATGGATGGATGGATGGATGGATTAACCTTTTTTGAAGTGTAAACGTGTCTGGCTCCTCTCTGCTCTTGCGTGCTGCAACACCTTTTTGAATTGTCTGTATTATGTGTACTATGTGTCCACTCTGCATCCATTGCAGCCTGGTCATGCTAGAAGAGGGATCCTCCCATCTGTGGTCTCTTCTCAAGGTTTCTCATTTCCCCTAGTAGGAGTTTTGAGCTTTTCCTTGCCCACCTGGGTGTTTAAGATCAGGGGATGTTTGAGAATATTTGTCAATTTTCGCACATGTCCTGAGTGTTGTTAGTCACCTAAATGTTCAACAGAGGCTGAGATGTACCGAAGTCAAATGCCTTGTTTGGCATGCTCAAACATGGCCAATAAAAGTTCTTGAATCTTGACTGACGCGCCCCCGCGGCCCAGAACGAGCGCATCCGCACAAGACTTTTATAATTTTATTTTTATACACTCTATTGTACTTGGAAATACGTCATTGTATCTTAAACACTTTTAAAGTGTAAAGGTGTCACGGCTCCGCTCTGCTCTTGCCGCGCTGACCGGCTAACGTGCCCCTGCAGCCCAGCGCGAGGGCATCCGCACAAGACATTTATAATTTTATTTTTAAACACTTTATTGTAATTTTAAACATTTAAACATTTTAAAGTGTAAACGTGTCACGGCTCCGCTCTTGCCGTGCTGACCGACTGACACGCCGCCGCAGGCCAGCGCGAGGGCAACCCGCACATTTCTCAGAGGCACGCGCCATTTGTGCTCATTGCCGGCCGCTGTCCCAAATCCTGGGCGACAGTGCTTTTTTCCTACATGTGCGGTTTCCGCTCACCCGGCGCTTGTCCTCAGTGTACGCCCCGCGTTATCAGCTATCACTGTTTCTGCCCGGCGGTGCATTTTTCCTTCGTGCGTGGCTGTGTCACGTCTCCACTCTCGCCTTGCCGGCCGCTAGACCTCTGAGGCACTCATCGCCAATACGGAACTGCTCATTGTCAGTCTGAACAGTTTTGTCTGTTTGGACATGCATGCCTGCCACTTGATTCTCGTTTGCCTGACCCTCTGTGTTATGAGATGGCCGCACCACGCAAGCTCGCTGACCGGCACGTCATTTTAAAGTGGAAACGTGCAACGGCTCTGCTCTGCTCTTGTCGTGCTGACTGGCTGACGCGCCCCCGCAGCCCAGCACGAGGGCATATGCACAAGACTTTTATAATTTTATTTTTAAACACTTTATTATACTTTTAAACTCTTTATTGTATCTTTAAATACTTTTTAAATAGCTTTAAAAAGCTTGCTACGCCCTTCTGCTTCGATAACGCACGACTCGAGCTTGCTGACCAACTCGTCAACTTGCCGGTATATTCCAAACCTCCTTGTTTCCCTTAACCTTCCCGAAATAAAGAGCCCATGTTGCATTTGGTTGTCCTGCCTCGTTTGTGACAACAAAACGAAGCGCAAATCAGAGATGTTGCTGATTCTGCTGACACAAACGAAGTGGAGGAGAGATTGAGATAAAGCCTGGTTAAAGCTGCTCTTACAGCTCTAAGCCAATCATCGGCAAGGATACAGATCAACATGTTCCCATTGGTCTCCTCCCGGCCAATAGTGTGCTGTAAAGTCATATGGGCAGACAAAGCCCCGCGCTGCAAATGACGCCGCGATGCATCAAATATATCTGCAATATTTGTTTTCATAAAAATCCGCGATGCACCGAGGACACGATAGGTGAACCGCGAAGTATCCATCCATCCATCCATCTTCTTCCGCTTATCCGGGGTCGGGTCGCGGGGGCAGCAGCTTCAGGAGGGACTCCCAGACTTCCCTCTCCCCAGCCACTTCATCTAGCTCATGCCGGGGGATCCCAAGGCGTTCCCAGGCCAGCTGAGAGACATAGTCTCTCCAGCGCGTCCTGGGTCGTCCCCGGGGTCTCCTACCGGTGGGACATGCCCGGAACACCTCCCCAGGGAGGCGTCCAGGAGGCATCCTGATGAGATGCCCGAGCCACCTCATCTGGCTCCTCTCAACGTGGAGGAGCAGCGACTCTACTCCGAGTCTCTCCCGGATGACCGAACTTCTCACCCTATCTCTAAGGGAGAGCCCGGACATCCTGCGGAGAAAACTCATTTCGGCCGCTTGTATCCGGGATCTCGTTCTTTCGGTCACGACCCATAGCTCGTGACCATAGGTGAGGGTAGGAGCGTAAATCGACCGGTAAATTGAGAGCTTTGCCTTTTGGCTCAGCTCTCTCTTTACCACGACGGACCGGTACAGAGTCCGCATTACTGCCGACGCTGCACCGATCCGCCTGTCGATCTCGCGCTCCATCCTCCCCTCACTCGTGAACCAGACCCCAAGATACTTGAACTCCTCCACTTGGGGCAGGATCGCATCCCCGATCCGGAGAGGGCATTCCACCCTTTTCCGATCGAGGACCATGGACTCGAATTTGGAGGTGCCGACCCTCATCCCGACCGCTTCACACTCGGCTGCGAACCGCTCCAGTGAGAGCTGGAGATCACGGCCTGAAGAAGCCAACAGCACCACGTCGTCTGCAAAAAGCAGAGACGCGATGCTGAGGTCCCCAAACCGGACACCCTCAACGCCTCGGCTGCGCCTAGAAATTCTGTCCATAAAAATTATGAACAGAATCTGTGACAAAGGGCAGCCTTGGCGGAGTCCAACCCTCACTGGGAACGAATCCGACTTACTGCCGGAAATGCGGACCAAACTCTGGCATCGGTGATACAGGGACCGAACCGCCCTTAAACGAAGTAGCGAGAGATTATTGTACAACATTTGCCCTAAAATCTCATGTGCTTTAAGAATGAGCAAGACATACACAGGACAAGTTCTGCATATTTGGTGTCAGCGGGTCCACCGGATAAAGACGAAGGCTGCGCTTCAGTTGGTGCGCCGGCAAATACTTATTTGATCATCGTCATCAAGAAGGATTATTTGTAGTACAAAGCAAATGTCTCTGACACAAAATCAATTGCGTCTCCTTGATGACAATTGCAGCTCTGATCTCTCGTCCATGCAAGCAAATGTGTCCATTGAAGAAGAAGAAAGAAATTTGCAACTTAGTCACAAAGATTGAACATGAGGTAGCCATACACGAGGGCGCAAGAGCAAGTCATGTAAAAATGAGTGGCTGAGTGTTAGCCAGCCAGCAGGCTAAAACAGAGAAAATTGAACTTCCTGCAGGTAGGTCAAATATTGATGCAACCGGATGTGGCAGCAGTCTGTTGTCTTCCGGGTCAGAGCACGCTGGCGTCAGATTTGTTGACTGCCGCTTCTGTCCCGGACCGTGTCCGTTACTTGTTTTTTGTTTTCCCGTTTTCAGTGCACCCGTCTCTTCTTTTATTTTTCTCGTGTTGTCTTCCATCCACCTCGCATCCCCGCAGCTCCGCTCTCACCTATCTGTTTCCTCTCCCTCGGACTACCAACTACGTTAGCCAGCTAGCAAACAGCCAACTGGCCAAAACCACCACCGGACCCTCCTGCCTCCCGACTCGGAGCCTGTGGCCGCCTGCTGTGGACTCGACGGCGGCTCTGGCCCGGCTCTCTGGCCTTCCGTCCGGCGTCCTCGGGGGACGGGCTCCGCTCCCTGCGGGCTCGCCAACCGTGGCTCTGCTGTGTGCCGCCGTGGTGCGTTGGGGCCCGCCGTTCGAGCGGGTGCAGTCGAGGTCGACCGGCATCACCGCCTGGTCCGCTGCTGCTTCCGCACGAGGCTGGGATCCTTCGCCGTCGCCGCTACATCTGACCGGTTTTTCCCCGATGGCTCACCCATCTCTTCTTTCTGGACTACCAACCCCCCGTCACCCCCACCTCCCGTACTGGCAACCTCAACAACCTCCGCTCCCGCCCCTCCTGCTCCTCCATCCATCTCCTTTGCACTGCTGATCGATGTCCTGTTAACTATAACCTACTGTCTCCCCCCCCCCCTCCACTCTTTTTTTTATTCCATGTAAAGCGTCTTTGGGTTATTGAAAAGCGCTATATAAATTGAATGAATTATTATTATTATTAGAAGGCTCACAGCTTTACTGCTCCAACGACAGGATAACTAAATCCACCTTTGACTGGCCATCTCATAGCAATTGGAGAAAGTGTCACTACGGTACAAAAAGACAAGACAACAGTCGAAAGTGTGACGCCAGCGTCGCCACTGCGCTTTTGCGGCTGCAGCAAGAGTGCTTCTGCCTTCTGTGGCACTGTTTACCCTGCGCTGCCTCTTGTGCAGTGGCAAGCAAGCTCGGGGAAGGAGAAGAAGAAGAGAGGCAGCACCATTAATTAAAGGTGGCAATTTGTCTCAGCTCAGCCATCGCCTGCAGTCCCCCCCCCCCCCCCCCCCTTACAGCGTTGAGCTGCAACTTGACTGCTTCGCCTCTTATTAATGTGGCTTCTCTGCTCTGATAGCAAACTCCAGCCTGGTTGTCCTTGATCCCCTTTTGTGTGTGTGTGTGTGTGTGTGTGTGTGTGTGTGTGTGTGTGTGTGTGTGTGTGTGTGTGTGTGTGTGTGTGTGTGTGTGTGTGTGTGTGTGTGTGTGCGTACGTGAGTGCTTGTGAGCTTGCCTGCCTGCCTGCCTGCCTGCCTGCCTGCCTGCCTGCCTGCCTGCCTGCCTGCCTGCCTGCCTGCCTGCCTGCGTGCGTGCGCGCGTACGTGTCGCAGGCGGATCTGTCGCTGTGTAATCATTCCGTGCTTAAGGCCACGTAATCCCATTTGCCGTCACCCCAGCCGCCCTTACATCGGCGCAATTGACATGACCTCCCTGAAAAGGTCAGCTGCAAAATGCACATTTGACAATGCAGGGCTCGCGCGTCGACAGTATCGAGGTTACCACCCTAATCATTTGGCAGGAAGATGCATGTCGAGCTAGCTTGCGCTACAGCTTTCAGCCACTCCTGAACAAGATACCAACGTGCCATACCTCAAACCCAGGAAACATTTTGCACTGCGTCTTTTCTATGAGCAAATTGTGGGAGGTGAGATTATCCAGATCGAGTGGTCTCAGCTTTCTCTTGACCCTTGTCGGTGCGATGGACAACACAACGTCGTAATTAAGGTAGCAGCCACATTCACAGCGTGAATTCCACCTGGGTTGGTGGGTCACGCCACGTTGCCACTCACGCCGACACTCGCACCGCCGCTCATGAATCATTCATGGGCCCCGCCGGAGAGTGCCGAGCGTAGTCATAACGATTGAATAAGTTGCAGCGACTGCCGCACTCGAGACGGCCATTAATTCCAACAACTGTAGCGGGATTCCATTACTCTCTCTGGTCACGCTGATTAAACAAACAGCCGGCCTCGGTTGCAGGGGCAGAATGGAATCGAATGGTGGCGACAGAGGAAATTGTTCCTGCAGCATCTTGAGGGGAATGCAAGATCTGAGCAGAGGGATTTGGCGGGGACACAAAGTTGCTGCTCCAAAGTGCCTTCTTCATGTCGCACTGCAGCTTTAATGTGGCAACGCTCGACTGCAAGAGATGCACACGGAGTGGGGGCCTAAATTTATGGGTTGAATTTGACTGACCTTGTGATGCAACACATGCAGAACTTATCACGTGAAATCTGAGGCATAAACGGCACCTCGAGACTTGCATTTCCTTCCGTTTCAGAATTTCTCAAAGGTGATTGAGCAATGATTCAGAACTTGAAAGGTTGCTATGCTCTTAAGTCAGGGTACCACTGTAGCAGCCATTTTGTATGCCAAGGGTCAACCGAGAGCCGAGGCCAGTCCGAGCTGACACTGGGCGGGAGGCGAACTACACCGTAGACCGCTTGCCAGTGCAGCACATTTCAAGCGGAGACTGAATGAAACGCAAATGTTTTTGCCAGACTATTTTGAGGCAAGGATGGGGCAGGACAGACGTGTCGGCTCTAGCCAACCGGAGCCGAGATCGCAACTCGGAAGCTGGGATGTGCAAAGCGTAACGCTACACAGTTCAGCGTTAGCTATGTTCAGCCCCCTGGCTTCCTGCCACATTCCAAAAGTACGCTCCTTTGCTAGCTTCATTCAAGACTCTAAAATGTCCACACAGACACAAACGTGCCTCTTGACCGGCAGAGGTCAAAGCTGAGCCATCACGCACATTGTGCCGATATTGCACGCTTCAAGGTGTTGGTTGGGGCGTTCCAACAGCAAGCGTAAATTTTGGTCTCATGGTCACGTTTATTGAAGTCTTTTGACGACTTGCAAATGAAAGCGGCAAACGACAAAGTATACAGACGCATGCGACAGCCACAAGGTCAGTCTGACTCACGCAGACACCAAATCAACTTTGGCAAGCCACGAGAAAGGCGCATTTGTGCGTGGGTTTCTTACCCGGCAGGCCGAGACACAGCAAGACGCTGTAGTAGATGACGGGCAGCGGTCCGAGGGGACACCCCTCCGAGGGATGCTGCCCGACGCTGCGACCGCTCTCGTTGGGGGCGGCAACGGGGAAGATGTGGCTGTGCTCCATGGCCGCGTCCTCTTCCTCAGCTGCGCTCGGTGTCGAGAAGCCGGATGGTGCCAGCAAACCGTGAGGTGACTGTTGCTCTGCGCTCCGTCTGACAATCGGCACATGCACGAGTGTTGGGAGATGGGGGGGGGGGGCGGATGGGGGGGGGGGGGGAGTCGGAGGCGGGCGGAGGTGGCTGGGTTGGGGGAGCGCGATGCAAAAGGTGAGATGTGCCAGCAGATGAGGGAAGAGGAAGGAGGAGAGATGTGTGAGAGGGGAGGACGCCGCGTGTGTGTGAGGGAGACGGGCTTGGGAGATGAGAGTGTCGGGCAAGCGAGGGGGCGAGAGAAAGGGAGGGAGGCGGGATGAAGGAGACAGACAGACAATGTGGGAGAAGGTACAGAGACACGTGACCGTGGGCTAGAAGACAAGTGACCCCCCACTGGCAGTGCCGCGATGGAAAACACCAAAGGAGGAAATTGCGACGCCAGCACACAGCCAGTCAACTGAGCCGCGCTTGACTTGAAGGCTTCGTTCAACGCGGGGTGCTCTAGACACATTGTAAACCTACGGCATGTAGCCAACTACCGAGACTGAGCTGTGACGGTCAGATGCAATGTGGCCAGGATGGGCGCAGCAATGTCGCGCCCCACCTTGGTCCTATCTATTGCACCGACAGACGAGCACATCAAACTTTGAACGAGAGTCAACGGGTCAAGTTTTTAGTGCCACATAGCCGCTATGTCATATGAAGCCAGTTCTGCCAATCAACGGCAAATTTGCTAGCCGCGTCAACTGCAGTGGTAAGAAAGGACATTTTGGCTCAAGCCGCAGCGGGAAGGAAGGACATTTTGGCTGAAGCTGCGTGGTTGGATTTGCGCCATCGCCATGGACTTACTCGGCTCAATTCAGCTCTTAACACCAGCACTGGCGCATCGCAATTAGAGATCAACCATCAATGCTATACAGGACTGCAATGGAACAGCACATATCTGGAGCAGCACAAAAAAAATACTCATCTAGCGCCTATTCAATATGTCACGGTCATGCTAATTATTAAATGCATAAATGGATGCTGAAAAAATGCTGATGTCATCAAAGGCCAGTGTTCTGGCTCTGTAAGGACCGGAGTGAAATCTGATATCTTAAGAAAAGAGTCCCCAATGTTAATATAGTTGAAGCAACATCAGCAAGCATAATCCTGGGGCAGATTAGGTTGACATGGCAGAAATGTGATCGGGAGAAGAAAAAAAATCCACCAAGCATACACATACTGGAAGCAATACAGAAAGGCAGTTATGAAAAGAATGCAGCAGAAATGATCTAGCTCAAGGATGTCCAAACTTTTTGCAAGGAGGGCCAGATTTGATAAAATGAAGGGGCCCGGGTGCCAATAGTTTTTTCGGACATTTTCTAACTACAAAGATTTCATGCAAATACACACTGTTATAAAACAAATTTCATTGTCCCAACTGTCTTTATTTTTTAAATGACAAAATAACCAAGTATAAGCCACTCATGCAGATGTGAACAACTTTAAAAACACATTCATTCAGATCTGAAGAGTCAGATAACATTGAACAAACTGTATGACATACCTTAAATTTACATGAGTTTAAAATTATTTTTGCCTCATGAACATTTTAAACAGGAGTTATAAGTAATGCAAAGCTGTCTGTTATTATTAAAACTCAAAACAAGTGAATTTTGCTCTTGTCATTTACAATATCTCCCAGAAAGTAATAGTTTGTGTCACGTCTGGTTCATAACATCAACAGTATTAATATGGCCACTTCGTAATATTTAATATTAGGTAATATTTACTTTGGATTTACTTTTGACTCACAGCCCCGCGTGAAGAATCGTTGTTGTGATGCCAGTTCAGCTTGGAGCTGCTTCACTTTATCAGCGTGGTCACTCCCTGTTAGCTTGTCGTATGTGTTAGCATGTTTAGTCTGATGGGTTGAAATCCTTAAACAAGGCAACTTTAGAAATTAGACAAACACAATTGCCTTGATTTTCAGTGAAGAAGTATTGTAATTCCTATTTCTCTTGAAAGCGACGGCCCTCAATGTCAACATTCCTCGTTTTCTTTGCAGTCGCCATGCCAGAGATGAGCGGAGATGGGTGGTGCTTCCACCTTTTGGTAATAGGAATTACAGTTTCAAGTTTCAGGACTTTTTTTTATTCAGTTTGACAGTGCAGGCGGGCCATAAATAATACATCGAAATCTGACCGGGGGCCGGATTTGGCCCGCGGGCCGGACTTTGGACATTGCTGGTCTAGCTGAATTTAAGGTCTCAGTTCGTGGAACTGCAAATTCAACTGGTGGGGTTTGGAAGGCTTTTCAAAAAAGTCTCTCAACATCTTGTTAGCATGAAAAAAAGCTTTGCTCCTGACCTTGGTAGAAGTTTTCTTCTCCCCTTCTCACATCTCTGATTTCGAGAAGCCTCTCGGACCTCAGAGTGCTATTGGCCTGAGCCAGCGAGCGAGCGCAGTCCATTTGGCGAGCTTGCAGAATGCCTCTTCAGCACAATCAGGGCCCATGCAGCCTCTCAGTGGGTCAGAGCAGACAGATACTGAGAATGGGGACATAGAAAAGGTGATTGCGAAAAAAGGACAAAAAGATACCGTGAGGTAAATACTATGGGAGTATTCAGACCAGAAAAGTCCTTTAGTCCGCTTGTTTGGTCCGGACCAAAAGCGGACTTAATTTTTTTCGTTTGGTGCGGTTCCTATTCAGACTGTAAATTTTGCAAGTGAAGTATACACATCCACGCTTGTGACGATCTGTGCTCCCATTGGACAGCAATGACCAGGGCGGCACACAGAGCGCAGACCCGGAATGGAGGAAGACATGTGAGTTCTACGCGCTGTGTTCCTGCTCTGCATATTTGTGCTGTTGGTTCGGATCTACGCTGTTTGTATTCATACTTGAAGCGAACCGCCCCAGAGTTCGTTTGGAAGCCAACCAAGTCCACTAGAAAAAGTGGGTTTTTCTATAATCCGCACAAGGATTTGTTTGCGTGTATTCACACCTGCACAAAAGGTCTGGACCACTGTTACAATCGAACCCTGGTCCGTTTAAAGCGGACCAAACAGTCAGGTCTGAATTCACCCTATGACAAAGTTATGGCAGCAAATCTTATTTTATTAGAATTAATTAGTACATAGTTGCTGCTATTTTTCCCCAAAAGCCAGGTGTCTCACTTCTTGGTGAGAATCTGATGTTTGGGGTGAAACAAACTGTTGTTTATCCTGCTGATTAGTGAAGATGGATGGTGTAATGAATGAACGATACAAATCTTCGCCTCGTTTGAGTTCGCGGGGGAAGACGATAAGAAGGACTATGGAGTTGTTCTTGGAATATTTGATGAATACTTTATACCCAGACGAAATATAATACACGGAAGGGCGTGCTTCTACCAACGCAACCAACTACAAGGGGAAAAAGCGGAAGCGTACATACGAGTCCTGTATGAATTAGCAGAGAACTGTGACTTTGGGGACAAGAGGGACGAGCACATTCGTGATAGGCTCGTTGTGGGCATAAGGGACAAGGAGTTGTCGCTGAAACTACAGCTCACAGTAGACCTGACGCTGGCGCATGTTATACAGCAGGTACGACAGTCTGAAGAGGTCACCATGCAAATTAGCATGCAAGCTAGCGGTCTCCCACCGGAGCTCCAGGTCGCAAGTGTTTCCGCAGAAGGACGTCGGAAAGGACCACACAAAAAGTCCACACAACATACTCAAAGAGAGTCCACAAGCTGTGGTAGATGCGGCACACAGCACTATGAAAAGAACAGATGCCCAGCAGCAAGAAGTGTGTGTAAAAAGTGCAACAAAAAGGGGCACTGGGCTCGTGTATGCCGTACCAAGGTTGTGAACGAACTCAGTGAAGCCACCCAGTACCACTTTCTAGGTGAAGTCACTGGCTCAGCAGACCCCGAGAAATGGACCGTCACACTGGACATTGCAGAGATGCCTCTGACCTTCAAAATAGATACAGGAGCTGATGCAAGCGTCATTGGAGACAAAACATTCAGTCTACTCAATAAAAAGTACAAACTAACCCCTACCACAACACCCTTCTCAGGACCCGGAGGTCCACTCCAGTGCTTTGGGATGTTCGAGGCAAACACAGAGTACAAAGGAGAAAACTACACCTTTCCAGTATACGTGATAAAAGGGAACAGCTGCTTGCTCAGTCGCACGGAGGCGGTCAGGATGGGTTTGGTGAAAAGAGTAGAGGAAATCAGTGCTGTGTTCGGAACTACTGGATTGTTAAAGACAGAACCAGTAAAGATCCTTCTCAAAGAAAATACACAACCATACGCAGTCCACGTGGCCAGAAGAGTCCCACTCCCACTCATGCCACTCGTTAGGAAGGAGTTACAAAGACTAGAAACCGAAGGCATAGTTGAAAAAGTAACCGAACCTACTGAGTGGTGTGCAGCAATGGTGCCGGTCTTAAAGCCCAACAAAGTTGAAGTAAGGTGCTGTGCAGACTTGAGAAAACTAAACAAGGCCGTAGCACGGGAGAAATATGTGTTGCCGACAATGGAAGAGATAATGCCAAGACTCTCAGGATCCAAACTGTTCACATCCCTGGACGCTGCGAGTGGGTTCTACCAGATCCCGCTGCATAAAGACAGTCGCAAACTAACCACCTTCATTACTCCCTTCGGGAGATATGCTTTTTGCAGACTTCCATTTGGAATATCGAGTGCCCCCGAGATTTTTCAGCGCAAGATGGCAGAGACACTACAGGGGCTGGAAGGTGCAGAGGTGTACATGGACGATATATTGGTCCACGGAGTGACGGAGGGGGAGCACGACAAACGCTTGGAGCAGGTCCTCAGAGTCATTGAGGAAGCCGGACTGAAACTAAACAAAGGCAAGTGTAAGTTCAGACGGAGGCAGATTAAATTCTTGGGACACATCATTGATGAGAACGGGGTGAGGCCAGACCCAGCAAAGGTTGAGGGGATTGAGAAGTTCCCTAAACCCCAGAACGTCGCTGAGCTGAGACGGTTTATTGGCATGGTCAACTACCTAGCAAAGTTCGTGCCTGAAATGGCGACAGTTGGACAACCACTCTATGAACTTCTAAAAACCAGTGTGAAATGGCAGTGGGGTCTGGCACAGGAATCCTCCTTTCAGAGACTGAAATCAGCTTTGGCATCTGCACCGGTTCTCACTTTCTATGATGCCAATAAACCCACAATGGTGTCCGCTGACGCCAGTAGCTATGGGCTCGGAGGAGTCCTACTTCAGCGACATGGTGAAGATTGGAGGCCAATCGCTTATTGCTCAAGGAGACTTCGTGATCCTGAAACAAGATACGCACAAATAGAGAAGGAGTGCCTAGCGAGCGTCTGGGCATGTGAGTGCTTTGAGAAATACCTGATCGGACTAGAGACATTTACATTGGTCACGGACCACAAACCATTGGTGCCTTTGATGAACAATAAGGACTTGGATAATGTCCCACTAAGGTGCCAGAGACTCTTGATGAGACTGATGCGTTTTAATGCAGAAGCAGTATACGCACCCGGCAAGACATTGGCAGTGGCGGACGCACTGTCAAGAGGGCCCCTTGAACAAACCGGTGACGAGCAGCTGGAGGAAGACGTGATGGTGCACATCGGAGCAGTCATCAACCACCTCCCAGCAACGCCCCACAAGCTGCAGCAGATAAGAGAGCACACCGACCTAGACCCCCAGCTACAGCTAGTTAAACAGTTTATTCAGATGGGCTGGGCAGATTACGAAAGACAGGTTCCCGAGGCAGTTAAAGATTTTTACAAAGTAAGGGGGGAGCTGTCTGTGGTAGAGGGGTTGGTGGTCAGGGGAAGCCGGATAGTAATTCCTAGTGTGATGAGATCTGAGATGATAGACAGGATTCACGATGGTCACCTAGGTCTAGTGAAGTGTAGAGAGAGGGCCAAACAATCAGTGTGGTGGCCAGGGATCTCAAAATGCATAAACAACAAAGTTACTGAGTGTGATTTCTGCACTGCAACGAGGCACACACAGAATAAAGAGCCACTCATCTCAACAGTATTGCCAGACAGACCATGGCAAAAGATAGGGGTGGATTTATGTGAATATAACAAGCAAACTTACTTGGTAGCTTCTGATTATTACTCTCGCTATCTAGAGATTCTGAACTTGCCCACAACCACAACCACTCAGGTTATAAGTAAGCTAGCTGCTACTTTTGCCAGGTTTGGGGTTCCAGAGGAGCTTGTTAGTGATAATGGGCCTCAGTTTACTTCCGAAGAGTTCAGGAGGTTCAGCAGAGAGTTGGATTTTATCCACACCACATCTAGCCCGCATTACGCTCAAAGTAATGGTCATGCAGAAAGGGCAGTGCAGATAGCAAAAGGAATTCTTAAGCAGGAAAACCCCCTTTTAGCTCTTATGGTTTATAGGAGCACTCCCACTACTTCTACAGGCTTTAGCCCAGCGGAGCTGCTGATGGGCCGCAAGATCAGAACCACGCTGCCCATCCTGTCTGCTAACCTGGATCCAAGGTGGCCCAACAGGGAGGAGACACGCTCTGCAGATGCTGCGGCCAAACAGAAGCAAGCATTTTATTATGACCGCAGGAATGGTGTCCGACACTTACCTCCACTGAGGTCTGGAGACAAGATCCTGATGAAACTGGACAATGAAAAACAATGGGCTACTCCAGGAATGGTACAAGGTAACAGTTCTGCACCCAGGTCTTATGTCGTGACGACAGCCCAAGGAGGTTGTTTTAGACCAGTGGTTCCCAAAGTGGGCGGTACCGCCCCCCTGGGGGCGGTGGAAAGATCTGGGGGGGCGGTGAGGAAGAAAGGGGCGGTAGGGGGGCGGTAGGGGGGCGGCAGTCGATTTGTACACAACACGCCGCTCTGGCCCAGTCAGATCCGACAGCATAGACTACAAAAGCAAAAGCTCAGGTTTGTAATTTCAAGCTTGTAATGTTCAGAATTTTATCTTATAATAAAAACCGCATTCTGGCGGTCAACATCATCTTGAGTTCAAGTCAACATGAAATTGGGGACTCGCCAGAACGCGCCGTGTTGTGTTGTGTTGAGCTGGTTAGGGCAGTGGTCCCCAACCACCGGGCCGCGGACCGGTACCGGTCCGTGGGTCACTTGGTACCGGGCCGCCAAGCCGCACAGAATTTTTTTTTTTATCGACGATCAATTAATTCAGGTCAAGACACTCGTCCCGGTCACGTGACATGTTTCCCCAGTCGAGCCCGCAAAGCTAATATGTGGCGACAGGCTAACTAACCAGGCAGTGAAGCATTCAAAACTGCTTCAACACATGGAGACCAAGCATCCTGCAATAAAAGACAAACCTTAAATCACTTCGGGTGTCATTGTCTCCGATTACGTCTAGATGGGACCGGCTCGTTTCTGAGAAACAAACTCAGTGCTCCCACTAATTCAACGTATTGGTAATGATATTATTAATGTATTATTTATTTATTTATATAAATGTATTATTTATTTATATAAATGCCTTGGGGGGGGGGGGGGGCGCTAGGAATTCACTGGGGAGCCAAAGGGGGCGCCAGCCTGCAAAAGTTTGGGAACCACTGTTTTAGACGGAACCGCCACCACTTATTGAAAGTGCCTGCTGCTCCCTTACTTCCAGCTATCAGCGGGCCCCCGCAAGATCTTTCGCCCAGGAGTGGGGACAACGACATTATTACAACCTCTGGGACATCACCAATGACTGAGACAGTTACAATCACTCGCTCAGGTCGAGTGAGTAAGCCTCCACCGAAGTTAGATCTGTAGTTAGAAAAGAGAAAAAAAAAAAAAAGTTAAAGTTATGCTGTGTTCAAATAAGCTATTTGATGCGGTGTTAAGATACTGTTATTTGTGTTATATAACTTAGTTGCGGAAAGCTTTCATATGGGAAAACAAGAGCTGGGTATGCTATAGTAATAATAACAATGTTCTGTTGTTACAAGTTATAACCACTTGGTGGAGCCAAAGATAGACTCTGTTTTTCAAAAAGAGGGGAAGATGTAATGAATGAACGAATATTGTAATTTCCCACACTAGCTGGTCTTTGAACGGCCCATACTCTATCGCGAGAGCTTAAGTGTGATTCGACAGTCGGTACTCGGGAGTTGAAGAATAAAGAACAACCAGTTTCTGTTCAGCATACGGCGTGGCCTGTTTTATGTCAGGACGACATTACAGATGGATGGATGGATGGATGGATGGATGGATGGATGGATGGATGGATGGATGGATGGATGGATGGATGGATGGATGGATGGATGGATGGATGGATGGACGGACGGACGGAGATACATACATACATACTGTCAATCGTGCACTTATCCGATGTAAGTGACCGGCTCTCCGTTTAAAGGGTAAAATTCTGTACTTTAGTCCCTCTGCAGTAACGCAGCCTGTAGGGGAGACGAGAATTGATTTAAGCCGGTACGGAAAGAAGATTCGTTCCGAGTCTAACCGCTGTTCAGGTAACTAATCTATTGTTAGATTAATTCCGTCATTTCCGGACGCCAGTCACGCTGAAATCAAAGAAACCCGAGGGTTGAGTAACTACTTTGTCGAGACCCAGGATCTCCTCGATCGCGGCCGTTTCAGCGGCTCTCCTTTCCTATTAAGATTGTTGCTTTTGTTATCCGCTCGGAATAGTTTAGCTGTCTTTGGTAAGACCGCGGGAACTCGTTTATTTTCACTAGCGTTCACTCACACTAGCTGAGCTTAAGTTAACGGTTTCGAACCAGATTCTGACACTCCCTGATGTCAAGGATTAAAGCTGTCGTCATTTAAAAAAGAACTGAACGGTTTAAAGTATGACTATGATAGAGAAACAAAAGAGATTTAAAGCATAAAAGATAAAAATAATCATTAATCGAAATTAAATGATTATAAAGTAGAAATTTAATGAATAAGCAAGAAAGAGAATTACAAGTTTCAATTGTTCGAACAACTAACAATAATTTCCACTCACCATTCTCAATAGAGCAAAAATTATTCAGTCTCAAAGTTCTCTCGATTGAAAACTCAAAAATATAGTAAAAAAGGGTAAGAGGCTAGAGGTCTAAAATGCTGTTTGGTGGAAAAGTCGAGTGATCAGTTCTCCTTGTTCCAAAATCCGAATTCTGTTTAAAAGAACAGGCTGGCCTAAAGAATGGAGATGACGACGCCCTAAAAATGGCTCCTCTCTCCTGCAGTCCAATTTGAAGATAGTATAAATTCATTTTAACGGACCTAGGGTTAATCTCATAAAGAATGAAATCTATCTTTGTCCAATCGGCGTTCTCGACCCACGGCAGTCGCCGCTGGGGCCATACCCCTGGAACATCAATATTATATACATGTTTGATACTGATCAAACATTGTGACAATACTAACACATACTTTCACAATAATCAATTTAACACATAATCATAACTATGATCGTGGATTCTCTTAGTTAGCAGGTTAAAACACTCAAGCATCTTCAAAACGTATTTTGACAAGCTGGTGACCTCTAGGTCAAGCTCAAGCGTGGGATTGCAGTCTTCCGCCCATTGTCAGCCGCTTGTCCTTACTCAACTATTAATACATTCATGTGTAAATGAAACATCAGTGCTATGATGCTGCTCAAGTTGCTACTAACTATACAATATTGCAAAACAAAATAAAATAAAGTATATTGCAGCTTACTCTAACTGTGATTAACATGTCTCATTCTCATTACCTAACAATGAGCATGGGCTTCCCTAGTTAGCAAATTAAAATATTCAAGCAGTTTCAAAGTATATTATAGCAAAACAAAATAATATAACATAATCCAAAATTGTGTGTTGCCGTGCTTCAGAACAAGTCTTCATCTAATCGATGACTTTTTAAACTATTAATTTACTATGTTAGGTCAATCTGACTTTGGCACCATCTTCTGGTGAAATTTGGAACGGGAATGGAGGTTTACTGGTTCAACCAACAAATTCCCCTTTACCAATTTAACTATCGTTAATTTTGAAGAACTAACTTTTAAGTAACCCCTACTCAGGCCCCTTTCTTCAGGTCCTCCATGTCAAGCTTTGAAATCTGGAATTTCATCTTAGCCAATTCGTCTGGGCCAAATCCAATACACACACACCATCTTTTACCATCCTATCCACCATGTAACTCGACAATACATACATACATACATACATACATATATATATACATACATACATACATACATACATACATACATACATACACACATACATACATAGGGGAGAGTGGGGTAATTTGTCCCAAGGGGCAAGTAGTACCACCCTTGTTTTCCAGAAAACCATAGAAAAAGTTGGTCATGTGACCACCTATTTTCGAAGGGGCATCCATTTCACTCATCCTGCAGAGAAGGGAGACACATGGCTTGAGAGGTAAGCACATATAAGTTCAAAAACCTTTTTTCTGCCCTCAAAAGTAAAATTTCTATGATTAAGGTTTTTTGATTTCTGTGTTTGAACAATCATAAACAACTTTGAAAACAGTTCACACATGTTTTAGTGCTTTAGTAAGCTACATTCATCGGCATCACAGTCTCGAAAGACCATAGATTTCTTGTGTCTGGAGGTTAGGTGTTCTTTGCACAGCGTCTGCTGTGGCTGGTGAGTCCTATCCGTGAGAGACAGACACGGCCGCAGATGTTACAGGTGTGGGCCGGATCCGGTGAAGGTGGGGGCATGGTGGCTTGCTGCTTCCTCAACTTCCTTTTCGTTTCTCGATGTTGAGCCAGGGTGATTTCGTAGGTCTGCAGCCCGTTTCGGAGAGCCTGTTGCCATTTGTGGCGATCCTGGGCGACGCCTTCCCAGGTGGCTGGGTTGATGTTGAAGGATTTGAGGTCTTGTTTGCAGACATCCTTGTAGCGGAGCAGTGGGCGGCCTACTTGCCTTTTGCCTGATTTTAGCTCTGCATATAAGATGTCCTTTGGCATACGACCATCTTCCATCCGACAGACATGGCCCAGCCAACGGAGACGCCGCTGCTTCAGCAGGGAGAGCATAGTGGGGAGCTGTGCACTCTCCAGGACTGCACTGTCTGTGATCCTGTCCCGCCAGGTGATGCCCAGTATGCGTCTCAGGCAACGCAGATGGAAAGAGTTTAGCCTTCTCTCTTGATGTGCATAAAGAGTCCAGGCTTCGCTGCCATACAAGAGTGTACTGACGACACAGGCCCTGTACACTTGCACCTTTGTATGGATGGTGAGCTTGCTGTTCTGCCATACTCTGGGTGTCAGTCTTCCAAAGGTAGAAGCTGCTTTCCCAATCCGGCTGCTGACCTCGGCATCGAGTGACAAATTGCAGGTGATGGTAGACCCAAGATAGATAAAGCTGCTTCCAGCTTCCAGTGTGTAGTTGTTGATGGTGATGGAGGGTGGGACAGTGGTCCCCTGGCCCATTGTCTTGGTTTTGTTTAGGCTGATGGTCAGGTTGAAGTCCTGACATGCTTGGCTGAACCGGTCTAGGAGAATCTGCAGGTGTTCCTTAGTGTGTGTTGCCAATGCTGCATCATCAGCAAACAACATGTCCCGAATGGTGAGTGGTCTGATCTTGGTTTTTGCTCTCAGTCGGGATAGGTTGAATAGTTTGCCGTCTGTCCTGGTGTGTAAGTAAACTCCCTCAGTTGATGTTCCGAAGGCTTGGCGCAGGAGGAGAGAGAAGAATATCCCAAACAGAGTGGGTGCCAGCACGCATCCCTGTTTGACACCACAGCGGATGTTAAAGGACTCAGAAGTGCACCCATCGTACTGGACAGTACCTTTCATGTCAGTGTGGAAGGACTGGAGGATGCTGAGGAGTTTTGGCGGGCAACCTATCCGTTCCACCAGTTGGAAAAGGCCGCTCCTGCTCACCAGGTCAAAAGCCTTGGTTAGGTCAACGAAGGCCATGTAGAGAGGTTTATGTTGTTCTCTGCACTTCTCCTGCAGCTGTCTCAGGGTGAAGATCATATCCAGAGTTGATCTTCCTGCTCTGAACCCTGCCTGTGACTCTGGGTAGAGTTTCTCTGCAAGGACTTGGAGTCTGTTTAGTACAACTCGAGCAAAGAGCTTACCGGTAATGCTGAGTAGGGAGATGCCACGGTAGTTGTTACAGTCACTCCTGTCTCCCTTGTTTTTGTACAAGGTGACGATGTTAGCATTTCTCATGTCCTGTGGGACAGAGCCTTCTTTCCAGCACAGGCATAAGAGCTTATGCAGTCTATGCAGAAGAGCAGGCTTCCCACACTTGAGGACTTCGGCTGTTATCCCATCAGTGCCTGGAGCTTTTCCGCTGGGCAGGCTGTTAATTGCTTTGCTTAGCTCCTCAGTTGTTGGTTCCATGTTGAGCTCTTCCATAACAGGTAGGTGCCCTACATGCCTGAGGGCTGCATCAGAGACACTGTTGTCCCTGGCATAGAGCTCTGAGTAGTGTTCCACCCAGCGGTCCAGCTGCTTAGAGCGTTCAGCGATGGTTTCTCCCGAAGCTGATTTCAATGGGACGATTTTGCGGGGTGATGGTCCAAGTGCCTTTTTGATGCCATCGAACATGAGTCTGATGTTGCCTGTGTCAGCAGCTGCTTGGATGTTGCTGCAGTGCTGTAGCCAATAGTCATTGGCACAACGTCTAGCGGCTTGTTGGAGTTTCCCCCGAGAAGATCGGAGTGTCTGTAGAGTTTTGGTGTTTGGAGTGTGCTTGTAATTTGTGAGTGCGACGCGTTTTTCTTCAAGGATTGGTGCCAATGATGTTAAATTGGCATTGAACCAGTCATTTGGCTTTCCCTGCTTTTTGCCAAAGACCGACAGGGCCTTGCTGTGTATGGCATCCCTCAAGCCATCCCAGTACCGCTGGGCGGAGCTGGACAGGGGTGGGCCGTGGAGGGAGACCTCTAAGGCACAGAGGAAGGCTGTAGCTTTGGTTGGGTCAGTTGTTTTGCTGCTGTCGATGCGTGGGGCTCCCTTTGGTTTGGATCTGTGTAGGTTTTTTGCCTGTAGCTTGACTCTACAGAGCACAAGGGAGTTGTCTGTGTCGCAGACTGCACTGTGGAGACTGCGTGTTTGAAGGATGCCTCTGAGATCAGAAGTGCGTGTTATGATCAGGTCTACCTGGTGCCAGTGACCTGAGCGTGGATGTCTCCAAGAGACTTTGTGAATGGGTTTGGTCTGGAAGTATGTGTTGGTGATGCAGAGGTGGTGATATGTGCAGAACTCCAGAAGACGCTGCCCATTTTCATTCAGCTTACCGATGCCATGGTGTCACAAGCAGGATGGCCAGGAGTCACGATCGGCTCCGACTCTAGCATTAAAGTCACCAAGTAGGTAGAGCTGTTCACGGCTGGGAATGTTTCAAGAGTCGCTTCGAGTTCATCATAAAACCTTTCTTTTATTTCCTGGGGGGAGCTAAGTATTGGAGAGTACACACTCACTCGGTGGACAGGTCCCATGGATGTATTGAGGCAGAGAGCCAGGATTCTGTAAGAGCCGCCTGTGGGTGGTACCACTGCTCCCAGGAGTGTGTTCCTGACAGCAAACCCTACTCCGTATTCCCTGGTTTCCTCAGGGGGCTTCCCCCGCCAAAAGAAGGTATAGTCCTTTTCCCTGAGTGAGCCAGATCCATGGAGTCGTGTTTCCTGGAGGGTCGAGATGTCAATTCTGAGCTTCAGGAGTTCGTTGTTTATAACTGCAGTTTTACGGACATCACTAATTTCATGTAGGTTGTCGCTGAGCCCAGGTGTCATAGTCCTGACATTCCAGCACCCCAGGTGCTTTAGTAAGCTACAGCATGAGTCCATAGAGTTAGCATGATGCTTGCTCAAAACAGCAGGGGGATGCATTTTTTTCATAATGGTGGGTCTGGGGTAGTTTGTGCCAAAGGGCCTGGGGTAAGTTGTGCCACAAAAAAAAACAGGCTTCAAAGAAGAAAAGGAGTGGAAATAAGAAGGGGAGCCTGAAAGGGTCAAAGCAAAACAAATCCAAAAAGAAAGTACTCCCCAGTAGCTCAGAAGAGAGTGACGTTCCGCTTCCACTTAGTGATGTCACTGAATATGACAGTTCAGATGTCCAGAGTGATGAGGATGATGGTGACAAGAATCTGTCTGCTGGTGACTTTGTCATTGTGAGGTTTGCGTGTCAAAAATCCAAATCCTATAACTATGTTGGATTGGTGGAGAATGTTGAAGGTGACGAGATCAGTGCTAAGTTTCTGAAGCAAAGTTCTAAGAGTTCTCTTGATGGAAAGCCCATTTTCACATTTAGAGAGAATGATGAAGGAGTCATCCCTAGAGGTGATGTGCTCAAGAATTACCCACGCCACAAAAACTTGGTGGCTCAGCCGGAAGGGAGCATGAATTGACTTAGACTTAGACTTAGACAAACTTTATTGTCATTTTGTCAACACTGGGTGTACACAAAACGAAATTACGTTGCATACGGCTTTCAACAATGTAGTGATATTGCAGCTGGTTAAAAAGTGACATTCTATATAAAAATATGAAATAAGATAAGTATAAAGTACAAAGTGCAGCAGTGATAAAGTATGTAAACAGTGCAGGAGACAAAAACAGTATTTACAAGTGTGCAGAGGAATGCTAAGTTTGAATGTTCAACAGTCTGACGACAGCAGGGAAAAAACTATTGCAGAACCTGGTGGACCTGCAGCGGATGCTGCGAAACCTCTTCCCAGAGGGCAGCAGGGAGAACAGTCCATGGTGGGGGTGTGATGGGTCACTGATAATATTACGGGCTCGGGACACGCAGCGCAGGGATGACAAGTCCTGAATGGAGGGAAGAGGAGCCCTGATGATCCTCTCTGCTGTCCTCACCACTCTCCTCAGGTTCTGCCAATCGGAGGCGCTGCAACCTCCACACCACACCGAGAGACAGCTTGTCAGAATGCTCTCTATGGTGCTTCGGTAGAACGTCCTCATGATGGGTGGGGGCAGGTGGGCTCTCCTCATCCTCCGCAGGAAGTACAAGCGCTTCTGTGCCCTCTTGACCAGTGTTGTGGTGTTCACAGTCCAGGTGAGGTCATCTGTGATGTGGACCCCCAGGAATTTAGTGCTGCTGACCACCTCCACAGCTGAGCTGTTGATGATCAGTGGAGCGTGGTGAGGCTGGTTCTTCCTGAAGTCGACGATGATCTCCTTCGTCTTCTCCACATTCAGGATCAGGCTATTGTCTCTGCACCAGCCCACCAACTGCTCCACCTCCTCTCTGTAGTCCAGGTCGTTGTTGTCACTGATGAGGCCCACCACCGTTGTGTCGTCTGCAAACTTCACGATGTGATTGGTGGTGAACCTGGGGGTGCAGTCGTGTGTCATCAGGGTGAACAGCAGGGGGCTCAGGACGCAGCCCTGAGGGGAGCCTGTGCTGAGGGTGATGACATCTGAGGTGTTCTGTCCGACCCGGACTGACTGAGGTCTGTTGGTGAGGAAGTCTAGCAGCCAGTTTCGAAGGGGGGTGCTGAAGCCCAGATGTTCCAGTTTTTCCACCAGATGCTGTGGAATGATGGTGTTAAACGCTGAGCTGAAGTCCAGGAACAGCAACCGCACGTGGGTGTTCCTCTCCTCCAGGTGAGCCAGGCTCAGGTGAAGAACGGAGGCGATGGCATCCTCAGTAGAGGAACTGGAACGGGTCGAATGTTGGGGGGAGTCTGGAGACGATGTGTTCTTTGAGCAGCCTTTCGAAGCACTTCATCATGATGGGAGTCAGTGCCACAGGTCTGTAGTCATTCAATGAGGTGATTTGAGGTTTCTTCGGCACCGGAATGATGGAGGCAGCCTTGAAGCATACTGGCACTGTGGCTTGGCCCAGCGAGATGTTAAAAATGTCTGTGATGACACCAGCCAGCTGACCTGCACATTCCTTTAACACCCGCCCAGGTATGTTGTCGGGACCTGGGGCCTTACGTGGGTTGACTCTTCTCAGAGTCTTCCACACGTCGGCTGAGTCAAGGCAGAGTGCCTCCTCTTCCTGAAGGGGAACAGATTTAACTGCAGGAGTGCTGTTTAGTGCCTCAAACCGCCCAAAGAAGTTATTTAGACCATTTAGGAAGTCACCATCAACCTCACCCACCGGGGGGGAGGGTAAGTTGTAGTCCGTGATCGCCCGTATGCCTTGCCACATACTCCTGGTGTTATTGGCGTCGTGGAAAATATCCTGAATTTTTCGACTGTGGCTTCGCTTCGCTAACCTGATGGCACGGTTCAAGTTGGCTCTCGCTGTCCTCAGTGCCTCCTTGTCGCCAGACTTGAAGGCTGAGTTCCGTGCTCGTAGCGTATGACGTACCTCCTCAGTCATCCAGGGTCGTTGGTTGGCTCGGGTGATGATGTTCTTAGTGGTGCTGACGTCCTCGGTGCATTTGTTGATGTAGGCTGACACAGTCATGGCGTACTCATCAATGTCATATGTTGCTGCTGATTTGAACATGTCCCAGTCAGAGCACTCAAAGCAGTCCTGGAGTGCCTCCATGGCCCCCTCAGACCACACCCTCACCTGCTTCACTGTGGGTTTTGCTCTGATCAGCAGAGGCCTGTATGCAGGGATTAGCATAACAGATAGGTGGTCTGAAGAGCCGAGGTGGGGGCGGGGGGCTGCTCTGAATGCATCCTTTATATTGGTGTAAACCAGTGGTTCCCAAAGTGGGCGGTACCGCCCCCCTGGGGGCGGTGGAAAGATCTGGGGGGGCGGTGAGGAAGAAAGGGGCGGTAGGGGGGCGGTAGGGGGGCGGCAGTCGATTTGTACACAACACGCCGCTCTGGCCCAGTCAGATCCGACAGCATAGACTACAAAAGCAAAAGCTCAGGTTTGTAATTTCAAGCTTGTAATGTTCAGAATTTTATCTTATAATAAAAACCGCATTCTGGCGGTCAACATCATCTTGAGTTCAAGTCAACATGAAATTGGGGACTCGCCAGAACGCGCCGTGTTGTGTTGTGTTGAGCTGGTTAGGGCAGTGGTCCCCAACCACCGGGCCGCGGACCGGTACCGGTCCGTGGGTCACTTGGTACCGGGCCGCCAAGCCGCACAGAATTTTTTTTTTTATCGACGATCAATTAATTCAGGTCAAGACACTCGTCCCGGTCACGTGACATGTTTCCCCAGTCGAGCCCGCAAAGCTAATATGTGGCGACAGATTCAAGATTCAAGATTCAAGATTCAAGAGTTTTTATTCGCCATGTTTGAGCGTGCCAAACAAGGAATTTGACTTCGGTAAAACACACCCTCTGTTCAACATATAGGTGACTAACAACACTCAGGACATGTGAATAATGGCAAAAACAGTGTAGACAAATTCAAAAGGTGTGAAGAGCAGGATGTTATTGCACAGTAATGCCTCTGAGACTCTATGAGTGGTGTGAGTTCATCAGAGCAACAGCCCGGGGGAAGAAGCTGTCTCGGTGTCTGCTGGTTTTGGCGTACCGAGCTCTATAACGCCGTCCGGAGGGGAGTAGTTCAAACAGACTGCAACCTGGGTGAGAAGGGTCTGTAGAGATGTTCCTTGCACGTTTCCTGGTCCTGGACAGGTACAAGTCTTGGATAGATGGGAGGTTGATTCCAATGATCTTTTCTGCAGTCCTGATTGTCCGTTGCAGTCTGTGCTTGTCTTGTTTGGAGGCTGATCCAAACCAGACAGTGATGGAGGTGCAGAGGACAGACTGGATGATGGCAGTGTAGAAAGTCTTCAGAAGCTCTCGCGGCAGGTTGAACTTCTTGAGCTGTCTCAGGAAGTACAGCCTCTGCTGGGCCTTCTTCCGGACAGAGTCTATGTGGCCGGTCCATTTCAGGTCCCGAGAGATTGTGGTTCCCAGGAACTTGAAGGTGTCTGTGGAGAGAATAGTATTACTGCGGATAGTGAGGGGTAAAAGTGGTGAAGGGTCTCGCCTGAAATCCACTGTCATCTCCACGGTCTTGAGCGGGTTCAGCTCCAGATGGTTTTGGTTGCACCAGTGGACCAGCCGCTCCACCTCCTGTCTGTACGCAGTCTCATCACCGTCCTGGATCAGTCCGATGAGAGTGGTGTCGTCTGCATACTTCAGGAGCTTCACAGGAGAGTCATCTGAGGAGAAATCATTGGTGTAGAGAGAGAAGAGCAGTGGGGAGAGGACGCACCCCTGAGGGGCTCCAGTATTGGTGGTCCGGGTGTCAGATGTGATGCCCCCCAGCCTCACACGCTGTCTCCTGTCGGTCAGGAAGCTGGTGATCCACTGACAGGTGGGGGCAGGCACCGCAAGCTGGATGAGCTTCTGTTGGAGGATGTCAGGAGCGATGGTGTTGAACGCCGAGCTGAAGTCCACGAACAGGATCCTGGCGTACGTTCCTGGGGTGTCCAGGTGGTGCAGGATGTAGTGCAGTCCCATGTTGACCGCATCATCCACTGACCTGTTTGCCCGGTAGGCAAACTGGAGGGGGTCAAGCAGGGGGCCCGTGACCTCCTTCAGGTGGTTCAGCACTAACCTCTCGAAAGATTTCATGACCACAGATGTCAGTGCGACGGGTCTATAGTCATTCAAACCTGTGATGGCGGGCTTCTTGGCCACTGGAACGATGGTGGAGCTCTTGAAGCACGAGGGCACCTCACACAGCTCCAGAGAACGGTTGAAGATCCGTGCAAAGGTGGGCGCCAGCTGTTCAGCGCAGACTTTCAAGCAGGAAGGTGACACGCCGTCTGGGCCCGGTGCCTTCCTGGTCTTTTGTCTCCGGAACATCTGGCGCACTTCCTCCTCGCGGACCTGGAGTGCGGGTGCGGCCTCTGCAAGAGAGAGAGTGGGTGACAACGATGATAGAGGTGTGGACAGAGCAGTTGTGGGGAGAGGTGAGTATGTAGATTGTGCTGCAGGAAGTCCCGTTGTGTGGGAGGACCGATCAAACCTGCAGTAGAACTTATTCAGCTGGTTAGCAAGCCTTGGGCTCTCCACAGGACGGGGGGTTCGTTTCTTGTAGCCCGTGATGCTCTGCAGACCTTTCCACACTGTTGAGGGATCAGGATTGGCAGAGAGGTGTCTCTTCAGGTTCTCCCCGTAGCACCTCTTGGCTTTCCTGACCTCTCGGTTCAGTGTGTTTCTGGTCTGCCTGAACAGGTCGCGGTCGCCGCTCCTGTAGGCCTCCTCCTTGACTTTGCGCAGCCTCCTGAGGTTCGGTGTAAACCAAGGTTTGTCGTTGTTGTACGTGCAGAAGGTCTTAGTCTGCACACACAGATCCTCACAAAAACTGATGTATGATGTGACAGTGTCAGTGAGTTCATGCAAGTCTGAAGTTGCAGCTTCGAAAGCTCCCCAATCGGTGCAGTCAAAGCAGGCTTGGAGGTCCTGCCTTGACTCCACTGTCCACTTCCTCACAGTCCTCACCACAGGCTTAGAAGTTTTTAGTTTCTGCCTGTAGGCCGGGATCAGATGAACTAGACAGTGGTCCGAGAGTCCTAAAGCTGCACGAGCCGCAGAGTGGTATGCATCCTTGATCACGGTGTAGCAGTGGTCCAGAGTCTGTGCCCCTCTGGTGGGACACGTTACGTGCTGTCTGTATCTGGGGAGTTCGTGTGCGAGGTTCGCCCTGTTAAGATCACCCAGAACAGGCTAACTAACCAGGCAGTGAAGCATTCAAAACTGCTTCAACACATGGAGACCAAGCATCCTGCAATAAAAGACAAACCTTAAATCACTTCGGGTGTCATTGTCTCCGATTACGTCTAGATGGGACCGGCTCGTTTCTGAGAAACAAACTCAGTGCTCCCACTAATTCAACGTATTGGTAATGATATTATTAATGTATTATTTATTTATTTATATAAATGTATTATTTATTTATATAAATGCC
The DNA here is from genome assembly GCF_901709675.1 of Syngnathus acus. NCBI lineage: Eukaryota > Metazoa > Chordata > Actinopteri > Syngnathiformes > Syngnathidae > Syngnathus > Syngnathus acus. The sequence continues at coordinate 184,012 of NC_051093.1, forward strand.
TTGGAGGGGGGGGGGGGGGCGCTAGGAATTCACTGGGGAGCCAAAGGGGGCGCCAGCCTGCAAAAGTTTGGGAACCACTGGTGTAAACCAAGTACAGAGTGTTCTCTCCCCGAGTTGGAAAATCCACGTGTTGGTAAAAATGAGGGAGAATAGTCTTCATGTTAGCCTGGTTGAAGTCCCCAGCAATGATGAAAACACCCTCTGTGTGCGTGGATTGCAGCTCACCGATTGTCCGATAGAGAACGCTCATGGCCTCTTTAGTATTAGCGCTAGGAGGCACATACACAGCCGTGATGCTAACAACAGTAAACTCCCTGGGCAGGTAGAAGGGTCTGCAGTTAACAGTCAAAAGCTCGATGTCCGAAGAGCAGAAGCTGGCGACAGATCTAGCATTTTTGCACCAGTTGTTGTTGATGTAGACACACAGCCCACCTCCTCGGGATTTACCGCTTAGTTCGCTGTTTCTGTCGGCGCGGATTGTAGCGAGCCCCTCCAGGCTAACGGCGTTGTCCGGTATTGATGAGTTCAGCCATGTCTTCGTCAGGATGAGAGCGCAGCAGTTTCTAACCTCCCTCTTTGAAGAGAGTTCCAGTTGTAGATGGTCCATTTTATTATCCAGTGAGCGGACGTTGGAGAGGAAGATGGATGGAAGCGGCGGTTTGTAGGGGTTAGCTTTTAGCTTAGCCGTTAGCCCACCTCGACAGCCGCGCTTCCGCCGCCAGTCACACCGCCTACGCTTACTCCTCCTCCGGCGTGTGCTGCCCGGCAAGCCCGCTGCATCGTGAGCTTCTGGGGCTAGTGCCCGAAGCACTCCGAGGCTACGTAAACAGACTAGGGTAGTTGTGGCTACGAGTCCGAAAACACTTGATGACCGTACCTCCAGCAGGCGCTGGCGATCATATACTAACCTACTGGATGGATAAACTAAACTTTGTGTTGTTTGTAGTGTCCTAGGCGACATATTTTGTGAAAATGCTCGTCGGTTGTCGAGGGCCGTTGCAGCCGCAGCCGACTGGGGCGCCGCCATCTTCTACACGTGGGATGTTCAGTAGTAGGCCGAATCTGGGAAGAGATTCAGCTGCAGATGATTAGGTGCTCATTTTGGAATTTTGATTTTGTTCTGAGTAGCCTATGTGTTCACACCACACCACAAAACTTGGTGGTACAGCCAGAAAGGAGCAGAAGTTCATATTTCCAAGACTCAATTAGGTGTTCATGTGACTGTATAGGCCTTGTTATAGAAAATTGGCCTTTGATGTTGCTAATACAGTGGAGCCTCGGTTTTAGAACACAATCCGTTCCAGAAGGCTGTTCGAGAAGCGAATCGTTCAAATACCGAATTATGTTTTCCCATTAGAAACAATGAGGAAAACATTAATCCGTTCCAAGCCAAAAAAAAAAGCTTTTTAAAAGCGTTTTTTCACTATTATACACCATAAACTGTATAAATAAGTGAGTAAGTGATATATAAATAAATAATATAAATAATAAACTGAATTAAAAGAGTAGGCTAGGCTGGGGAATGTATTGCCGTATCTGTAGCAACTCGCTTGTGTGTTTCGTTCTCATAGTAAAAGATATCTTTTTAAATTGTGAGTGGGAAAAAAAGCACATCAAAAGATTTTTTTATTTTTACCAATGAAAGACAACATTTCAAAGATCATGTGAAAGAAAACAGCAAAAACGTTTTCTTAATTTCAAAACCAAAAACAAAAAAAACTGCAAAAATTCTAATGAAAGATAACATGCAGTATACGTACTGTATCAAAGTTCGTGTGCAGCAAAAACAGCAAAAACATTTTTTTTCTTAATTTCAAAAAACAAAAACACCCTGCAGAAATTCTAATGAAAGATAACATACAGTATACGTACTGTATCAAAATTCGTGTGCAGCAAAAACAGCAAAAACATTTTTTAACGTACAGTACGTATTTTCACCCCCCCCAAAAAAAGTTTATTGGTCCCCTCCCATAAAAACATTGGGAAACTTGTCTCTAGGTGTTGTTTCTCTCGCAAATCTCTTCAATTGGGAAGAGTCTTCCACTGGGTGTGCTTTCCTTTTTGCAAAGAACCTATCAAGTGTAACTTGTTTCTGCCTTCTATTAGGAACTTTGCGGAAGTGGCTAATGACAATGTCGTTAAAAGCATTCATAGCTCTGGTGCTTCCGGCTTTATCGGGATGATGTTTGTTCTGGGTGATCTTAACAGGGCGAACCTCGCACACGAACTCCCCAGATACAGAAAGCACGTAACGTGTCCCACCAGAGGGGCACAGACTCTGGACCACTGCTACACCGTGATCAAGGATGCATACCACTCTGCGGCTCGTGCAGCTTTAGGACTCTCGGACCACTGTCTAGTTCATCTGATCCCGGCCTACAGACAGAAACTAAAAACTTCTAAGCCTGTGGTGAGGACTGTGAGGAAGTGGACAGTGGAGTCGAGGCAGGACCTCCAAGCCTGCTTTGACTGCACCGATTGGGGAGTTTTCGAAGCTGCAAGTTCAGACTTGCATGAACTCACTGACACTGTCACATCATACATCAGTTTTTGTGAGGATCTGTGTGTGCAGACTAAGACCTTCTGCACGTACAACAACGACAAACCTTGGTTTACACCGAACCTCAGGAGGCTGCGCAAAGTCAAGGAGGAGGCCTACAGGAGCGGCGACCGCGACCTGTTCAAGCAGACCAGAAACACACTGAACCGAGAGGTCAGGAAAGCCAAGAGGTGTTACGGGGAGAACCTGAAGAGACACCTCTCTGCCAATCCTGATCCCTCAACAGTGTGGAAAGGTCTGCAGAGCATCACGGGCTACAAGAAACGAACCCCCCGTCCTGTGGAGAGCCCAAGGCTTGCTAACCAGCTAAACAGGTTCTACTGCAGGTTTGATCGGTCCTCCCACACAACGGGACTTCCTGCAGCACAATCTACATACTCACCTCTCCCCACAACTGCTCTGTCCACACCTCTATCATCGTTGTCACCCACTCTCTCTCTTGCAGAGGCCGCGCCCGCACTCCAGATCCGCGAGGAGGAAGTGCGCCAGATGTTCCGGAGACAAAAGACCAGGAAGGCACCGGGCCCAGACAGCGTGTCACCTTCCTGTTTGAAAGTCTGCGCTGAGCAGCTGGCGCCCACCTTTGCACGGATCTTCAACCGTGCCCTCGTGCTTCAAGAGCTCCACCATCGTTCCAGTGGCCAAGAAGCCCGCCATCACAGGTTTGAATGACTATAGACCTGTCGCACTGACATCTGTGGTCATGAAATCTTTCGAGAGGTTAGTGCTGAACCACCTGAAGGATGTCACGGGCCCCCTGCTTGACCCCCTCCAGTTTGCCTACCGGGCAAACAGGTCCGTGGATGATGCGGTCAACATGGGACTGCACTACATTCTGCACCACCTGGACACCCCAGGAACGTACGCCAGGATCCTGTTCGTGGACTTCAGCTCGGCGTTCAACACCATCGCTCCTGACATCCTCCAACAGAAGCTCATCCAGCTTGCAGTGCCTGCCTCCACCTGTCAGTGGATCACCAGCTTCCTGACCAACAGGAGACAGCGTGTGAGGCTGGGGGGCATCACATCTGACACCCGGACCACCAATACTGGAGCCCCTCAGGGGTGCGTCCTCTCCCCACTGCTCTTCCCTCTCTACACCAATGATTTCTCCTCAGGTGACTCTCCTGTGAAGCTCCTGAAGTATGCAGACGACACCACTCTCATCGGACTGATCCAGGACGGTGATGAGACTGCGTACAGACAGGAGGTGGAGCGGCTGGTCCACTGGTGCAGCCAAAATCACCTGGAGGTGAACCCGCTCAAGACCGTGGAAATGACAGTGGACTTCAGGCGAGACCCTTCACCACCTTTACCCCTCACTATCCGCAGTAATACTATTCTGTCCACAGACACCTTCAAGTTCCTGGGAACCACAATCTCTCGGGACCTGAAATGGACCGGCCACATAGACTCTGTCCGGAAGAAGGCCCAGCAGAGGCTGTACTTCCCGAGACAGCTCAAGAAGTTCAACCTGCCGCGAGAGCTTCTGAAGACCTTCTACACTGCCATCATCCAGGCTGTACGATGCCTTCTCCTAATAGATAATGCTCCTGCCCATCCCCCAGGTTTGGAGGATGACTTAACTGATGAATATGAGTTCGTAACGCAATCGGGCCACAATTTCCTCCATGCCGAGTTCATGGTCCTATACGAAACTTGGTTCCATGCTTTGTCGACGATGGTGATGCAGTGGTAGATATTAAAATGATGTCTCCAGAAATCACGAAGGGTTGATTAAGTGTCACTAGTGACCTCGAAGCATCGTTGAAAGAGGAATTTTGAGTATAATTTTTTGAAATTAGAAATGACTTGCTGGTCCATCGATTGAAGCAACGGTGCGGTGTTCGGAGGAAGAAACTTGATTTTGATGAACTCAAATTCATCAGTTAAGTTAACTTGCTGGGGAAGGTATTCCTCGGCCTTGATATATCTGGCGAATTCCACTTTAAACTTTTCTGCAGCATCCTTGTCCGAACTTGCAGCCTCCCCATGACGAACCACGGAATGTATCCCACTTCTCTTTCTAAATTTATCGAACCATCCTCGGCTTGCCTTGAAAACAAACCCTTCAGGAACCAGACTAGGGTCTTTTTTTTCCAGCTCCTCAAAAAGATGTCTCGCTTTGGCACAGATGGTGCCCTCAGTAACAGTATCCCCCGCTAACTGTTGCTCATTAATGAAAATTAGTTTTCAACTTCTTCCAGCACCTGTGGCCGTTGTTTGGTAAGCATAGTCGCCCCTCTCGCAACATCACTTCCTTTAAGAACGTCTTTGTTTTTCAGGATCGAGCAGATTGTCGATTTTGCCATGCAAAACTCCCGCGCCAACTCTGACACACGCACACCGGACTCATATTTTGCGATTAATTCTTTTTTAAATTCAACCGTTTTGCGCACTACTTTCCTCTTTTTGCCATGATCAGCTTTACTGCTCCCACTTGCTTCCTATGGAGGCATGATTAGAGTTAATGCGATCCTCAGACTAACGAGAATGTAATAACGAACAGAGTCAGCGCGTCCTCTCGGCTCATCTCGCGAGGTTCGACAACCGAATTTTATTCGACAACCGAAGCAAAAAAATCTCGAATTTTTTGTTCGAATCCCAATTTGTCCGAGAACTGGGACGTTCGAAAACCGAGGCTCCACTGTACTTTAAATAAAAGTTAAACAAGTCACTTGTATTGAATTTGTCTTTCTTTTATATAGCATTATCATTTGTGAGATTAAAATGATCTGTTTTACTTCAATTATCAATGGCAAAATTTACCCTATTTGCTATCGGCGGTACTTGGGCACTTGCCCAGGTGCTGAAAGGGGTGGCATCTCTTGCGCCCGTAGCCATGGGGGAGTGGGGCTTGCACCCCCACCCCTTTAAATTTCTCCCACAACAGAACGTCAACGAAATCATACTAGAAACCCGCTCCGGGGAAGTACCCCCGACGCCAAAATATGGCGCCGTATGAAGGCGGCGGGGCAAAGACCTCGGGACCCCAGCAGCCCGATTGAGGGTAAACCCCGGAACAACCGGGTTGGTACGGGCGCGGCCTCGTGTTGCGGTGGTGCAGAGGTGTCGCTCACCCGATCGCGAAACCCTCGGTTGAACCTGAGGCGTTCGGTCCGGGTGGCCGCCTGGAACGTACTCTCGCTCCAGGATGACTTCCGCGTGCCCGCCTTGTCGGCGGAGCTCGCTCGGCTGGGCATCGTGGTGGCTGCGTTCTCTGAAGTGCGGCGACTGGAAAAGGGGCGTTGTCATCCCTATCTGGAAGGGGAAGGGTGATATCCGGGAGTGTAACAACCACCAAGGGGTTACCCTTCTCTCGGTGCCAGGCAAAGTCTTCGCCCGGGTGCTTCTAAACAGGATACGTCAGCAGCTCTTAGACCACCACCGCCCTGAGCAGTCCGGTTTCACACCAAAAAGATCGACCGTGGAGCGCATTCTCGCGCTTCGTGTCCTCACCGAGCGCTTTCGAGAATTCAATAGAAAGCTGCCTGCAGCCTATATTGATTTCAAGAAAGCGTTCAACTCAGTCAGTAGAGATGCTCTGTGGAGACTTCTGGGGCTACGCGGGATCCCCCCGCAGCTTGTCCATCTCATCTCGGCTCTATATTCCGACACAGAAAGTGCTGTTAAGTATGGAGGCACCACCTCTGACTTCTTTCCAGGTAATACTGGGGTGAGGCAGGGGTGCGTATTAGCCCCATCACTTTTCAGCACTTGTATGGATTGGATTGTGGGCCGTGTTGTAGACAGGACGGGCTGCGGGGCGTCGTTCGGCAATGTTCGGATCACTGATCTGGACTTTGCTGACGACACTGTGATCTTTGCAGAGACCCTAGGCGTCTTGACCGAAGCACTTGAAGCGCTGAGCGAGGAGGCGGAGCCGCTGGGACTGCGTGTCTCCTGGATCAAGATGAAGATCCAGGTCTTCGGTGACTTTCTGGACGCTGCTATCGAGTCAGCCGATGTGGCGGGCGAGAAGGTGGAGATCGTAGACAAGTTCACTTATCTCGGCAGCGTGGTGCACCGCTCCACTTCATGTGAGGCTGAGGTCGCTCGTCGGCTTGGTCTTGCGCATGGAGCGATGCGCTCGCTGAATGGGACTGTTTGGCGCTCTCGATATCTGAGCACGTTGACAAAGGTTCGAGTCTTTCGCTCGCTGGTCATGCCCGTCCTGCTTTACTCTTGTGAAGCATGGACACTGACTGGCAGGCTAAGGCGAAGACTGAACACCTTTGTGTGCACTTCCCTCCATCGCATCCTCGGGATCCACTGGCGAGACCGTGTGTCAAACCAGACGGTTCTCGAGCGAGCGGGGATGGAGTGCGTCAACTGCCAGATATGGGAGCAACAGCTGCGCCTCTACGGCCACGTGGTACGCTACCCGACCTCGGATCCAGCGAACAGGATTCTGTCCGCTCCGGACCCGAGGGGGTGGAAGCGCCCAGTGGGGCGACCGCGTGCACGGTGGTTGGAGCAGCTCGGGAAGCATCTTGAGATTGTGAGGGTGTCGGGCCGGGCGGGCGCCCGGTCCTACGCCATAAGGTCACCGATGGAGTGAAGCAAGAAGGTGAGCGCAGTGAAGCGTCACCGCGACGTGTGCCCCCATACCTGACCTGACACAACTTACCCCATACCTGGGGCAAGTTGTGCCACAAAACCACTTTTTTTCTAAAGCTGTATTTCTCAAACAGTTTGTTTAAGATCCTAAGTAATTGTTCCCAGGGATGCACAACATCCTAAACTATATGTAGATATCTTAGTTGGAGGCATTACTGTTATCCTCTTGTTTTAAGGGCATTTTAAGTAAAAATTGGCACTACTTACCCCACTCTCCCCTACATACATACATACATACATACATACATACATGTACATACATACATATTGAAGAGAGAGCAACAGCAATGTGTACATGTTCTGTTAGGTTAGACAATCTCATGTACGTTGCCGACGCCTACAGCCGGACCGAGTGTCACGACGTCACCGACAGCTGAGAGGGTGAGCGCCATCTTATCACCGATGCTACAGCTACCATCGCTGTGCTACGACGATCAGCGATTCGACCGTCTCTTCAGAGGTTCGTCATCAACCTTTGAGGTGTTTGAGAGTCCTACAACCCTTCCTGTGAGCCTAGGGTATGGCGGCGAGAGCTGCTTAACAACCGGGATGGAACAGCATGAACTTTGGTCTTCGTCTCCTGCCATCGAGCCGTTTGACGGCGCATGCGCGCCATACCCGGAAATCGGTATGGACTTGCCACCATTAACGCTCGATGACGTTGCTCACATGGTCACTCCAGAGCCAGAGGTCATGGTAACCAGTGACTGTGATTTTGCGGGCTACGCGGATCTCATTGTCGACCAATCCACAATGATCGGGAACCACGACACTGCAATGGCCGCGGGGGCGGATCTCATGTTGGTAGATGACACAATCCTAGAAGGCTACCCGAATCTCGTTGTCGACCATCCCACACCGACCGCTGAGGACAACATTCCACTGAGGGACTCCCCGCTGATTGATATGGACTTCGAGCCAATACTGCCGCTGACATCAACGATTGCACAATTGGACAGATATGTATTTTAGAGCGCGTTATCTCACAAAATAATGTCACTGATGTTTCTGTGGAGAAAATACTTTCAATAATAATAATAATAATAATAATAATAATAATAAATTTTATTTGTATAGCACCTTTCATACAAGAAATGCGCTTTACAACAATGAAAGAAAAACATGAATACATAAAAACAAAACATTAATGTATGCATACACAATTAATAAAGTGAGTTTAAAATAGGAGCACGCTTTAATAAAATAAAGAATAAAGATAAAGATAAATATTGGCTTAAAATGAAATTTACAAAACGTAATTAGTTAAATGCTCGGGTAAAGAAATGAGTTTTAAGTTTTGTTTTGAAAATATCTAGCGACCTGGCCTCCCTGATACCTATTGGCAGTGTGTTCCATAGTTTGGGGGCGTAATTAACAAAGGCTGCATCACCGATCTTCTTTCTGCTGTTGCTGGGAGCCTCCAATAAACCAGCAGCAGATGATCGCAGGGTTCTTGGAGGTATATAGCTAACAAGAGAGTTTGCAATGTAGCTTGGTCCCTGCCCGTTGAGGGCTTTGTATAGAAGGAGAAGGATTTTAAAATAAATTCTAAATGTTACAGGAAGCCAGTGCAGAGCAGCTAGAACTGGTCTAATGTGCTCTCTCTTCTTGGTCCTGGTTAATAGGCGAGCTGCAGCGTTTTGGATGAGCTGAAGTCTATCAGTGGGTTTTTTCGGGAGACCAGTAAAGAGTGCATTACAGTAGTCAAGCCGGCTTGAACAAATATGATTTTACGATAAAGGAAAATTATAATGCAATATCTTTTTTTCTTTTATGTTCTATTGTACTATGGAGTTATCATTTTTCTGTATTTTTATTTTTTTCTTGTATTTCTTTAATGTTCGAAATAAACGTTTTAAAAAAAAAAAAAATAAATAAAAAAAAATAAAGGCATGAATCAGAACAATAATGTCAAAAGTTCGATCGTTGTCAGAATCACTATTTCAAACTCAATGGGATATTTTAGTCGTGCACTCTGTCATGTCAAACCTAGGAGGACTGTCTAAAAAAATGAACATTATTCTCAATGTATGGGCCGAAATTGGTGTCGGGCAATTAGCGACTGTTCTAACATTGTTTATAGACTGTATTAAATTATTTGCATAATAATTTGCCAATCGATATAACTGGGGAGCTTAAGAGATTTAAAACCCTAATTGAGTCTAAAGTAGCACCGTCTGTGTTGTATTCACTGGTACGTTTTGTTAAGTCTTAGGAGCTGTAGAAAACCATTTTTCTTTTACCATGTTTTTTTTATTTTATTTTTACTTCTGTGTTTTATACAGATTTTTTCTACTCATTAGTAATGTTTTTAATGTGTATCTTGTTTTTTCTACTCAGTAGTGTTTTTAAGAACTATCTGAATTTTCTTTTTTTTTAAATAAAGTGTATCATGTTTTTTTTTATAAAGTGTATCTATCATGTTTTTTTATAAACTATTGTGACCAACGAAATCACAAAATCTCGTACCTGTATGCTTCATTAACCGCGCCACACTCCGATATGCACCAGACCACATCTAACAATGGGTGGGGAGAGATGTTTTGAACAGCTCTATTATAATGCTAAAAATCCAGCGAGTTTTGGGGGAGAGGCACGCTTACACAGAGCAGTGGCTGTTAGCTGTAAAAACACTAATATTAAAAAAGTGAAGGAGTTTCTGTCAGAACAAGATGCTTATAGTTTACACAAACAAGCCAGAATAATTTTTCCTAGAAATAAAGTTTTTGTTCGAGGTCCTATGAGACAATTTCAAGCAGATTTATGTGATATGCAATCATTAGCACGCTACAATGACAGTTTCAGTTTGGTACAAAGATGGCGGCGCCCCAGTTGGCCGCGGCCGCTACGCGTCTCAGCAATCTACGAGGATATTCACAAAATATGTCGCCTAGGACACTACAAACAACACAAAGTTTAGTTTATCCATCCAGTAGAGTAGTGTACGATCGCCAGCGCCTGCTGGAGGTACGGTCATCGAGTGTTTTCGGACTCGTAGCCACAACGACCCTAGTCTGTTTGCGTAGCCTCGGAGTGCTTAGGGCGCTAGCCCCAGGAGCTCACGACGCAGCGGGCTCGCCGGGCAACACACGCCGGAGGAGGAGTAAGCGCAGGCGGTGTGACCGGCGGCGAAAGCGCGGCTGTCGAGGTGGGCTAACGGCTAAGCTGAGAGCTAACCCCTACAAACCGCCGCTTCCATCCATCTTCCTCTCCAACGTCCGCTCACTGGATAATAAAATGGACCATCTAAAACTGGAACTCTCTTCAAAGAGGGAAGTTAGGAACTGCTGCGCTCTCATCCTGACGGAGACATGGCTGAACTCATCAATGCCGGACAACGCCGTTAGCCTGGAGGGGCTCGCTACATTCCGCGCCGACAGAAACAGCGAGCTAAGCGGTAAATCCCGAGGAGGTGGGCTGTGTGTCTACATCAACAACAACTGGTGCAAAAATGCTAGATCTGTCGCCAGCTTCTGCTCTTCGGACATCGAGCTTTTGACTGTTAACTGCAGACCCTTCTACCTGCCCAGAGAGTTTACTGTTGTTAGCATCACGGCTGTGTACGTGCCTCCTAGCGCTAACACTAAAGAGGCCATGAGGGTTCTCTATCGGACGATCAGTGAGCTGCAATCCACGCACACAGAGGGGGTTTTCATCATTGCTGGGGACTTCAACCAGGCTAGCATGAAGACTATTCTCCCTCATTTTTACCAACACGTGGATTTTCCAACTCGGGGAGAGAACACTCTGGACTTGGTTTACACCAATATAAAGGATGCATTCAGAGCAGCCCCCCGCCCCCACCTCGGCTCTTCAGACCACCTATCTGTTATGCTAACCCCTGCATACAGGCCCCTGCTGATCAGAGCAAAACCCACAGTGAAGCAGGTGAGGGTGTGGTCTGAGGGGGCCATGGAGGCACTCCAGGACTGCTTTGAGTGCTCTGACTGGGACATGTTCAAATCAGCAGCAACATATGACAATCAGATCAACATTGATGAGTACGCCATGACTGTGTCAGCCTACATCAACAAATGCTCCGAGGACGTCAGCACCACTAAGAACATCATCACCCGAGCCAACCAACGACCCTGGATGACTGAGGATGTACGTCATATGCTACGAGCACGGAACTCAGCCTTCAAGTCTGGCGACAAGGAGGCACTGAGGACAGCGAGAGCCAACTTGAACCGTGCCATCAGGCTAGCGAAGCGAAGCCACAGTCGGAAAATTCAGGATTTTTTCCACGACGCCAATAACACCAGGAGTATGTGGCAAGGCATACGGGCGATCACGGACTACAACTCACCCTCCCCCCCGGTGGGTGAGGTTGATGCTGACTTCCTAAATGGTCTAAATAACTTCTTTGGGCGTTTTGAGGCACTAAACAGCACTCCGGCAGTTAAAACTGTTCCCCACCAGGAAGAGGAGGTCCTCTGCCTTGACTCAGCCGACGTGTGGAAGACTCTGAGAAGAGTCAACCCACGTAAGGCCCCAGGCCCCGACAACATACCTGGGCGGGTGTTCAAGGAATGTGCAGGCCAGCTGGCTGGTGTCATCACAGACATTTTTAACATCTCGCTGGACCAAGCCAAAGTGCCAGTGTGCTTCAAGGCTGCCTCCATCATTCCGGTGCCGAAGAAACCTCAAATCACCTCATGGAATGACTACAGACCTGTGGCACTGACTCCCATCATGATGAAGTGCTTCGAAAGGCTGCTCAAAGATCACATCGTCTCCAGACTCCCCCCAACATTCGATCCGTTCCAGTTTGCCTACCGGCAGAACCGCTCCACTGAGGATGCCATCTCCTCCGTTCTTCACCTGAGCCTGGCTCACCTGGAGGAGAGGAACACCCACGTGCGGTTGCTGTTCCTGGACTTCAGCCCAGCGTTTAACACCATCATTCCACAACATCTGGTGGAAAAACTGGAACACCTGGGCTTCAGCACCCCCCTTCGGAACTGGCTGCTAGACTTCCTCACCAACAGACCTCAGTCAGTCCGGGTCAGACAGAACACCTCCGATGTCATCACCCTCAGCACAGGCTCCCCTCAGGGCTGCGTCCTGAGCCCCCTGCTGTTCACCCTGATGACACACGACTGCGCCCCCAGGTTCACCACCAATCACATCGTGAAGTTTGCAGACGACACAACGGTGGTGGGCCTCATCAGGGACAACAACGACCTGGACTACAGAGAGGAGGTGGAGCAGTTGGTGGGCTGGTGCAGAGAAAATAGCCTGATCCTGAATGTGGAGAAGACGAAGGAGATCATCGTCGACTTCAGGAAGAACCAGCCTCACCACGCTCCACTGATCATCAACAGCTCAGCTGTGGAGGTGGTCAGCAGCACTAAATTCCTGGGAGTCCACATCACAGACGACCTCACCTGGACTGTGAACACCACAACACTGGTCAAGAGGGCACAGAAGCGCTTGTACTTCCTGCGGAGGATGAGGAGAGCCCACCTGCCCCCACCCATCATGAGGACGTTCTACCGAAGCACCATAGAGAGCATTCTGACAAGCTGTCTCTCGGTGTGGTGTGGAGGTTGCAGCGCCTCCGATTGGAAGAACCTGAGGAGAGTGGTGAGGACAGCAGAGAGGATCATCGGGGCTCCTCTTCCCTCCATTCAGGACTTGTCATCCCAGCGCTGCGTGTCCCGAGCCCGAAATATTATCAGTGACCCATCACACCCCCACCATGGACTGTTCTCCCTGCTGCCCTCTGGGAAGAGGTTTCGCAGCATCCGCTGCAGGTCCACCAGGTTCTGCAATAGTTTTTTCCCTGCTGTCGTCAGACTGTTGAACATTCAAACGTAGCATTCCTCTGCACACTTGTAAATACTGTTTTTGTCTCCTGCACTGTTCACATACTTTATCACTGCTGCACTTTGTACTTTATAATTATCTTATTTCATATTTTTATATAGAATGTCACTTTTTTTAACCAGCCGAAATACCTCTACATTGCTGAAAGCCGTATGCAACGAAATTTCGTTTTGTACACACCTAGTGTTGACAAAATGACAATAAAGTTCTGTCTAAGTCTAAGTCTAAGTCTTTAAATATCTTTTGACCGTGATGGATATTTTCACAAAACGTGCATATGCACGAATTTTGAAAGCTAAAACAGGTGTGCAGGTTACCAATCAGTTAGCGGTACTCCATTACGGCTCCAGACAGATAAGGGGAAATAATTTTTTAACAAACATTTCCAGAAATTAATGAGACAGCACAATATCATGCATTTTTCAACGTCTTCTGGTACAAAGGCGCAGAATGTTGAGCGATTCAACAAAACATTGAAGTCACGCATGTGGAGGCATTTTACAGCTCAGAACACACATCGATACGTCAACGTAATTCAGGATTTTATTGCCAGCTATAATGACAGTTTTCATACTAGTATAAAAATGACACCAAATGCCGTAAACGAGGATAATAAAGATATTGTTTTCCCCAACCTGTATGCAAGCAATCCTTTCCACTGGGGGAACAAGTTCCGTTTCGCTCCAGGTGAAACTGTGCGGATTTCCGAACTAAGAGGAATTTTTGAGAAGGGGTTTTTGCAAAGCTATACGGACGAAGTATTCAGAATAACACAATGTCTCCATCGTGTTCCACCCGTCTACAAAATATCGGACTTGGACGGTGTGCCTATAGAAGGCAGCTTTTACGAAGCGGAATTACAAAAAGTAAAAAAAAAAAAATTTCCGCATACAGAAAATTCTTAAATCACGCACCGTGTCAGGCAGACGCGACTTCCTCGTCCACTGGGTCGGCTGGCCGGCCAAATTCGACAGCTGGGTATCCGCAAAGAGTGTTAAAAACATTTAAAGTTTGGTAGAACGGTCATTCTGTGAAAATTACAAGATGGGTGAAGTCCAGAGAGAATTCTACGTAACATTAGCGTCAAATGCTAGTTTGCACATTTTCAGTGAAAATACCCTTTCAGAATTTAAGGTGGAATTAGCGCAGCATATCGATTTAAAAGGTTCATGGGAGGTCGGATTATGCAAAATTTCATACATCAACTCAATTCTTGACATCCCTGAGAAAAAACTGAGTTTCTATCTCAAACAGCCGAAGCTTTCTGCTGACAGAGGGGACGTGTTCCAAGATGATTCAGAAGTTCGACATATGCTGAAAGTTCGAGGAGGCGTTTACAACGACCATGAGTCCTTGGCTTCGGAAATTCAAACTCTATTAACTAATTCGAGTAAGAAAAACATTGATGTGCAATTTGATCAACATAAGCAGAGGTTCTTGTTTTCGGGCGAAGAAGGGGTGAGAATTATGTTCAAGGGCCCTCTAGCGTACATTGTTGGAATGAATCATGAACATTGGCTCTCGCTCACACCGGAAGGCGTGAACGCTCACCGTCCTGCTGACAGATGAGCCGGATCGTATTATATCTTTATCTACACCGATTTAATTCACCACCACACAGTTGGCGACGCCTACGTGCCTATGCTTAGAACACTGCCCATCGAAGGGAAATACGGTGTTGTTGTTTGCAAGACTTTTAACCCTGTGTACTATTTAAAGGTGAGCAGAAGCCATATCGAGATCATTACGATCAGTCTACGGACAGATCAAAACACCCCTGTGGATTTTGAATACGGGGAAGTTATTCTCATTCTGCATTTTAGATCGAAATAATAAAAATAATGGTGATGTTAACCACGCATCCTGACCTGTATCGTTTTGTCAATTATTACGAAACACAAGTAGGGGGGTCATTTCCGGGGTTCCAAGGAAGCCTCGTTCAATATGGGCGCGGTCTGGGCTCTATTTTCGCAAAACTCTTCCGCTTCGTGGCGCCGATGTTCAAAAACGGCTTTAACTTGGCGAAGCCACACCTTCAAGCCGCTGCTAAAAACATAGCAACGGATGTAGCAGGGCGGGTCATAGAGAGGATTCAGCGGAAACCGGAAACCACTCAAGAAAGTTCGGGGCTTGTAGTTTTATCACACAGAGGCCTGCAGCCTGGTGGGCGGAGAAAAAAGGGCGTTAAAAGGAAAAGACGCTCTGCCAGCCTCAGATCAGACGGAAGACAGATACGTATATATTCTCTTGAAATGGCCCTTCTACATTTTAAATCACAAGAATGCGTGTTATCGAGCTTGCATCTGTTTTCGCCCCCTTTCACACAACTCTCCATCGAAGACAGTTCTTATGTGAAATTTCTCCCTTTTTCCGCTATTTTGGATCAGGGTCCAATTGAATTTTTTATACCCGGGGACGGCTCAAAATATTTAGATTTATCTGACACATTACTACACCTGCGTTTAAAAGTAACACGTAGATATGGAAGTAATCTACCGCCAAACGAGCCTGTGGGGATTATAAATTTTCCAATAAACACAATTTTTAGTCAATTAAATGTTTCGCTGGGCGGGCGGCTAATCTCACAATCTAGCACCACGCACGCCTATCGGTCCATAATTGAGTTATTGTTAAACTTTTCAAACGATTCTTTGCAATCACAATTCACAGCAGGGATGTTCACCAAGGATACCAGAGGACGTATGGACTCCATAGCATTCGAAGGGGCGGGGGTCAATGAGAGTTTACTCAGACACGCGCAGCTGATAGCAGGGTCACGTGAACTGCAACTAACGGGTCCGTTTCATGGAGATATTTTCTTTTCTGAACGCCATCTATTGAATAATGTGGATCTGCGCCTGAAGTTATAGAGCTCCTGATGATTTTTGTCTCATGAGCGCTCCAGACAGCGATTCGTGTCTCAAGATACTAGGAGCATCACTGTTTGTGAAAAAAGTAACAGTCTCACCAGCCGTAGCAATAGGCCACGCCGCAGCTTTACAGAAAGGTAACGCATTGTATCCATTAACCAGAATCAATATTAAGACATTCTCCATACCTCAAAACTCGCGGATTTGTCATCAAGACAATCTCTTTCTCTGACATATCCCTAAACAAATTGTATTAGCTTTGGTAAATCATAACAGCTTCATGGGACGTAGAGATTTAAATCCGTTTAATTTTTCTCATCATAACACTTGGCTCTTAGCCATGAAGGTCGACAAATACCTGCCAAAGCTTTTCAGCCCCATTTCAAAGCTGGGATATATACACGTGAATTTCATAATTTATACACAGCGACAGGGCGTTTTTTGAAAGATTTGCCTCTATGTATGGATCAACAAGATTTTAATCATGGCTACTCACTTTTTGTTTTCAATCTAAGTCAGGCAGATGACTCTGGGGTTTTGTCGCCCATAAATAACGGTGTTTTAAGACTAGATTTACGTTTTCGTAACCCGCTCCCGCACACAGCCACGCTTATTGTATACGTGGCTTATCAAAGTCAAAGTCAGCTTTATTGTCAATCCCTTCATATGTCAAGACACACAAAGAAACCGAAATTCCGTTTCCTCCATCCCACGGTGACGAGACATACAAGTAGGCGACACAAAACAAAAACAAGAAGGCACAAACCATAAATAATAAATAATAAATAATAAATAAAATAAAATGAGCGATGAATAAATAACAGACCAATAACCCATTAAATAAGAGGGGCAAAACCGAGCCAGTGCGCATACAGCAAGAACAGGACGCTACGCTGAAAGGGGGAGCGAGTTCAGGATCCTAACAGCCTGGAGTACGAAGCTGTTGGAAAGTCTGGTGGTGCGGGAGCGCAGGCTCCTGTACCGCCTCCCAGAGGGCAGAAGTTCAAACAAAGAGTGAGCGGGGTGACTCACATCACTCACAATCTTGGTCGCCTTGCGGGTGAGATGGGAGGTGTAAATGTCCTTCAAGGAGGGGAGAGAAGCACCAATAGTCTTACTAGCCGTTTTCACTATGCGCTGCAGGGCCTTCAAGTCGTGGTCAGTGCAGCTGCCACCCCAGACAGCAATACAGCTGGAGAGGACGCTCTCAATGGTGCCGCGGTAAAAAGTAGTCATGACGGCCGGAGGAGCCCCCGCTCGCCTGAGTTTCCGAAGGAAGTACAGGCGGCGCTGGGCCTTCTTCGCCAGCGACGCGGTGTTGGTGGACCAGGAGAGATCCTCACTGATGTGCACCCCCAGGAACCTGGCGCTGCTCACTCTCTCCACCACAGCACCGTCGATGGTCAGCGGCAGGTGTTGGGCGTGACCCTTCCGGAAGTCAACAACAATCTCCTTGGTCTTGTCGACGTTCAGCAGGAGGTTGTTGTCCCTGCACCACGCGGTCAGAAGGTCAACCTCCAGCCTGTATTGAGTCTCGTCTCCCTTGGTGATGAGACCCACCAGAGTCGTGTCGTCAGCAAACTTCACTATGCGGTTGCCGCTGCAGGTGGCAGCGCAGTCATGCGTCAGGAGGGTGAAGAGCAGCGGACTGAGCACGCAGCCTTGGGGGGCCCCTGTGCTCAGCGTGATGCTGGCGGAGATCTTGTCGCCAACACGTACCACCTGTGGCCTCTGACAGAGGAAGTCCAGTAGCCAGTTGCAGAGGCAGGTACTGAGGCCCAGCTTGTCAAGTTTGCTGATGAGACGCTGCGGCACAATGGTGTTGAAGGCAGAACTGAAGTCCACAAACAGCAACCTCACATACGAGTCCTTCCCCTCCAGGTGGGTGAGGGCCGAGTGGAGGGCAGAGCAGATGGCATCCTCAGAGGACCGTTTGGCTCGGTACGCAAACTGGAAGGGGTCAATGGTGGGGGGGAGAACTGA
Source organism: Syngnathus acus (assembly GCF_901709675.1). NCBI lineage: Eukaryota > Metazoa > Chordata > Actinopteri > Syngnathiformes > Syngnathidae > Syngnathus > Syngnathus acus. Next base: position 201,877 of record NC_051093.1, read on the forward strand.
CCGGATGTGCTCCAAGACAAGCCGCTCAAAGCACTTCATGATGATGGGCGTAAGTGCCACGGGGCGGTAGTCATTGAAGCAGGACGGAGCAGGCTTCTTCGGCACAGGTACGATGGTGGCAGCTTTGAAACACGACGGGACGATGGCCTGCTGCAGGGAAGTGTTAAAGATGTCCGTGAAGACACCCGTCAGCTCACCAGCGCAGTCCTTCAGCGCTCGACCCGGGATGGTGTCCGGGCCCGCCGCCTTACGGATGTCGATAGCGGCAAGCGTCCTCCTCACGCTGTCGGTGGAGAGGCACAGGGGCAGCTCGTGGGAAGGGGGAGTGGCCTTCAGCGGGCAAGTGCTGTTCTGAGCGTCGAAGCGAGCAAAGAAGCGGTTGAGGTCATTGAGCAGACGGACGTCGCCATCACAGCTCTGCGGCGCGGGCTTGTAGTCCGTGATGGTCTGAATGCCCTGCCAAAGGCGCCGTGCGTCCCTGCTGTCCTTGAAGTGGGCGGTAATTTTGCCCGAGAACGCCCTCTTCGCTTCTTTGATGCCCCGGGACAGGTCGGCCCTCGCAGTCCTCAAGCCAGCCTCATCCCCCGCCCGGAAGGCTTTGTCCCTGGCCCTCAGCAGCCTGAAGACAGCCCCTGTCAGCCATGGCTTCCGGTTAGCCCGAGTGACGACGGATATTGAGTGTGTCACATCATCAATGCACTTCCCGATGTAGGAGGAAACAGAGTCAGTATACTCCTCAATGTCCGCCCGACCGTCGCAAGTGGCAGCCCTCCTAAACACGTCCCAGTCGGTAGAGCCAAAGCAGTCACGAAGTCAAAAGCATAACAGTGATATGGTCAGAAAGTCCAAGATGGGGGAGGGGGGGCGGCTTTGAAAGCTCCTTTATGCGAAGAGTAGACCAGGTCCAGGAAGCTGTCGCCACGCGTAGGAAAATCAACATGCAACATGCTGGTGAAGCCTCGGAAAAACAGACTTCAGATTAGCATGATTAAAATCCCCAGCGAAGACGGTGATTCCCTTATTGAGATTAATGCCAAGAGTGAAGTATTGATGGACTATTATTAACGCTATGAACGGCCGTGAATTGGACTTGATTATGACTCGGTTAAAAAGAGCATTGTTTGGAGGTGTTTTTACATCAGACGAGTTAGCTGACGTCAAAGACACACCCCCTAGACCAGGGGTGCCCAATATGTCGATCGCGATCGAGAGGATGGTTCGGCCACTATTGGTCGATCGCGTGATATTAAAATGTTTTAAATTTTTTTCGCACTTGACGCGTGTACAAACAACGGCGCTAACAACACAACACAAACACGCTAGCTCGCGAGTTCCCTCAAATTGTCAGAACCCTGTTTTTTCTCTTAAACTTAAGAAAGGGTATAAAAATGAGTGGGGCAGCTGGCCATCGTAAGAAGTATCACTTTCATAGGGAATGGGAGTAGGACTTTTTTTTCATGATTCCATATATATATAGGGTGTTTCATAAAGTACGCAGTTTTTTAATTGCGCGGGATTTTTTTGTTTGAAGATTGTCAGCACTGTTCCTATCATTTTCGTTATCTATTATCACTCCGATTAGAAGACCATTTGTCGTTTTTCCATTTTGTAGCCATGGAGCGGTTCAGTATCGAGCAACGCATTCTTATTGTGAAAACTCATTACAAAAACGGGGAGTGCTACGCAGAGACTGTCCGTAAACTTCACGCGATCTTTGGACGTGACAATGCCCCGACCGCAACAACAGTTTCGAGGTTGGTACAGAAATTCGAAGAATCTGGGTCAGTTGCAACCAGAAAATCGCCCGGTCGAAACCGTAATTCCCTGAGCGTCTGATCTCACTTCGCGGCGGCGACCAAGAATGGCCTCCGAGGTCATGTGACCTCACACCTTGTGACTTATTTTTATGGGGATATGTGAAGTCACAAGTTTACGTGAACAAACCTCAAACGATTACCGAACTGAAGATGGAAATTCAACGGGTAATCGGCGAAATCGACAGGGACGTCTGCAAAAGAGTTATCGTTAATTTCAACGATCGGATGACTGCCTGCAGAGAAAGTGGAGGTGGACATATGCTCGATATCATTTTTCATTATTAAATTGAAGTATATGTTGAATGAAATTAAATAAAAATTTTGAATTTTGTATCGATTTTGGCTGATTTATTGCATTTTTAAAAACTGCGTACTTTATGAAACACCCTATATATATATATATATACATATATATATACATATATATATACATATATATATATATATATATATATATATATAAAACATTTTTTTTTTTTAGTGGGTAAATCTTTGTGACTTGGTCATTTCAAAAGTAGCTCGCGAGCTGAAAAAGTTTGGGCACCCCTGCCCTAGACACTACATTGTAAACACGCATCCGAGGCACCTCCCCCGGGGAGCACTGGCTCCCTTTAACTCTAGAAGAGGATGGTTCGGCCACATTCTTTGACCCTTTTGGTCTGCCACTGGACAATCTATATTACCCGTCAAGTATATACAGATTTCTGAAGAAGCATTCTAGTCAGGTAGAATACCAGAACAGCCAGCTGCAACACGAGCTGACAGACACCTGCGGTCAGCACTGCGTGTATTATTTGTGCCAACGTGGATGGGGTCTTACTTACCATGAAGTGTTGACTCATTACACTCTTGATCCTCTGAATAACGACGCAATGGTTAGCGAGTTTGTCCAAAAATGTCGGAGGCCAGACCGGGTGTGTGGCGGACAAACATCATGTTCATTGCATAAATTTAAAAAATTTCATTGTCTGAAACCGTGTTAATGTTTTATAAAATCTCTTTTATTCAATAAACATTGTTAAAGAGAGTTACAGAGTCATGTGGGTTTTTTTTTCAGGAACAGTAACAACAATAGAGTATCTAACATCTAATAACTAACCCACTTTACCACCGGCGAGGTCTTCTTTCTTTTTCTTTTATTTATCACGCTTACATCTTTTGCGTAAGAAACATACTCATCTTCATCCCTAGCGTATTTTAAACGTTTAAAATCAGCACGAGCCAAGGGATTCGAGACGCTTGATTCAGGTAGATTAAGTTGTTCTAATGTACGCAGAAATTCGGTCCATCCTAATGGTTGACCGGCTAGTTTTTTTCCCACTCACGACTAGATGTTTTAACAAATCGCTCATATGTGAGCCTTTGACAGTTTTTCCTTTAAAAATAAATTCACTTAGCGGTGTCCGGCTTACATCCTCTGCCGATAATCTTTTCAACACATAGATGGCGTTGCGGCGATAACGCGGTCCTATGGCATACAAAATATCCCCCCATTCTTCACCGGTCACCTTATCTGTCGTCTTTCTTTCACCCGCCTCATTGCCTTCGTTGCGAATCGCGATAGGAATTTGTTGAGTCTTTTTGTTTGACCAACCCTATGTAATGTTGCATCAGGGTTTGATACATTTTGATCTTTTCATATTGATTTAAATTTTTATTTTCCAAAACCTGCTTTACCTCTTCATCCAAAGAATACTCGGCTGTATCGCGAATGGTCGGGGCAGGCCGGCTCAGCCTCTTGAGCTGATAAGGGGAGACCAGGTACATTTTCTGCGCCGTTTTCAAACTCATTTTATTATTTTTTCATAAAACCACTAACGATGTTTCCCAGAACAGCGAATGCGGCTAGTAAAGGAAATATAAAACCACCTTTCTGAACTAACACAGCTCTTTTCTTCTTCAAAGTATTTTTCTTATCAGCCCAAAAGCGGATATTTTTCTTTTGCTTTTTAAGTTTCTTGTAGAGTTCTGATTTTAGGGGCACATGTCCTTTAAGAAGATTTCGAGCACAGGTGTCAAAGTCAAGGCCCGGGGGCCAGATACGGCCCGCCACATCATTTTAGGTGGCCCGCGAAGACAAATTATGCATCAAATTCGTGTGTCATTACTAGAATTGCAAATGTTGGATTTTGTCCACAATTTAGGGAGCGTGCTATCTGCACCTCACGGCAAAAGCCATTGCCAATCACCTTTTATCCAATTTACTCACTGCGTGCTCGTTTGATTTGTTCAGATTTAGGAATATGCTAAGACACTGAAGCAGAAATTAGACTTACACGGGTTGGTTGAGTTCAATCACAATTCTTGTTAAGAAAGCTCTGTTTTCAGGAAAGTACAACACAGCGCTGGGCCTTTCGTCCGACCATGCTCAAGAGCAGAAAGTCTCCATTCAGAAAAGGCAACGTTCAAGGTTCTTTGGTCAGCTTATATTCAGTTGCACATGCCGGTGTGGGCCGAGTTTGATGGGTGATGAGTTTTTGGGGTGGGGCAAGTTCGCAGTAGAGTTTGATTCAATGGGAGTGGGTGCTGGTTCGGTGAGAGCTGGTTCCGTGGGGTTGGGTGCTGATTATGGGCGATTCGATGTGTGTGGGGGCTGTTGTTTTCCTTTCGGGGAAGATGGACGACAACCTTCATGCGGTCTTCCCTGTGAGTAGCAAGGTCAGGGTACAAGTCCCGCTTGCGAAACTAATGTCGCCAAACAAACGCAGAGCCGGCAGACTGAGGAACGGTGGACGGGCAGCTAACCCGACCGTCGAAAACCGAGGCCTGTCGGTGCTTCAACTTAATGTCGAGGGCCTTACCACCGCCAAACTCGAAGTCCTTCGGCACCTGGCCGACTCCAATGGGGCCGCGGTCCTGCTCCTACAAGAGACGCACTGCACGACCAATAACATCCTCAAAATCCCTGGGTTTCATCTCGCCGGGTCCATCAACACCAAGCAACACGGTGTGGCAACCTTCGTCCGCACTGGAATAAGCTGGGCAGCCTGTAGCCAATCCCCACCAGGCTCCAACATCGAGTGGCTGGTTACTAAAATCCAGGAAACCTCAGTCATCAACGTCTACAAGCCCCCACCATCGGAGCTAACCACAACGTCACTCCCATCTGTAACTGCACCCGCAATCTATGGAGGCGATTTCAACTGCCAGCACACAGACTGGGGGTACAACCATTCAACTCCTAGCGGAGTGGCGCTGTGCGAATGGGCCTCCAACACTGATGCCCTGCTACTGTACGACCCCAAGGAACCACCAACCTTCTCTGCACGCTGGAACACCACCACCAACCCGGACCTGGCCTTCGCCATCTGCCGCAGCAACAACCCAAGACCGGAAAGGCGTGTTCTTGACAGGTTCCCCCGCTCACACCACCGACCTTCCATCATCAAAGTTCCATCACTGGTGGAACCGGTGCCAGGGAAGCCTGTGAAGAGATGGAACTTCCGAAAAGCCAACTGGGAGTCGTATACTGAGGAGACGGAAAGGAGGTCTGCCGGCCTGCCAGACCCAGAGTCCACAGATGTGGAAGCAGCCTATGCAGCCTACTGCCAGGTCCTCCTGCGTGCGGCAAAGAAGACCATCCCACGTGGGTACAACAGGAACTACATCCCAGGCTGGGATGGGGAGTGTAGCCGCCTCCTGAAGGAACACCAGAGAGCCAGCTCCAGAGAAGAGGAGGACGCAACGGCAGCAGCACTGCTCGAAAAGCTGGACGCCACCCGCAAGGCGAGATGGACAGAAGTCATTGAATCAATCGACTTCACCCATTCCAGCCGCAAGGCGTGGCAGACCATCAACCGGCTCACAGGCAGAAATACACCAGCCCACAGATGTCCAGTCACTGCAGACTCCATTGCCTCCCAACTCCTGAAGAACGGCCGCTTCCCGGATGCAGACAAAGACTTTGCACGACTAATATCACGTGAGGTGTCTTGCATCTCAAGAGCGGCCAACGTCGATTTCAATCTCTCGGGAGCCTTTACAGCAGAGGAACTCAGTGAGGCCATTAGCAAGCTAAAGCCGGGCAAATCCCCGGGCCGTGACAACATTCACCCGGAGTTCGTCATCCACCAGGGCCCAACAACATCTAGATGGCTTAAAGGTTTCTTCACATCATGCTACCGGAGATTAAAGCTCCCAAAGATCTGGCGTAGGGCCTCCGTGATAGCTCTGCTGAAGCCAAACAAAGATGCGGAGGACCCCAAGTCATACAGGCCCATCTCACTGCTGAGTGTCCCATTTAAGATCTTGGAAAGAATGATACACAGCCGCATAGAGCCAGTGGTGGACTCACAACTCCCACGGGAACAAGCTGGTTTCCGTCGCGGAAGGTCAACAGCAGACCAGATTACCCTACTCTCCCAAGACATCGAGAACAGCTTCCAGGATAAGGAGAAAGCTGGAGTGGTATACCTGGACTTAACTGCCGCATATGACACCGTGTGGCACCGGGGACTCCACCTGAAGCTGTTGAGGACCATACCGGACCGGCACATGGTGCAGTTCATTATGGAGACGCTTTCCAACCGCAGCTTTACTCTCCAAACCAGCAGTGGGCAGTGCAGTAGGCTCCGTAGACTGAGGAGCGGGGTACCCCAAGGGTCAGTTCTCTCACCAACACTATTTAACATCTATATATACGACCTACCGGACACAGCATCCAGAAAGTATGGCTATGCAGACGACCTTGCCATCATGCTGAGTCGACCAACGTGGAAGGCGACGGAAGACGGCCTGAATGAAGACATACGCACCATGGCAGCATACCTTCAAAAGTGGCGTCTCCAGCTCAGCGTTGGAAAGACTGTTGGTGCATCATACCACCTCAGCACCAGGGAAGCAAGGAGAGAACTGGCAGTGAGCATCGAGGGCAAACGCCTGGAGGTTCAACAAGCCCCGAGGTACCTCGGCGTGCGTCTGGATCGGACCCTATCCTTCAAACAACACCTCGAAGATCTGAAGGCAAAGGTGACATCCAGGGTTGCACTGATCCGCCGCCTTGCTGGAACAACGTGGGGAGCCTCTGCTAAGATCTTGCGGATATCAACCCAAGCGCTGGTCTTCTCTGCAGCAGAGTACTGTGCTCCAGTTTGGAACAGAAGCCCCCACGCCAAAATGGTGGATGTGGCAATTAACAACGCCCTCCGAACTATAACAGGATGCCTGAAACCCACCCCTGTGTCCCTCCTGCCTGTCCTTGCGGGAATAGCGCCGGCCAACCTTCGGCGAGAGGCTGCCACCCTCGTTCTCGCCAGGAAAGCAAAAAATAACAACTGGCACATCCTGCACAACACTACAACAACTCCAGCTCCACCAAGCAGACTCAAGGCACGCCACCCCTACAACATGGCAGCACAAGAGATGCTCAATTCCATCTCTGAAGACATCTCCAGAGATGCCTGGCTGGCAGCAGCTTGGAAGCAGGAGTGGGAGGCAGCTGGCCCCTCCCTCATGCACCGTTATGTCTGGGAACCAGGAGACGGCGCCATAGGAGGAGACGAACTACCTCGCCAGCAGTGGACCACACTGAACCGCTTAAGAACTGGTGTTGGGCGCTTCAACACGTCTATGCGACAGTGGGGACTGGCGGACAGTGCGGCATGCGAGTGTGGAGCCCCCGAGCAGACAGCCGACCACATCATTAACACCTGCCCCCTATATAGACCACCCTCAGAGGCCGGCCTCTTCGACCTGGGACCAGAGATGCTGGCGTGGCTCCACGACACCAAGTTGGAGCTCTGACGTTACACGAGAGAGAGTTTTCCTTTCCGTCTTTCAGCCTTGACGATCATCTTTGGCCGGGTTCTTGGCTGTCTCCCTCTGGCACCTGCTGGTTTTATCTCCAAGTGACCTTCCTGTAAACATTCTCCTCCATTCTTGCACATACACTGTCGCACCTCATCCATTCATCATTCTTTCAATTTTGTCATTTTGTACGGAATTATGTGAGCTTTTGGCTGTGACATCCTCAATTTATTAATGTTCCCTGACTATGCAAAGTTTGTACTCACCACTTACCATGTTTTTGTTTATTTGTTCTTTTGATACTCCATGTACTTGCTTACGTCATCATATCCTCAGTTGAATCATGCTTTCAACCATATCTTTTCTTTGTTAGGCAAAATATTTCCCTCTGTCCAGAACGTTCAGTAGTAATCGAAAACTGGCGTCTAGCATTAGTCAAAACATAAGATACAATCAAGTACTGAACATTTTTAGATGACTTTGGCAGTGTCCGTGATTTAGTAAATCATCAGGCATGCATTAAACAGTTCCTTAAGGGTCATTTAAGCTATTCAGGCAATATATCAAAAAACATTTGTTATTTCAAAGTGCTCAGAAATATACCGTAATTTTCGGACTATAAATCGCACCGGAGTATAAGTCGCACCAGCCATAAAATGCCCAAAAAAGTGAAAAAAAACATATATAAGTCGCTCCGGAGTATAAGTCGCATTTTGGGGGGCAATTTATTCGACAAAATCCAACACCAAGAACAGTCGTGAACGAGCAACAACAGGCTAAACGATAGGTATGCTAACGTGACATAAACACAAACTAAGAGCTGAGAACGGCCCTGACGTAAAATTCTGAGTTATTCAAAAAACTATTACATAAATAACACGTTAATAAAACCATCTGTGTCACTCCAATTCATTAAATCCATCAATCGTCCTTTGTCAACAATGCGTGCGCGCCGCTGACGGCTCTTGCACTTCAAAATATTCCACAGGCCCATATAACGATATATAAATTATATATCAAATAACTATTATATAAGCAATAATGTTATCAAACCATCTGTGCACTCTAAATCATTAAATCCATCGATCAAATTCCTCGGCCTTTGTCAACAACGCCGCGCGTGCGCGCGCCCTGACGTCAGCCTCGTCGTTATTCCACAGATCTACTATATAACTATATTGTAGCGTTAACAAAGTTCAAGGAAAGACGTGGGTTTGGTAAACGGCTCTTTATTTAACAAAACAAACTTACAGGCGTGTGGCGGCGTGGACTTCCAGCCACGGAAATGGAAGAGAGCTCCATAGATTAGGACCGGGTGTGCGTAAAAGCCATGACCGAGCCCCATCCACCGTCCCCGGACAGCCACCCGGCCGAGCGCCGGCCCTCGACTTCCATCCACGGAGGTGAAAGACAGCTCGGTAGAGGACCGGGCGTGCGTAAAAGCATTGTCCGAGCCCCATCCACCGTCCCTGGACAGCCACCCGGCCGAGCGCCGGCCCCCGACTTCAATCCACGGAAGTGAAAGAGAGCTCCGTCGAGTCAATCTTTGTCCTTTATGTAAACAACGCCGCGTCGCGCTGCTGACGTCGCGCTGCTGACCGCGACGTCGCGCTGCTGACGTCACTTGAAATTCAAATTACAGTAATCCCTTGCTACATTGCGGTTCGTTTATCGCGGTTTCATTTTTTTTTTTTTGAAAATCTTTGGGAAAAAAACACATATAAGTCGCTCCTGAGTATAAGTCGCCCCCCCACCCAAACTATGAAAAAAAACGCGACTTATAGTCCGAAAATTACGGTATATCAGATCATAAAGTTATAAAAACCTTTGTCATTACCACCTATCAAAAATGCCTAGTTATGTCCTCTTTATTGATTTGGTGTGTAGGTATAATTATATGCTTAAAATGTTTCTTTTATTGATTTAATATGTGAATATACTTGTCTGCTTATGTACTTTATTCAATGAGGTTTGAGCATATCTGTTTTTGTAGCTAGGCAGGACCTTTTGTATTTCGACCCCATTCCTTCACTAATTGTCTTCAATTTTAATAATATCTTTTTTAATATATTTGACCAGTTTTTACTCGTCTGATTTGAAAATGAGTTATTTGTCAGTTTGTTTTGTCGCTTTTACTGTATATAATATGAGGTGCTCATACATTTATCGACAGTCATAATGGCCCTCCGAAAGAAGCTATGACTACAATGCGGCCCGCGAAAAAAATGAGTTTGACACCCGTGATTTTGAGCAATCTCACACAATGTTTTCACTAAACTAGTAGGACCTCTGAGGAGTAAATGCTTACGTTTGGCCGGTTAGGATGTAAACAAAGACTTGAGTAACGGAGCATTTGTTTTTAAAAGCTTCGTCATAGTTTTGTTGTTTGGGGATATAAACAACAGGCCACTGGTTATGTAGTACACCTGTACGTAGTCTATATTGTTCTGGGCAAGGAGGTGTCAAATCTATCACTAAATACCCATGCGGCTCCCTTGTAGCATCCTCAAAACACTCCAGGAAAAACTTCCGGTTGTTGGGACAAATTTGATTCGCCAGAACGTTCACTTGCAATTTATCGCGGGGGTTTTTGAACAAAATCAAATAATTACTGTTTAAAATTATGACGCTTGAATTTTTATGATGTCTATATTGGGTGAATATTCGCACCACTTCCGGATTATCCGAAGCCTGGAAGATGATGTCATCCAGAATCAACAGATGCTGCTGCTGTGGCGGGAACAACTTCTCGTCATCAAAAGATTCAGGCAGTCCCTTGATAAAAATGATGTCATTATTTAGGTTTTTGAGCTCATCGTACCTTGGCTGATATGAAGTATAAACCCAGACAATATTATCAGGTTTTTTTCTCATAACATGTTCAGGATTTTCCAATACATTTTTTACAAAGAAAGTCTTGCCACAACCTGAAGGCCTGGCTACTAAAGATGAAAAGGGAAGTTCTAATCTAGGGTCAAATTCAATCTGGTTAAAAGCCATTTCCACACACACACACACGCACGTAGGGATAGAGAGAAATGTCAATAGCCAAACGGTTCAGTGGTGCCTCGCTCTAGCAGCCTTCTCTTATCATACACCACACGAAGCCTCTTGGAAAATGACGTGTTTCTGAGATGAAACCCTCTCTTATCGCGAACAATGCTGTGTTGAGGGGCGTATAGCACATCTGAGTGTGCACCTGCTGTGTCGATGTACCCTAGAACCAAACCGAGCATGCTATCGAGATTGATGCTCTGACCGCTCTTGTGAGTTTGCGTGATCCCCTTCACCTTCATTACTGTGTGACCTGTCTCTCTCGTCCTGTAAGCGTATGTTTTTGGCCCTGCTGAGACAAATTCTAAAATGCTGTCATTCGAAAGCTCATCTGTCAAATCACCCAGATAATCCCCTAGAGCAGGGGTGGCCAACCAGTCAGAGACTAAGAGCCACATTTCTTACTGTGTCATCGCAAAGAGCCACATCATACACATGAGCACACATGAACACCCCCCCCCCCACACACACACACACGCACACAAACACGCACGCGCACGCACGCGCACACGCACACACACACCCCTCTGCTCAGCCAAATTTATTGTGTGACATTATTATGTCACGCACCAACATGATAATGACAAATTGACTCCTACAGTACTAAAACCACAGACCAAAGACCACATTTTCAACAATGAACATTGTGTGCATTGTCTCACACAGACAAACTCTCAGTTCAACAAATTCCACAAACAAAAACATAAGTTTTTTCACTTACTATGTGTGGCGGGACAGACCATTCGTTTGAGTTCGTCGTTTTCAGGAGACAAGATTTCAATAACGTCACTGAGGCATATTTTAACGAACTCCACTTCATTGTATGGCTTTTTAGCCCGTGCAATGTTCCAAGCCAGTTGAAACAATGCAAGTGTGACAGTCTCTGAGTGCTTCGTAATTTTTTTGAAAAACTGTACCTATTTTTCTGCCTGACTTTTCAAAGTCTCCAAACTTGTGCTTGCGAAATTCAGTCCCTTTTGCAAAGTCCTTGTCGATATTGGCATGAAGTGAGCTGAAGTGGCGCTGACCATTTGAAGCTTTTAAATGCGCCAATGACGTCCGACATATCAGGCAGAATGGCTTGCCATAGCGTTCAACAAAAAACAACTTTAACTCTGTTAAAAACGTCCTGTGTTCATCGTCATATATTCGTTTAGCTGTGCATTTTTTCCTTGCCATTTTGGCAAGCGTCTTGTCAGCTTTTCTGGACCTAATGGGCCCCCGTAGTCACAGTCGCCATTCATTAAAAAGCCAGCAAAACCAATCGCTCTGTTTGTCCCTCCTCCTTTGCGGGATTTCCCCTCACGCGCATGCGCGTTTGACCAAAAACCATATTAAACTCAAGCGAAGCAAATACGCACGAAAAATAAACACAAATGTTGATATGAACGTAAAGGAGCCGCATGAAACTAGCCAAAGAGCCGTATGCGGCTCGCGAGCCGCGGGTTGGCCACCGCTGCCCTAGAGGGAGAACACTTTTGCCCGGTTTCACCGTGTACACGAGGCTGTCTGTGTCGGTGTAAAGAACTCTCCTCTGTAAAATTTCTAAATAACTGTACATTTTCAGACGTGCGTAGGCTGTTGTGAAACACGCTGCAGCCACATTTGATGTTTTTGACGCAGGTATCTCATTGTTTATGTTGAGACAAGAAGAATTTCACATCGTACAGACCTGAAAACAGAAGTTCAAAAAATTCCTCAGATGTTGTCACAATTCTTGTGTTTGTCATGTTCTCACGCTGCGCGGGTTTCCCCCATATTGTTAAGACAGAGTTTTGAAACTTGTCTTTTTCGCTGGTTTACAGCAATTTTGGAAGGGTCTAGTTCAGGGGTCACCAACACGGTGCCCGCGGGCACCAGGTCGCCCGTGAGGACCGCATGAGTCGCCCGCAGGACTGTTCTAAAATTAGCTCAAATAGCAGCACTTGTCAGTGAGCTGCATCTATTTATTTTTCAGTCAAACCTCGGTTTTCGAACGTCCTGGTTCTCGAACAAATCGGAATTCAAACAAAAAATTCGAGATTTTTTTGCTTAGGTTGTCGAACAAAATTCGGAGGTCGAACCTCGCGAGATGAGCCGGGAGGACCCGAGAAAACCCGACCACGCGGCCCGGATGCCGATTGACTCCGTTGTTATTGTATTTTCGTTACTTCGAGGATTGTATTAACCCCTAATCACGCCTCCAAAGAAAGCAAGTGGGAGCAGTAAAGCCATCCTTAAACACAAAGACGTTCTTAAAGCAATGCGACAGTGAGCGCCCGGCGCGCTGCGGTTGCGCGATCGGACCAAATTAAGCTCCCTGCGCACTGAGGTCCACTTAAATTTTGGAAAGTACATCAGGACTTTAAAAATATTTTCTAAATTTTAGCGACGGCTCTGTCACAATAATGCGACCAGCAGGGTGCAGTTACGCGGTCGGCGACGCGCTACGGTTGCGCGTTCGGCGGTGCGCTGCAGTTGCGCGATCGGACAAAATTAAGCTCTCTGCGCACTTAGGTCCACTTAAATTTTGGAAAGTACATCAGGATTTTAAAAATATTTTCTAAATTTCAGCGACGGCTCTGTCACAATAATGATACCAGCGCGGTGCAGTTGCGCGGTGGGCGACGCGCTACGGTTGCGCGTTCGGCGGTGAGGTGCAGTTGCACGATCGGACAAATATGCGCAAATGAAAAAAAATGCTTAAAAAAGGCGGGGTTTTTTTGTCTTGAAACGAATTAAATTTTTTTCCATTATTTGTAATGGGAAAAATAGATTCGGAATTTGACCGATTCGCTTCTCGAACCGCCTTCTGGAACGGATTGTGGTCAAAAACCAAGGTTTGACTATTTTTGGTATTCTTGTTAAAATCACACTTACATGTGAACTGGAAATGACAATGATAACACATAGTGAAAGCCAAATTGAGCAAATTTGCTATTTCAGAAGTGCGTGTCAAACTGGTAGCCCTTTGCCTTAATCAGTACCCAGGAAGTAGCTCTCGGTTTAAGAAAGGTTGGTGACCCCTGGTCTAGTTGGATACCCTGATGAATTGCATACCCTTCTATGTATCTTTCTCTATCAGCCTGATTGACCACGTGGGCCGGATAACCTGAAGATTCCTGTTTACCTTTTAGAAATGTTCGCATGTAATCATGGAAAATTGTGTCGCTCGCTCTTGTGTAATGCCATACTTCTGTAATATCTGCAACCGTGTAGCCGAGGTCAAGTGCTTTAACAAATTTAGGGGTTGTCCAAACACCTGTTAACGATCGTTGATCATTATTATGTGTACACGCTGTCTGCTGGTTGTTACACTCAGCGCATGTACGGCACAGTGTGAAGTTTACGTTTAGCTGTTTTGAAGGGTGTCACGTGCTGGCGCCACCTGTGACAGGACCACGCCCCCCCTGTCAGTGGAATCGCCGCCACCTGCCACGGGCTCATGGACTGCGCTATATCAGCGCCGCCAGCGCAGACCCGAGTGTCAGTCTGTCCCGTGATGCTGCTTCGCTCATCAGTCCCTGAGAAACTGACTCACTTGACAATTCGGAGATCCCGCAGAATTGCTTGTCCCCCCAGCCAGATCGCCGCTCCAGCGCCAGCTGTTCCCATCTTACCCCCCCACAATAAAGTCTCTGTCGCTACGCACTTGGCTGTACTGTCTGATCCCTTACAGTACAGACTGACCAACGCTATGCAGCCAGCGAACGACGAGACGGCATTGAGCCGACTGGAGCGAGCCGAGACCGCAATCAGCAGCCTGTCCGCCGACATCCGGAATCTGATCGAGATTGGTCAACAACAACAGCTACAGCAGCAGGAGATGGCCCAAGCCCTCCAGAGACTGTCGGTGGCTGCGTCCCCGGCTGTCACGGCAGCCCCGCACCGCCCGTCTACCGAGGCCAGGAGGCTCGTGGACGTCCCGGAGCCCCGCCTCGGCAACATCGAGAAGTTTAGCGGAGATCCCAAGATGTGAGGGCATTCGTGACTAACTGCCGTATAATGTTCAGCCTCCAGCCCGTCACGTTTGCGTGGAAATCTGCCAAGGTCGGGTTCGTCCTAACCCACCTCACGGGCGAGGCGCGGCTGTGGGGTCTGGCCGAATACGAAAGGATGGCCCCGGCTTGCGATTCGTTCGACGCATTCGCGGAGGAATTGCTCTGCCTATTCGACCTGGGCTCCGCCGCTGAAGACGCCGCTGAGGAACTGGCGACGCTGCGTCAAGGTAGCCGATCGGTCGCGGAGTACGCACTTAAGTTCCAGACGTTGGCCGGCAGCAGCGGATGGAACACGCCGGCGCTCGTTAGCACATTCCTCAACGGCCTCGCTGAGTACATGAAAGACGAACTAGTTTCCTACGATCGCCCGCGAACCCTGAAGGGCGCGATGGACTTGGCGGCCCGAGTAGACCGGCGGATCCAGACGCGGCGGCGCGATCGGGAGCGGAGGCCCCTGCGGAACCCGCGTGGTCACCTTCCTCCGTCTGCTGGGGACCCGCCAACCACACCACCCGCCGAGCCCATGGATCTGGGAGGGGCTCGGGTTCCCTCAGAGGAGCACCGTCAACGCCTCTCACTGGGCTTGTGTTTTTACTGTGGGGAGGGGGGTCATCGGGTGGCGGGGTGCCCGTTAAAAGGCCGGAGCTCACGCGGCTCTCCCAGTCCCAGCACGCCCACGCTACAGGCACGTGTCCAGCTTGCGGCGGGCGACCAGAACGTGGCAGCCTTGGTGGATTCCGGGGCGGAGGGGAACATCATGGACATTAGCCTGGCACGTCAGTGGGGTATCGACTTCCTGCCTCTGAGCCCGTCCATTCCCGCACGTGCCATTGATGGCCGTCTGATCGGCGAGGTGGCTTTCGTGACGGAACCAGTTAAGTTACTGCTCTCCGGCAATCACCACGAAACCATCCAGTTTTTTCTTCTTTCCCTCCCAGGACAGCAGCTAATTCTGGGGCACCCTTGGTTGCGGCAGCACAACCCGGTGCTGGATTGGGAAGTGGGGGTTGTTCGGCAGTGGAGTGAACGCTGCCATCGGGTGTGCCTGAAGGCGGCCACCAGCCCACTCAGGAGACCCCCGCCCAGGTACAGTCTCGACATCTCTAATGTACCAGCAGTGGATCACGAACCCAAAGAGGTTTTTAGTAAAGCCAGGGCCACTTCTCTTCCTCCACACCGGTCCTACGATTGCGCCGTCGATCTGTTGCCCGGCACCTTCCCTCCCAAGGGACGCGTCTACTCCATGTCCGCTCCTGAGCGCCGGGCTATGGAGGAATACATCCGGGAGTCCCTGGCGGCCGGTATCATACGGCCGTCCTCTTCACCTGCGGGGGCGGGGTTTTTCTTCGTGAAGAAGGAGGAGGGCACGCTCCGCCCGCGCGTCGACTACCGGGGAATAAACGAGATCACTGTAAAGAACCAATACCCTCTGCCTCTTCTTTCTTCCGCCTTCGAGAGCCTTCAGGGTGCCACCATCTTCACAAAGCTGGATCTTCGCAACGCCTACCGCCTCATCCGCATCCGGGAGGGAGACGAGTGGAAGACGGCTTTCAACACCCCGAGCGGACACTACGAGTACTTGGTGGTTCCGTTTGGGCTCACCAACGCCCCAGCGGTTTTCCAGTCCTTGATAAATGACGTGCTACGAGACATGCTGGACAAATTCGTGTTCGTTTATTTGGACGACATCCTCATCTTCTCCCGCTCGCTCCCTGAGCACATCAAGCATGTTCGGGTGGTGCTGCGCCGCCTCCTGGAGAATTCGCTCTACGTGAAGGTAGAGAAGTGCGAGTTCCACGCCTCCTCTGTCAAATTCCTTGGCTACGTGGTGCGTGAGGGATCCATCGAAATGGACCCTGGGAAGGTGCAAGCGGTCACGTCATGGCCTGTTCCCGAAACACGCAAGCGGCTGCAACAGTTCTTAGGATTCGCAAACTTTTATCGCCGTTTTATCGGTGGATAGAGCACGGTGGCCGCGCCCCTTACCGCCCTTACCAGCCCCGCCTCCCCGTACAAATGGACGGAACGCGAAGGCGGACGCCCTGTCGCGTTTGTCTCTTGGTGGGGAGGAGGGACAGGGTCCGCCTCCCACTATCCTCCCGAGCTCGGTTCGGGTGGCGGCTCTTTCATGGGAGATTGAACGCCAAGTGGAAGCCGCATCACGCGATCAACCCGGCCCCAGCAACTGCCCGAAGGGTCGCCTGTTCGTCCCTGAAGGCCTCCGGTCGTCCGTCCTGCAATGGGCGCACGACTCACGCCTGGCCTGTCATCCCGGAGCTGCACGCACGAGGTACGTGGTGGCACAGCGCTTCTGGTGGCCCACCTGGCAAGTGGACACCAGCGATTACGTCAGAGCCTGCTCGGTTTGTAACCGCTGTAAGACGTCTACTCGTCCTCCGGCCGGGCTGCTCCAACCCTTGCCGGTTCCCCAGCGTCCCTGGTCTCACCTGTCAATCGACTTTGTCACGGGCCTCCCCCCCTCGGAGGGAAACACGGTGGTCCTCACGGTGGTGGACCGTTTCAGCAAGATGACGCACTTCATCCCTCTGCCTAAGCTCCCGTCTGCGAAGCAGACTGCGTCCGTCATGGTGCGGGAGGTGTTTCTTCACCACGGTCTCCCACAAGACATCGTGTCAGACCAGGTCCACAATTCGCTTCCACCTTCTGGGCGGAGTTCTGCCGACTCCTCGGCGCTACGGCCAGCCTCTCCTCGGGGTTTCACCCTCAGTCCAATGGTCAAGCGGAGCGCTTGAACCAGGAACTGGGCAGGTCCCTCCGATGCATGGCCGCCGGGGACCAGCGCGGGTGGGTCCAACAGCTTCCTTGGGTAGAGTATGCTCACAATTCCCTCCCCAGCTCGGCCACGGGACTTTCGCCTTTCCACTGCGTCTTCGGGTACCAGCAACCCTTGTTCGCCCACCAGGAGCGTGGTACGGCGTGCCCGGCGGCCCAGGCTTGTGTCCGCCGTTGTCATCGAGCCTGGGCGAGGGCCCAGATCGCTCTTCTCCGCTCTGTTTCAGGCTACGCCCGCCAGGCGAACAAGCGCCGAACGCCGGCTCCGGAGTACAGAGTGGGGCAGCGTGTGTGGCTCTCGACGCGGGATTTGCCGCTGCGAGCGGGATCCCGCACGCTGGCGCCCCGCTTTGTTGGATCGTTCCCTATTCAGAAGGTGATTGGCCCGTCCGCCGTCCGGCTTCTCCTTCCAGAGTCCATGAAGGTTCACCCCACGTTCCACGTATCCCGTGTGCGGCCCATCTTTGAGAGCGCGTTGGCGCCGGCGCCCGTTCCGCCGCCGCCGCCCCAGCTCGTCGATGGGGGTCCGGTTTACACTGTCCGCTCCTTGCTCCGATCGCGGCGGCGCGGTCGTGGCCTCCAATACCTCGTGGATTGGGAGGGTTATGACGACGCGCACCGCTCCTGGGTTCCGAGCCGCTGGATACTCGACCGTTCGCTCATCACGGAGTTCCATCGCTGTCATCCGGACCAACCGGGTCCTCGGCGCGGGCGCCGGAGGAGGGACGAGGGGACCAGGGGTGAGGGTCCGGGGAGGGATTGTCCGCCGGTACCGGGGTCTTCTGCTCCCGCGTCCGTCGATCCTGCGTCCGGCGGGGAGTCGGACGTTTCGGCGGAGTGCTGACCCCCCCGCCTGGTCGTCCGGGGGGTTGCCTTCCTTTTTTTGATTTTTGTTTTTTGTTTTGGTGTCTGGGGACGTCGGGAGCCGTCCCTTGTGGGGGGGGGGTTCTGTCACGTGCTGGCGCCACCTGTTACAGGACCACGCCCCCCCTGTCAGTGGAATCGCCGCCACCTGCCACGGGCTCATGGACTGCGCTATATCAGCGCCGCCAGCGCATACCCGAGTGTCAGTCTGTCCCGTGATGCTGCTTTGCTCATCAGTCCCTGAGAAACTGACTCACTTGACAATTCGGAGATCCCGCAGAATTGCTTGTCCCCCCAGCCAGATCGCCCCTCCAACGCCAGCTGTTCCCATCTTACCCCCCCACAATAAAGTCTCTGTCGCTACGCACTTGGCTGTACTGTCTGATCCCTTACAAAGGGTAAAACAGGAAAATACAAACCACGGGGTGGGTTGACTGTGGCGCTGATGAAACTGAAATACGACCTGGGGTCTTTAAAATCACCGTGGATAATCGTTGGATGACCGATGGGGTAAATGCCTGTACTATTGATGAAAGGGTATAATGACGTCACATCAACATACAGCACACGCTCGTCAGGTTCTGCTGTGTATCTTAAAACAAATGCGTTTGTTCGACCCCCAAAGAGGGCCTGGCTTGGCTTGAGCGCTGTAGGAAATTTGGCTTTTTTCAGGAATTCCTTCACCTCTATGTCCACCTTTTTCATTTGCAACCATTCGTGCTCCCACATAATTACAAGGTGCACATCCTGTTTAAGTTGTAGTTCCTGAATTTTCTTTTGTGTGTTATAAAACCTCTCCTGAAAGGGGCGTTTTGTTGTCGGACATATTTTAGAGAGGTCGTAGCATTCTGCGCAGCCATGGTGATAACAACCAAAATACTCAAACACTCTTTTTACACCCCCAATTTCAGTATATCCGTCTACAGTGTCGTTATCTATCTTGATCTCACCCCCGTTCAATGCATGGCTAATGTGAATATTTTGGCTATGCATGATCCATTGCAGGTATTGAATAGCGTCATGCGAAAAAGCTTTGTTCTGACGCATATAGTTGTCTGAAGGTGTAATGGCTAATGTTTGAGGGGTTAGGAAATTAGCGCGAAAAACTTTCATGCACGCAGAGGCTATTGTCACAGCATTGAATGGGTCTGTTCCAGTGGCCTCAAAAAACTCACTCCTGAATTTCTCACACCCCTGCATTAACAGGTCAACGTCATTCTCTCAGTAGGCTATAGCCTGTTTAGCAAAATCGAACATACCACTAGCTTCTTTGCCATACCATTCATCGAACTTAGCTCGTTGAGAGGGTGCCATTCGTTCAATCTCGTAGTACGCAGGGTCAGGGTAACACCCCACGTAGTTTAGATGTTCTAAAGAGCTGAATTTGTGTGGAAAATAACCCTTTGATTTATCTTCAAACCCCAGGGCCTTAGGCATCGCACTTAGAGGCATCGTCAGGAATGAGAGCGAGTCTGTGAATTGAGATTTTGTGTCTAAATCGACAAATGACAGAACTTTACTCCCCTGCATCAGAATGTCAAGTTTGATACCTAGTTCAAGCATTCGCCTTATCAAGATGTATGAATCAAAACCTCTCGCATTATGTGCAACAAATGTCGTTTGTTTAAACCGTGGGTTTCGAAAAAATCGGAGAAATTCGTCAACACAATCTGTGCCAAACCACTGTTTCTCCAGTTTATTTGATTTACAGCAGATAAGAAAAGGTTTGTGTAAACCATTTGTATCTACATGACTTGACGTCATGATGGCGCCGCGGATGGCAGCCACGGTGAGTCGCTCTCTGTTTATTTGTCTTATTTTGTGTGTTTTCTGTGTCCTCTGCTGTCCATCCCGGATCACTTTTACTAGAGAAGCGCTGTTAAACATCGGACAGTCTTCTTCTGGTATTTTCTCTCCTGTTCTCTTCGATTCAGACTGTTTGTCGGAGATTCTAGCCGGAGCGGCGGTGCTGTACAAGCTAGCACGACGACGGCGGCGCGGAAAACGAGCGGGAGCACTCGTAAGGCTGAGGCAGAGAGGGTTCCGTTCTGCCCTACCGTCAATTCATCTGGCGAATGTCCGCTCCCTGGCGAACAAGATGGACGAACTGCTGCTCCTCACTTCAAGGAACACGGACTTCAGCAGATCCGCCGCGCTGTGCTTTGTGGAAACGTGGCTCAGCGAACGAACGCCCCACCACGCCGTGGAGCTAGCGGGCTTCAGGCTAACGCGAGCAGATCGCAGCGCGGAGCTCTCCGGAAAATCAAAGGGAGGTGGTCTCTGTTTCTACATTAATGAACGTTGGTGTACTGATGTCACGGTGTTGAAAGAGTTTTGCAGCCCTCTCCTAGAAACACTTTTCATAAACTGCCGGCCGTTCTATTCACCACGGGAGTTCTCCTCGATCGTCATGGCGGCTGTTTACATCCCACCACACGCACGTGCGAGTGAAGCCACGCAGATGCTGGCTGACCAGGTAACAGACATGGAGAAACTTCTACCAAACTCACTAATCATTGTTCTGGGTGATCTTAACAGGGCGAACCTCGCACACGAACTCCCCAGATACAAACAGCACGTAACGTGTCCCACCAGAGGGGCACAGACTCTGGACCACTGCTACACCGTGATCAAGGATGCATACCACTCTGCGGCTCGTGCAGCTTTAGGACTCTCGGACCACTGTCTAGTTCATCTGATCCCGGCCTACAGGCAGAAACTAAAAACTTCTAAGCCTGTGGTGAGGACTGTGAGGAAGTGGACAGTGGAGTCAAGGCAGGACCTCCAAGCCTGCTTTGACTGCACCGATTGGGGAGCTTTCGAAGCTGCAACTTCAGACTTGCATGAACTCACTGACACTGTCACATCATACATCAGTTTTTGTGAGGATCTGTGTGTGCAGACTAAGACCTTCTGCACGTACAACAACGACAAACCTTGGTTTACACCGAACCTCAGGAGGTTGCGCAAAGTCAAGGAGGAGGCCTTCAGGAGCGGCGACCGCGACCTGTTCAGGCAGACCAGAAACACACTGAACCGAGAGGTCAGGAAAGCCAAGAGGTGTTACGGGGAGAACCTGAAGAGACACCTCTCTGCCAATCCTGATCCCTCAACAGTGTGGAAAGGTCTGCAGAGCATCACGGGCTACAAGAAACGAACCCCCCGTCCTGTGGAGAGCCCAAGGCTTGCTGACCAGCTGAATAAGTTCTACTGCAGGTTTGATCGGTCCTCCCACACAACGGGACTTCCTGCAGCACAATCTACATACTCACCTCTCCCCACAACTGCTCTGTCCACACCTCTATCATCGTTGTCACCCACTCTCTCTCTTGCAGAGGCCGCGCCCGCACTCCAGGTCCGCGAGGAGGAAGTGCGCCAGATGTTCCGGAGACAAAAGACCAGGAAGGCACCGGGCCCAGACGGCGTGTCACCTTCCTGCTTGAAAGTCTGCGCTGAACAGCTGGCGCCCACCTTTGCACGGATCTTCAACCGTTCTCTGGAGCTGTGTGAGGTGCCCTCGTGCTTCAAGAGCTCCACCATCGTTCCAGTGGCCAAGAAGCCCGCCATCACAGGTTTGAATGACTATAGACCCGTCGCACTGACATCTGTGGTCATGAAATCTTTCGAGAGGTTAGTGCTGAACCACCTGAAGGAGGTCACGGGCCCCCTGCTTGACCCCCTCCAGTTTGCCTACCGGGCAAACAGGTCAGTGGATGATGCGGTCAACATGGGACTGCACTACATCCTGCACCACCTGGACACTCCAGGAACGTACGCCAGGATCCTGTTTGTGGACTTCAGCTCGGCGTTCAACACCATCGCTCCTGACATCCTCCAACAGAAGCTCATCCAGCTTGCGGTGCCTGCCCCCACCTGTCAGTGGATCACCAGCTTCCTGACCAACAGGAGACAGCGTGTGAGGCTGGGGGGCATCACATCTGACCTCCTCTCGCCACTGCTCTTCTCTCTCTACACTAACGATTTCTCCTCAGGTGACTCTCCTGTGAAGCTCCTGAAGTATGCAGACGACACCACTCTCATCGGACTGATCCAGGACGGTGATGAGACTGCGTACAGACAGGAGGTGGAGTGGCTGGTCCACTGGTGCAGCCAAAACCACCTGGAGCTGAACCCGCTCAAGACCGTGGAGATGACAGTGGACTTCAGGCGAGACCCTTCACCACTTTTACCCCTCACTATCCGCAGTAATACTATTCTTTCCACAGACACCTTCAAGTTCCTGGGAACCACAATCTCTCGGGACCTGAAATGGACCGGCCACATAGACTCTATCCGGAAGAAGGCCCAGCAGAGGCTGTACTTCCTGAGACAGCACAAGAAGTTCAACCTGCCGCGAGAGCTGCCATCATCCAGTCTGTCCTCTGCACCTCCATCACTGTTTGGTTTGGATCGGCCTCCAAACAAGACAAGCACAGACTGCAACGGACAATCAGGACTGAAGAAAAGATCATTGGAATCAACCTCCCATCTATCAAAGACTTGTACCTGTCCAGGACCAGGAAACGTGCAAGGAACATCTCTACAGACCCTTCTCACCCAGGTTGCAGTCTGTTTGAACTACTCCCCTCCGGACGGCGTTATAGAGCTCTGCACGCCAAAACCAGCAGACACAGAGACAGTTTCTTCCCCCAGGCTGTTGCTCTGATGAACTCACACCACTCTTAGAGTCTCAGAGTCATTACTGTGCAATAACATCCTGCTCTCCACACCTTTTTTGAATTGTCTACACTGTTTGTACTGTGTCCTCTCTGCATCCATTGCAGCCTGGTCATCCTGGAAGAGGGACCCTCCCATCTGTGGTCTCTTCTCAAGGTTTCTCATTTCCCCTAGCTGGAGTTTTGAGTTTTTCCTTGCCCTCTGGGAGTTTAAGATCAGGGGATGTTTGAGAATATTTGCCATTTTTCACATTGTTAGGGTTTGCAGAATATCTTCATCGTATGATTATGTTGGAATGTAACCTGTAATAATTTACCTAGCTTGTCCTGTCTTAACAAAAGTAGTAGACCAAAGTGCTAAGATCTTTTCACCTGATTGACTAGCTGCAGAGGAAGCAATCAAAGTTGCTTTGTTTACACAAAGTCGTAAAAGGCCCCCTGCTATGCTTTGATCAGCAGGGGAGCGGCTTCACCCCATCCTGTGTTCCCACACACCCACTTTCAACCCCACTGTGTTTCTTCTCAATAAATATGTACCTGATGAGGCCTGAGTCAGACTTCATTCGACCATCGCTGTAAGCACAGCGACGAGTGAACTCTCCGCCTGCAGGTGTCTGAAACGACTAACTTGTCTCCAGTGTGGTTCTTGCAAAATAAGTTAGAGTGAGCACTACCCTAACATTTTGGTGCCGAAACCCGGGACCCTCATACCCGCCATCTGGCTGACGGAGGACGACGCGTTGTACACCGTCGACGGGCCAGCGTCCATTAGGAGGACCTGGTAAAGAAAGACCTGGGAAGGAAATTCTTCGCTGGGCCAGCATCTTAGGTCTGCCTTCGTCTGACAGAGGTGGATTGACGGGATCCGGCAGTGCAACGAACCAGGGGACAAGTAAGTTAAAGAAAAAAGCGCTGATACGGCTTTGGTTTGTCCGAGCTATGAGATACGGCTTTGGTTTGTCCGAGCTATGAGATACGGCTTTGGTTTGTCCTAGCTATGAGATACGGCTTTGGTTTGTCCTAGCTATGAGATACGGCTTTGGTTTGTCCGGGCTATGAGATACGGCTTTGGTTTTTCCAAGCTATGAAACAGCTGGGATTCTAGTCCCAGTGGAAGGAACGGGCTAAGAAAAGACAGAGTCTCTTTTTCCTAATTGAAGAAGGGCGTAGATTATTTTTTTTGTCCGTTCTTCCAAACTGTTTGGGAGGGTTTTACACCCATCCTGGATAGGCCTAAAAATACAAAGCGCTGGAGTTTGTGTGGTTGAGAGTGCGACTGGTAGGATAAATTGACTGCAAAGAGAATTTGGTGGAAGGTCATTTTAAACCTGCATTGAGGATCCTCAAAGAAAATAAAAATTAAAAAAAAATTGTATAAACCTAAAATACCAAATTAAGATGGGAAACAAAACCGGTAAATCCCTAGCTCTTGAAGGAGATGAGAAGTACATGGCGAGTAAATTTCTTAATTGTATGCAATACATGCCAAAGTGGAAGAAAAAGTATGGAGTAGAAGGGAAGTTGAAAGTTGAAGTGTGGAAGATAGTGGTTGATGTTTTGGAGGAGAGTGTAAATAGGAAGTCAAAGGGACTGAAAAAGAAAAGTAAAGAGAAATAATTGATTTGTGCTAGAATGTGGTTGAATGCTTCACAAGAGAGAAGAGAACAAATCCAAAAGAAAAAAGATATAAAGTTGAAAAGTGATGAGGCTGCGACTATGTTTGTCAGGCCGGAAGACAATGAGGCCACAGTGCGCAGGCGCACTGTCCCGGCCACGGCTCCAGCCGCAGCTGGAAATGCAGCTCAAGCGGAGCAAGAGGGATCTTCCGCTCGTATGCAAAACTTGTATCCAGGTTTAACAGACCTGCACCCTCCCCCATATAACAGAAAAAAAAGTCAGGGTCACGTTACCAGAAGTCCTGTACAAACACGAAGTTTGACCACTGCTGCTAGATTTTCCCAGAATTTGGACAATGTTGATGTGTGCCCAATGATACAGGTGCCGAACCCTATTGTAGGGGAAGGCCAACCTCCACATACGTATGTTTTTCGGCCATGGACTTTGGAAGAGGCAAGAAAAGCAGTTGAAGGGGTTACCCCTGTTGCTGAAGACCCAGATAAATGGGCAGAAGACATGGCTGGAATCATACATTCCTATAGACTGAATGGGCATGAAGCAGGAGAAGCTGCAATGTCTTCTTTGGGAAAGGACTGGGCAAAGGTTAGAGGTCATTATACGGGTAGAAATAATCAAGGGCCCTTTCCCTATCCCGTTGAGGGAAATCAATTGGTAGGAGAGTATGCAGCACAATGGAATGATCTTGTGCAAAGAGTGCGAACTGTATTTCGAAAACGAGCGAATTATGGTCATTTGGCAGGAATTAAACAGAAGCCTGGGGAAGATACTGATGATTTTCGCTTAAGACTTGAAAAAGAATTCAGGGTGCATAGCGGCATCCCATTCAATGATGCAGCTGAGAGTGCTTATCAGCAACAGCTTAAAAATGCGCTCCTTACTAATTTCCGCCCTGAAATCGGCAACTGGGTGAGGAAACATTTGGTGGAAGTAGATATTGCAAGTGTGACAACAACTATGCAATGGGCCAGACATGCTGAAAAAGTGATCAAAAGAGGCAAAAGTTCTGATGTATTTCATCTAGGCGATGATGATGATGTTGACCTAGATGAAGATACAACAGTCTTCTTTCATGGGTCCCAGCAGGCCAGAGGAAGAGGTAGAGGCCAACAAGGTCGCAGGCCTCCATATAATTCAAAATCCCCATCAGATTCAGAGACCTGTTGGAACTGTGGGAAACGGGGACACTTCGCATGAGAGTGTCGTCAGGCAAAACGACACCAATCAAAGGGTGGAGGAAGGGGCAGAGGAAAAGTCAAATTGTCAGCATGACTAGATTCCTCCCCTGTGATCTCTTGTGCTCCTACAGAGGAAGAAATAACAGATGTCCATATGAAAGCAAGACATGTCATTGTCAGATTATTAGAACGTTTTTAGATTGTTAGGGCTCCTGTCCATGCAAGGAGTATGACAATGCTGTTGTATGCCCAATGACAAATGACCAGAGATCAAATTGTGTATGTACACTAAAGTTAAAATTTGCAAATCAAGTGGTAAATGAATGCAACTGGCTTCTAGAAGATAAATAAAACTTAGAATGTGCGGTCCTCGTGTGCGTGGGAGGGACCAGCTCATGATCGACCACAGGAAATGGCCAGCCTGTGACGAATCATTGGTGCTGGGATCTACCTTACGCGCGCAAGAGCTGTGCATGTGTGTTAAAATGAAATTGGCTGAACTTTTAGTGTACAGAAATTTGCTAGACTGTGGTCTATCCAATTTGCACCGCAGAACAGAAACGCTTTTGAAAGATAAAAATGAGAGGAAAAGAGAGAAATCTGTTTGCGAGCAGAAACTGATCCACACTAGTGCATGTTAAGTAAGAAACGACAGAACATGCTTTCAGGAATTGGAAGAATCAAAATTGTGAATTTAAGACGTTCACATTTAATAGAAATAATTGACTGGTTGTGTTATAAGATTATACAAACTTCTATATGCGAGCTGATTCTGAGAGATTGGGTTCTTCAAATTTAAAAACAAAGAAAAACTTCTAATTGATTTGCCAGCAGTTTTTTTGTGTGTTGAGTTTTTTTTTGGATTGGTGGATTGTTCTATCAGGAACCTTGAGATGAAAACGGTATGTGAATGTTGTGTGGGGAGCTTGGATGAATTGGGACCGATGTGATAGAAAGTCTCCTTCTTGGAGACTGCGTGTGAGATGCAAATGAGCATTGATGACTGATTGCCTGAATGAAGGGAAAATACAGGTTGAATGGTTGGCGTTGTTGGACACTTCTATCGAAAATTAGTGTGGCGACTTTGAAGAAAGAGTGATTTTGAGTACGTTAAATGCTAAGGAAGAAATAAATACATAAAGGGAACAATCAAAGTGGGTATGCAATTGTGAAATTGCCAAACCAGATTGTTGAAGCAGAGAAGCTTCCATACAACAGGTCAGCGCAGGCTGCTGAGCTAATTGCACTAACAAGAGCTTGTGAATTGGCGGAAGATAAGGGAGTCACTGTATACACAGACAGTCAGTATGCGTTTTCTACTCTGTTCTATTTCGCAAAACAATGGGAGCGCAGGGGGTTGACGACATCAACTGGTAAGCCAATTACCCATGCCTCCTTGTTAAAAGACTTGTTGCGGGCCATTCATTTACCTGCTAAACTAGCTGTGTGTAAATGTGCTGCTCACACCACAGGCACAGATGAAGCCTCGAATGGAAACAGATTAGCAGACAGAATCGCTGTCGCTAATCATCATCGTTAAAACGATGATGATTAGCAGACAGAATCGCTAAAGAAGCAGCAGCAGGGAAACATGGCCGTGAATTTTTTTTAATAGATTCAGAGGACACGCAACTCATAGATAAGACTATACTGACAGATATGCAGGGCAATGCTCCAATGGTGGAAAAACGAATGTGGACGACAAAAGGTGCAATAGCGGACACAGATAATATCCTCCGCATCGATGACAAACCTGTTTTACCTAAGTCACTTTTTAAAGCAGCGGCAATTGCGACACATGGGCCTTGCCATGTGTCGACAGGGGGGATGAGGTCCATCATACATCAACAATTCACTACCTTTGGTTTGGATGTTTACTTAAAAACTTTTTGTAAAGCATGTCCCGTTTGTGTGAAACATAATCCACAAGGAAACATGAGACCTAAGAGAGGCTCATTTCCGAAACCGTCTTACCCATTTCAAATCATGCACATGGATTTTATTGAGCTCACACAAAGTGGACCTCACAAATACTGTCTAGTGATGATTGATGCATTTTCCAAATGGGTGGAAATAGTTCCATCTAAACGTGCGGATGCCTTAACAGTGGCAAAAGCCATTTGCAAAGCCATCATACCGACTCATGGCATCCCCCAAACCATTTACAGTGACAATGGTCCACACTTTGTGAACCAAGTGGTACAGAACATGGCTGTACACCTTGGGATAACGTTAAAAAACCACTGCAGTTACCACCCTTCCAGCGCTGGCCTGGTTGAACGAGCAAACTATACTATCAAAAGCAGGTTGAAAAAATGCATGGAAACAACAGGCAGATCTTGGCCAGAGTGCCTAGACTTAGTGAAGCTCTATATGAGAATCACTCCCACTTCAGAAGGGCTAACACCTTTTGAAATCATCCACGGGAGGCCATATAGACTACCTGTGTTCCATGCAGATTTACAAAAGGCAGATGAAGAACAGTCTTTGGCAGATTACATGATCAGAACGCTCAGACTGACAGAGGTGTCAAATGCAAATTTACTGCCGCCTGATCTTTCATCCTCACAGGTCGACAACGCCATCAAGCCAGGAGACTGGGTCTACATCAAAGTCATCAAAAGAAAGAACTGGGCCAGCCCACGGTGGGAGGGACCATTCCAAGTCTTGCTGACTACCCCCACCGCAGTAAAGATCGCTGAACGGCCCAGCTGAATTCACCTCAGCCACTGCAAGTTGCAGAGAGTGCTGGACCCCTAATTCGGAGTGGTGGGGAAGACTAACTTCAAAGGGGTCCTATCGTTTAGGGTGGGACGTCTCAATGTTGGTGAAGAAAACAACGATCCCCACTCCGCTAGGCGAGGGGATGTCCCGGTGTCTCTGCCATCCTAGTAGCAACGGGGCTCCATATGCCAGATGGATCCTCTGCTGCGTTGTGGTTGGAGCGTGCTATGGTCTATGGCAGCGGTGGCCAACCCGCGGCTCACGAGCCGCATGCGGCTCTTTGGCTGGTTTCATGCGGCTCTTTTACGTTCATATCAACATTTGTGTTTATTTTTCGTGCGTATTTGCTTCGCTTGAGTTCAATATGGTATTTTGGTCAAACGCGCATGCGCGTGAGGTGAAATCCCGCAAAGGAGGAGGGACAAACAGAGCGATTGGTTTTGCTGGCGTTTTAATGAATAGCGACTGTGACTACGGGGGCCCATTAGGTCCAGAAAAGCTTAAAGTTGTTTTTTGTTGAACGCTATGGCAAGTCATTCTGCCTGATATGTCAGACGTCATTGGCGCATTTAAAAGCTTCAAATGGTCAGCGCCACTTCAGCTCACTTCATGCCAATATCGATAAGGACTTTGCAAAAGGGACTGAATTTCGCAAGCACAAGTTTGGAGACTTTGAAAAGTCAGACAGAAAAATAGGTACAGTTTTTCAAACAAATTACGAAGCACTCAGAGACTGTCACACTTGCATTGTTTCAACTGGCTTGGAACATTGCACGGGCTAAAAAGCCATACAATGAAGTGGAGTTCGTTAAAATATGCCTCAGTGACGTTATTGAAATCTTGTCTCCTGAAAACGACAAACTAAAACGAATGGTCTGTCCCGCCACACATAGTAAGTGAAAAACTTATTATGTTTTTGTTTGTGGAATTTGTTGAACTGAGAGTTTGTCTGTGTGAGACAATGCACACAATGTTCATTGTTGAAAATGTGGTCTTTGGTCTGTGGTTTTAGTACTGTAGGAGTCAATTTGTCATTATCATGTTGGTGCGTGACATAATAATGTCACACAATAAATTTGGCTGAGCAGAGGGGGGTGTGTGTGTGTGTGTGTGTGTGTGTGTGTGTGTGTGTGTGTGTGTGTGTGTGTGTGTGTGTGCGTGTGCGTGTGCGTGTGCGTGTGCGTGTGAGTGTGTGCGTGCGTGTGTGGGGGGGTGTTCATGTGTGCTCATGTGTATGATGTGGCTCTTTGCGATCTAGTCTCTGACTGGTTGGCCACCCCTGGTCTATGGACTCAACTGAACAGACCAAGTGACAATGTTGACCGTGGAAAACGATGGTCACACGATGAGAACTTTGAGGACTGGTCATGGGACCCCAGAAACCCATACGAAACCAACACTTGGTACCGATACGTCAAATTCACTGTGAGATCACACACACAGGAGGGGTGCTATGTGTGTTCCA
This sequence comes from Syngnathus acus, assembly GCF_901709675.1. Lineage (NCBI taxonomy): Eukaryota > Metazoa > Chordata > Actinopteri > Syngnathiformes > Syngnathidae > Syngnathus > Syngnathus acus. The sequence continues at coordinate 231,808 of NC_051093.1, forward strand.
AACTCCCTCCTTCCTCTACACAAGTTCACTTGGAGGCCAGAGCAATGAATGTCACTGAAGCGAAATGCATGGCATCCATGGGAGGAGTTGGATATCAACACCGTGCTGTCACAGTCAGTGATGCCGACCCGTCCCGCCCTGGACTTGCGGATCAGCTTTTCGGACAAATCTCAATGTGACTGTTAAAGGACGAACACTGCCGCAGGTGGCCTTCACAGAGCGGCCACCTGGAGTGAACTATACGTGTTACATCCAAGGAAGTGAGACCCACAAATGCATTGACAGAGGGAACTGGATGGGAGCTTTGGACATCGCCACTGAGTGTCAGGATAAGAGAGCCATTGCAGGTGGTGAGGGCTCTCCGACCAACATGGCTGCACCATCAAACGGAACATACTTCATACAGAATGGCTGGTGGCTTTGTGGTCACAAGGTTTATCCGATGCTGCCCGCCAACTGGACAGGAGTGTGTGCACCAGTGTGGGTGACAGACCACACCTACAGGATACAACATCGTCAGCTGACGACAGCACACAACTCTTCTGGACGGCGACGCAGGGCGATTACAACCTTTGACCCCCATGACCCTGTCTGGGGTGCGAATGTTCCGGACGACTGCTGTTTAGCTCAGCATTAATTTACAGAAACCTGATGTTTTGACCATCGAAAATGCCTTGCAAGTGATGGGTACAATGATGTACTGTTTCTGTGTTTTTCTTTTTCTTTTTTTTGATAACATTCTGGTCGCCTAAGGCAGAGGGGCCGTGTAACTCTTTTCCTGCATTTAATCTGGCCGCAGGTTTTTCAGTTGCACACAAAATTTGGACTGGAGCATTGAGGGAAATACCTCGTCTTCACTGGAAGTTATTGCTGTCATTGTATTTTCTTTCTTATGTTTGATTAATCGGGATTGACATACTCATATGATAAAACAGGGGGGATATGTTAGGGTTTGCAGAATATCTTCATCGTATGATTATGTTGGAATGTAACCTGTAATAATTTACCTAGCTTGTCCTGTCTTAACAAAAGTAGTAGACCAAAGTGCTAAGATCTTTTCACCTGATTGACTAGCTGCAGAGGAAGCAATCAAAGTTGCTTTGTTTACACAAAGTCGTAAAAGGCCCCCTGCTATGCTTTGATCAGCAGGGGAGCGGCTTCACCCCATCCTGTGTTCCCACACCCCCATTTTCAACCCCACTGTGTTTCTTCTCAATAAATATGTACCTGATGAGGCCTGAGTCAGACTTCATTCGACCATCGCTGTAAGCACAGCGACGAGTGAACTCTCCGCCTGCAGGTGTCTGAAACGACTAACTTGTCTCCAGTGTGGTTCTTGCAAAATAAGTTAGAGTGAGCACTACCCTAACACACATGTCCTGAGTGTTGTTAGTCACCTAAATGTTGAACAGAGGCTATGATTTACCGAAGTCAAATTCTTTGTTTGGCACGCTCAAACATGGCGAATAAAAACTCTTGAATCTTGAATCTTGTCAAATTTATGTACAAAGAAAATGCGGAGAAACAGACACAGACGGTTACCATCGAACCAAACGATGAGGGCAGATGGAGACAAAAAGATGGAGACAAAAGTACACAAGAGGCTAACGAGAAGAGGGAGAAGTCTCAGGAGTCAAGTGTAAAAGATAAAAATCTACAAGGTGGTACATCTGATGTATATGATCAAAAAGAGACAAGTAGTGAACCTGTCAGTGGGAGATATCCTGTAAGAGAGAGGAGAAAGCCAAGTCACTTATAAGATTTCGTAACAGACAGCGATGATAGTGATGAGGTTAATCCATCCATCCATCCATCCATCTTCTTCCGCTTATCTGGGGTCGGGTCGCGGGGGCAACAGCTTCAGGAGGGACTCCCAGACTTCCCTCTCCCCAGCCACTTCATCCAGCTCATCCCGGGGGATCCCAAGGCGTTCCCAGGCCAGCTGAGAGACATAGTCTCTCCAGCGCGTCCTGGGTCGTCCCCGGGGTTTCCTACCGGTGGGATATGCCCGGAACACCTCCCCAGGGAGGCGTCCAGGAGGCATCCTGATGAGATGCCCGAGCCACCTCATCTGGCTCCTCTCAACGTGGAGGAGTAGCGACTCTACTCCGAGTCTCTCCCGGATGACCGAGCTTCTCACCCTATCTCTAAGGGAGAGCCCGGACATCCTGCAGAGAAAACTCATTTCGGCCGCTTGTATCCGGGATCTCGTTCTTTCGGTCATGACCCATAGCTCGTGACCATAGGTGAGGGTAGGAGCGTAAATCGACCGGTAAATTGAGAGCTTTGCCTTTTGGCTCAGCTCTCTCTTTACCACGACGGACCGGTACAGAGTCCGCATTACTGCCGACGCTGCACCGATCCGCCTGTCTATCACGCGCTCCATCCTCCCCTCACTCGTAAACAAGACCCCAAGATACTTGAACTCCTCCACTTGGGGCAGGATCTCATCCCCGATCCGGAGAGGGCATTCCACCCTTTTCCGACCGAGGACCATGGACTCGGATTTGGAGGTGCTGACCCTCATCTCGACCGCTTCACACTCGGCTGCGAACCGCTCCAGTGAGAGCTGGAGATCATGGCCTGAAGAAGCCAACAGCACCACGTCGTCTGCAAAAAGCAGAGACGCGATGCTGAGGTCCCCAAATCGGACCCCCTCAACGCCTCAGCTGCGCCTAGAAATTCTGTCCATAAAGATTATGAACAGAATCGGTGACAAAGGGCAGCCTTGGCGGAGTCCAACCCTCACTGGGAACGAATCCGACTTACTGCCGGAAATGCGGACCAAACTCTGGCATCGGTGATACAGGGACCGAACCGCCCTTATCAGTTGGCTCGGCACCCCGTACTCCCGAAGCACCCTCCACAGAACCTCCCGAGGGACACGGTCGAACGCCTTCTCCAAGTCCACAAAACACATGTGGACTGGTTGGGCGAACTCCCATGCACCCTCAAGGATCCTGCTGAGGGTGTAGAGCTGGTCCACTGTTCCACGGCCAGGACGAAAGCCACACTGCTCCTCCTGAATCCGAGGTTCGACCTCCCGATGGACCCTCCTCTCCAGCACCCCTGACTATTAAGGGGTGCTTACCAGGGAGGCTGAGGAGTGTGATTCCCCTGTAATTGGAACACACCCTCCGGTCCCCCTTCTTAAAGAGGATCCCAGTCTGCCAATCCAGAGGCAATGTCCCCGATGTCCACGCAATGTTGTAGAGGCGTGTCAGCCATGACAGAACCCCTAAGCCCTTAAGAACTCCGGGCGGATCTCATTGCCACCGAGGAGTTTTTTAACTACCTCAGTGACTTCGACCCCAGAGATCGGAGAGTCCGCCTCAGAGTCTCCAGGCCCTGCTTCCACAATGGAAGGCGTGTAGGTGGAATTGAAGAGGTCTTCGTTCCTCCCAATCACGCCCTTCCAGGTCTCACTGTCATTGCCCACGTGAGCATTGAAGTCACCCAGTAGAACGATGGAGTCCCCAGAAGGAGCGCTCTCCAGCACTTCCTCCAGGGACCCCAAGAAGGGTGGGTACTCTGAGCTGCCGTTTGGTGCATAGACACAAACAACAGTCAGGACCCGTCCCCCCACCCGAAGGCGGAGGGAGGCTACCCTCTCGTTCACCGGAGTGAACCCCAATGTGCAGGCGCCCAGCCGGGGGGCAATAAGTATACCCACACCTGCTCGACGCCTCTCACCGTGGGCAACTCCAGAGTGGAAGAGAGTCCAGCCCCTCTCGAGAGGGCTTGTACCGGAACCCAAACTGTGTGACTATGTCTAGACCAGGGGTGGGCAAACTTTTTGACTCGCGGGCCGAACTGGGTTCTAAATTTGGACCGGAGGGCCGAACCAGGAGCAGATGGACGTAGTGTTTGTGTGAAGTAATATAAGCGACCTGTAAAGGTCATTGCATAAAAGATTTTGGCCTTTAGTAGGTAGTAAAGCATGGATATTCCAAACAAGTTTTTTGAAAACAAATGCATTCATTAACAGCATTAAAAAAAAAATCACTAAAAAACTGCTATCAGTGATTCTCATAAAATACGACACTATTATTATGAATAACAGTCTCCATCACTTCAGTGCCTGCAAGTCAGATTAATGAAAAATGTTTATCCTATGAGATCACATCAAACGGCAAACATTCTGACCAAATATATCATCTTGAAGAATCGGTGAAAGCATACATCCAAATAAAGTAATCAAAACGGCAACACGGTGAGTGGTATCTGAACATCAGAGCAGAATTTTAACTCACAAACACCTGGTAACAGAGGTGAGGAAACGGGAAACACTTAAAGTAAGCCTTAAGAACTTTACAGGTTAAGATTAGTCGCAAACAGGTGGTGCATCAATGTCCTTGAGCATCCTGCATTGTTTGAAAATGAGAATGGTCGCTAGTTTCAATCCCTGCTATGTGTACAAATCATATTCAAAATGCATTTTTTTACAACAAACTTGAGAGCCTCCCCTTCATTTTCAGTGGGAACAGTGTTGTTGGTCCCCCTTTTTTGCTAGTGCATCATAGTCTGGAGTAAAATTTGTTGTGGCAATTCTTAGGAGAGATCCGTTTACCTCGATCTGTGACGGGTTGATGTGGCTGAACGTCACGTCGCGTACGTCGAGCCAAATTGGCCACTCTTTTAACATTCGGCACTCACTTCTTTTCTTCGGGCCACTCATTTTAATGGAAGGATTCCAGGGGAAGGTTTGTGGGTGGCTTTAGCGTAAAACTGTATCTGAAAGCTCAGCGAGCGAATTACAAGAATGCTGTCGTCACAGCCCACGCTCTAAATTCGGGACTGATACAAATAGAGCGCGAGTGCGCCATGTCCGTACTACTGAGTACGTACGTACACGCACTTGTGAGTGTGCACCGAGCTTTCTGACACGGCTTCCGGTAGTAAATGCGCAGGCGAGCGGTTCCCCATCTACTGGGGAAACGCAGTCATTGCAGGCAAAATGACAAAAAAAAAAGTTTAATAATACAATTAATTCAGGGTTGGCGGGCCGGATTAAACGGTCCCGTGGGCCGGATGTGGCCCGCGGGCCGTAGTTTGCCCACCCCTGGTCTAGACTATGTCTAGTCTGAACTTTTCTGCCTCGCACACCAGCTCGGGCTCCTTTCCAGCCAGAGAGGTGACATTCCATGTCCCAAGAGCCAGCTTCTGCAGCCGGGGATCAGACCGCCAAGGTCGCTGCCTTTGGCCGCCGCCCAGCTTTCCACTGCACCCGACCCTTTTGGCCCCTCCCACAGGTGGTGAGCCCATGGGAAGGGGGACCCACGTTTCCTTTTCGGGCTGTGCCCGGCCGGCCCCATGGGCGAAGGCCCGGCCACCAGACGCTCGCCTTCAAGCCCCGCCTCCAGGCCTGGCTCCAGAGGGGGGCCCCGGTGACCCGCATCCGGGCGAGGGAAAACGAAATCCATTTATGTTTTTCTTCATGTGAGCCGTGCTTTGTCTGGCCCCTCACCTAGGACCCGTTTGCCATGGGTTACCCTACCAGGGGCATGAAGCCCCAGGCAACATGGCTCCTAAGATCATAGGGGCACGCAAACCCCTCCACCACAATAAGGTGACGACTCACGGAGGGGTCACGGAGAAATACAGTCATTAAAAGAAAACAACACATTTATTCTAACTACTCTGCCGAAGGGCACAAAAACAGTGGGGGGAAATGAGTTTATGCTGTAAAGACTGACATGGAAGGTAAAGACAAATTCAAAGCAAGATTTGTGGCAAAAGGTTACAGTCAAAAGATGGGGATAGATTATGGTGAAACATTCTCCCCAACAGCAAATTTAACCAGTGTGAGAGTAATGATACAGAAAGCAGTCCAGGAGGATATGCTAATCCATCAAATAGATGTAAAAACGGCTTACTTACACACCCCAATTGATTACGAGATCTACACAGATCAACCAGAAGGCTATGAAGAAGGGGAAGGTCTTGTGTGGAAGCTGGAAAAATCTTTGCACGGTCTAAAACAATCTGGCCGTAACTGGAATTGGATTCTACACGAATGCCTAACGGAAAATAGTTTCACATAAAACCCAGCAGACAACTGTGTCTATGCAAAGGAGACCAGACAAGGAAAGGAGATTTTGATAATCTGGGTAGATGATTTGATCATTTCAGCCAGAAATGAGAAAATAATGAAGGATGTCAAAATGATGCTTTCAGAAAAATTCAAGATGAAAGATCTAGGTCAGATTAAGCATTTTCTGGGTATCGATTTCAAAATATCTAATGGATGTGTGAAAATGTCACAGGAAACATATGTGCACAAGATTTTGGAAAAATTCAAAATGGAAAACTTCAAGCCAAGGGAAACTCTTTGTGACCAAAAATTGTGTTATACTGATGATGCTGTTAAGATGGATGATGCCAAAAATGTACAGTGAGGCAGTTGGTAGCCTCATGTATTCATATTTTTTTGTTGTTATTTGTGCATTCTGAGTACAAGTGGGGGTGTTAAGATGAAGACTAGTTCGTGTTTTGTGTACTTAGATGCAGGTTTTGACATTGAGGGGGCGCAAGTGTGCCATATGTGAGTTGAGAGAAACCTCGAGAGCGAATGTGTAAATAGTTCCTAATGAAAAAAAGCGGCTAAGAAGAGCCTGAGAGAAAAGTTTTTTTTGTCTCCAACGCACTCTTTCTTCGAGTCACACGCAGTACAACGGCGCGAAGCTCAACATCAGATCCTTGAATTTCAGAGTTTGTGTTATTATTAACAGTGCATTTGTATGCTCCCGATATCCCTTGTTATTGATTATTCTGATTGCTCTTTTTTGTAACGTGCACACTGGCTGTAGGTTGGACTTATAGGTGTTACCCCATATTTGCACACAGTAGCTCAGATATGGCAATAAGAGTGCATTATAGAGAATATGTAGAGATCTGGAGTCCAGAATGCTTCTTGCTTTCCTCAAAATTGCACTAATCTTTGACATTTATTTTTTCACATGATTAATATGTGATTTCCAGCAGATTTTATTGTCAACAATCACACCCAGGAATTTTATTTCAGAAACTCTTTCTATAATCCATCCATTTTCTGTACCGCTTTGTACCCACGGCGGTCGCGTCTTTCTATAATAACATTGCCAATTTTCTCTTCCAAATGAGGGTTCGATTTATATTTTCCAAATAATGTGAATTTTGTTTTGCTCAAATTCTGTGACAATTTGTTTACATTAAATCACCTTTTGAATGTATTCATTTCTGTTGTGATTGTTTCCATAAGCTGCTGACATTGTCCCTAGCGCAATAGATGTTTGTACCATAGATGATGGTGTTCCACTTGGATGGCTTGACCACTTTGAGGGCTTCCTTCTGCTTATTGATCATCGAAATTGTTATGTTTTACGACCATATTGTTTCGCAAGATCATTCGCGCACGTTTTCTTAAGATTTCGTGTTTTAATTGTAAGGAAATTGTTAGGGTTTACAGATTATCTTGATCGTATGATTATGATGGAATGTAACCTGTAATAATTAACCTAGCTTGTCCTGTCTTAACAAAAGTAGTAGAACAAAGTGCTAAGAACTTTTGAACTGATTGACTAGCTGCAGAGGAAGCAATCAAAGTTGCTTTGTTTACACGTCGTAAAAGACCCCCTGCTATGCTTTGATCAGCAGGCCAGGGGCTTCAACCCCATCCTGTCCACTCTCACCCCCACTCTCACCCCCAATCTGTTTCTCTTAATAAAAACGCTCCTGCAGGAGGCCTGAGTCAGACCTCATTCTATCATCGCTGTACGCACAGCGACAAATGAACTCTCCACCTGCAGGTGTCTAAAAGGACTTACCGTTTTTTTTTAGGAATAATGCGCCCCCATGTATAATACGCACCCTAAAAATGGCATGTCGGTGCTGGAAAAAAGCCTGTACCCATGTATAATACGCACCCAAATTTTGACTCCTACTTAAGTCCGTAAACGTAAAATTATTTCAGAAAAAAGATCATCTTTGGGAACAACCGGATGTTATTCTGCCGGTCAGTATCACTGCGCATGCAGTAGCAAACTCGATAGCGAAGAAATATGTGAGACTCTCAACGGGATCACCAATATTTGAGTGGTGTTCCAGTTATTTATCACAATTATTTAATATTATAATAATAATATATATAATATATATAATATTTATTTATTTATTATTCACAATTGTCATGGTGATCTTTCTGGTGATTTCTTAACTAGGCTGGATGTATTTTTTTTGTTGGTGTTGATTTCTCCGACTGCCCAGAAAGGCACCACCGCGATCAGTTAGGTTAAAATGAAAAGAGAGGAAAGTGACGTGCGGACATGTGAAAAAGGCGGCTCTGTATGGGAGAGAAGTTGAAGAGGAATAAAAACACCCTTGGAAACCAAAACTTGCCCTTCGTCGTGACTCGGAGCCGCAACAAATGTTTCGGATTTGTGTAGGGTACATTGTGACAACAAACGAGCAGGTGATCGAGCAAGCGTCTGATACGAGAGCATTGTGTTCGTATGGAGCGTGTTTGAAGTGAACAGCAGAGAAGAAAGGAACAAGGCAAAGTGTTGTGAAATAAAATATTACCTGTAATACGCATTTTGTTATTTGCTGATTGAAACTGCTAATTAAAATGTGAATTGAAACTAATAGGAAGAAAACTGAACTCTCGCTCTTTATATAGCTGACGTGTCTTGCGCATCCGTTCTGCGCATACTGTAATGGCGGCCTCTATATGATATCCGGTCTGCGATGGAGATTAAAAAAACAAACAATATTTGACAATAACACACCATCAAGGATTGCACCATCGCATCAAACGATGTGTCGTCAATTATGAATTTTACTGACTAAGTGTGTTGGGCAGGATGGCTGAATGCGATGCGCGATTGACAACAAACATAGGTAGAGAAATGAACTCTCGCTCTTTATATAGCTGACGTGTCTTGCGCATCCGTTCTGCGCATACTGTCATGGCGGCCTCCGTATGATATCCGGTCTGCGATGGAGATTAAAAACCAAACAATATTTGACAATAACACACCATCAAGGATTGCATCATCGCATCAAACGATGTGTCGTCAATTATGAATTTTACTGACTGTGTTGGGCAGGATGGCTGAATGTGATGCGCGATTGACAACAAACAAGAAGAAAGGTGATTTCAAGTTTCATTTCGAGGGAGATTTTCTTCAAAAATTGTTGTACCCATGTATAATACGCACCCAAGATTTTAGGACAATAAATTAGTTAAATTTTGCGCACCTGGCGAAGACCCTGGAGAGGCTGGTCCTCCACCACCTGCGCCCCCTGGTGAGCTCCTCCGCCGACCCCCTGCAGTTCGCCTACCGGCCGAGCATCGGGGTTGAGGACGCCGTCATCTTCCTCATGCAGAGGTCCCTGGCTCACCTGGAGCGGGCTGGAAGCACTGTGAGGATCATGTTTTATGATTTCTCCAGTGCCTTCAACACCATCCAGCCAGAACTGCTGGGGAACAAACTGCACCATGCTGGAGCCTGCCAGCAGCTGACATCATGGGTCCTGGACTTCCTCACAAACAGACCGCAGTTTGTGAGGACAGGAGGCCGTGTGTCTGACACGGTGGTCTGCAGCACAGGAGCTCCACAGGGGACCGTCCTGGCCCCCCTCCTCTTCACCATCTACACAGCTGACTTCACCCACCACACATCAACCTGCCACCTCCAGAAGTTCTCGGACGACTCCGCCATCGTTGGTCTCATTAACAACGGAGACGAGACGGAGTACCGAGAACTGAATCACAGATTCGTGGACTGGTGCCGGCGGAACCGCCTCCAGATTAACTCTGGGAAAACAAAGGAGCTGGTGGTGGACTTCCGCCGGCGCAAAGTCTCCCCCTCGCCGGTGAACATCCAGGGAACGGACATAGAGATTGTGGACTCTTACAAGTTCCTGGGTGTTCACCTGAACAATAAACTGGACTGGACTGTTAACACTCAGGCCCTATACAAGAAGGGCCAAAGCAGACTCCACCTGCTGCGCAGACTGAGGTCCTTCGGAGTGAGGGACGGCCTCCTGAGGACCTTCTATGACTCTGTGGTGGCGTCCGCCATTTTTTATGGGGTGGTCTGCTGGAGCAGCGGCATCACTGCAGCGGAGAGGAAGAGGCTGGACAAGGTGGTGAAGAAAGCCGGCGCTGTCCTGGGCTGCAGTCTGGACCGGGTGGAGGTGGTGGGGGAGAGGAGGATGGTGGCTAAGCTGTCCTCCATCATGGACAATGTCTTCCACCCCCTTCATGAGACTGTCAGAGCCCTGGAGAGCTCCATCAGTGACCGGCTTCGTCACCCACGATGCACCACCGAGAGGCATCGCAGGTCCTTCCTCCCTGCTGCCATCAGACTGTACAACCAGGCCGATCACCGTAGCTAACGGACAAAATAACATGCAATAACGTGCAATAACCATATGTGCAATCACACTATGTGCAATATCTGTCCACCTCACACTCTTTTACCTGCTTTCTTTGCACTGTTTTTTATTTATTTTTTCTTCACTTGCACTATTTTTTTTATCTAATATTTTTTTATCTCCACTGCATATTGTGTATTGTGTATTTTGTATACACTGTCCATATTTTTTTAATTATATATACCTTCTACTTCTTTAAAATCTTTTACCCCCTTCCCCGCATGCGTGTGTGTGTGTATATGTTAAGTGTACTGCTGCTAACATAGGAGTTTCCCCATTGAGGGAATAATAAAGGATTATCTTATCTTATCTTATCTTATTATACATGGGAAAAACGGTACTTGTCTCCCGTGTGGTTCTTGCAAAATAAGTTAGAGTGAGCACCACCCTAACAGAAATCCTTCTTCCTTTTTTCACCATTTCTACCATTTGCGTTAGCCTTCGTGGGACACTAACTGACGTCATCCCGACGTGCTGCCATCTAGCGGGCTAACCATGATGACGTCGTATGTTGGGAATTACTTCGGATGTTGAGTCAAATATTTGATCAAATGTTGAAAAATTCGTATGTTTAAGCAATTGTTTGACTATAACGTGAGAGAAGACTGTGGCAGACAGTTTTTACTGCAATTGAAACTAATGAAGAGTGGAACGGGAAGCAGGGTGAGACTACAAAAGATGTGAATAAAACAGGAGACAGGGAACAATCAATGCAACTCGCTCCTTCTGTGTTTTTTGCAGCCCAAATGCACCGACAGCTCGCAACACTCTTCGCTTGGGGAAATCAGTACTGTAGCGCTCATTTGCACCTTTGGCGGGAAAGAATATGCTTTGCCTAAATTGGGGTGATTCCTCCTGGGGCCTACAACCTGCCCCCACTGCTGTTACAGCTGGTCATAGCATCATGACTGGACTCACAATTGAAGCTTTGTCCAGAACCCCATAGTTGCAGCGCTCTGATTCTAGAACACAGATTTTGAAGCGGTTTTGTCATACCATGCGGGGTTATAGGTTACTTTGTATTTGATTTTGACTTTTTTTTAAATCAGTTAGTTTCAATGAGTTTTAAGAGTGCATTTGTTAGTCCTCGTTAGTTTTTTAATGGTTTTATTTCAGTTGAGGTTTTATCAATTTTACTATAGCGAGGGGGGCAGGGGGGGCACACCCGATTTAAATATTGACTTTTTTGCTGCTTATAAGATTGTTGTAAAATAAATTAAAACGGTGTTCTGTTTCAGTAACACAGTGAAATTATAAGCAACTTTCTATATCATGTTAATATTTACAAATTTAGATTCCTAAACACTGGGGATGAGATTGGAGCCAGCCAAGATGCTATCAACTTGCTGACGTCACGCAGCTGCCTGATCCAGGCCACAAACTAAGCAACATGGATGCTCCCAGTATTTCCATGTCACACTTACTAAAAGCCATTTATTTCCTACATGAGTTGCTTTTTTTAATAAACTTCAGGGATTTGATGAAGCCATATTCATAGAATAGAAAAATGTTAATATTGCTAATGACTAAAGGTACCCTTTAATCCAGATGCATGTGAGAGGGGGGAGGCCCAGAGTGTCCAATTTTGTGACCAGAACGTCTGGGATGATCGTATTGAAAGCCGAGCTGTAGTCCACAAAGAGCATTCTCGCATAGCTCTGCTGCTGTTCCAGGTGACTCAACACAGTTTGTTTGTCTACACTTGTTTCTACTTTTCACTCGAGCGATAGCGGAGCGGCAGTGCGGTTGAAGTTAAGCCGTGGTTGCTGCCTTCTTGTCTTGACTTTCGTCCAACAGTGTTAGACATCACAGCGCCTAAAATATAGCGGATCTGCACGTATGGCGGCGGCGGCATTACAAAATTCGTATTATTATTCGACGTCATTGGCAGGCACTTATCTTCCGGCCTGATTATTGTCTGAGACTGTCAGAGCCCTGGAGAGCTCCATCAGTGACCGGCTTCGTCACCCACGATGCACCACCGAGAGGCATCGCAGGTCCTTCCTCCCTGCTGCCATCAGACTATACAACCAGGCTAAATCACTGTAGCTAACGGACAATAATTACGTGCAATAATAACGTGCAATAACCGTGTGTAAGTCATATGTGCAATATCTGTCTACCTCATACTCTTTCTACCTGCTTTTGCACAGGTTTTTTTCCTTCCCTTGCACTATTTTTTTATCTAATAATTTCTTATCTCCACTGTATATTGTGTATGCTGTGTAAAAGTGTATTGTGTACATACTGTCCATATTTTTTTTTTATTATATATATCTTTACTTTTTAAAATATTTTACCCCCTTCCCTGCATGCGTGTGTGCGTGTATGTTAAGTGTACTGCTGCTTACACAGGAGTTTCCCCATTGAGGGAATAATAAAGGACTATCTTATCTTATCTTATCTTACAGTGCCCTCTATTGGTCAGATTTTGACATTACAGCCCCTAAAATAAAGCGGTTCTGCTGGTGGTCAGGCAGCGACATCACATCACTTATTATTCGTGTTGTTATATTCGACGTCATTGGCAGGCCCCAATCTTCTGGCCTGGTGCCGTGTGTTTCGGACCCGACAGCTTACAAAACTCGACCCGGGGTGTCTTTTGTTTAGACAAGGTGAGTGAAGACTCGCCCGAATCATTGGTGACTTTTTTTCCCCCTCTCGTTTGTTTGTGACCGCTCATCTTTGTTCGCACGGGCTAATGCTAAAGGCTAAGCGGCAACACGATGACCCAACATGACTCCACATTTTATCGTTAACTTATCTCGGCGTTGTGTGGATGCACGCATCGCTCGAGGACTTTGTGTACGGTCAACAAACGGGCCTATAACGGTTGAAGCGCATTTTCGACTCATGCTTGAATTGGAAGTCGTCTGCCTCCCGTGGTATTAATGCAGCTTGAAACGCATTTTCGACTCATGCTCGAATTGGAAGTCATCTGCCTCAAGTGATATTGATGCAGCCGATAATTGCTTTTCTCTGCAACCTCACTTGTGACTTGTTACGCCTCGTTTGTGTTGTTGATGTTTGGCACTTTTTGCCGCTCTCGTGCGTCATTTCTTGCCATCTTGTGTTTGATTTCTTGCCATCTTATGTTTGAGGAGATCACTGATCCCCGCAGTGCGGCGACTGGACTCAGATCCTCAGTCACCATGTGCTCGTCAATGACCATCGGCGCGCTTGCGTGTCTGCTGGCGGGGGCCGTAGCGGCCTTGCAAAGCCCCCCACAAACAGGTGAGAATAGCGGCAACAAGAGACGCACTCACGTCGCAGCAAATGCGCAGTTGGATTTGTCCAATCCATCATTCCACTGATGAATGGCGTAGTTGACTCAAACTGGACGTACTTTGCCTTCACGTGTGCTCCAAACCGACGTAACCCTTTCACGCCTCCTCCAGTCTTCTTGGACAAGCAACAAGCCACTTCGGTGATTACCCGTCAGAAGAGGAGCGCGGAGGGCGCTGGCCAGCGGCTGTCCACCTTGGAGCAGGCCTGCATGGAGAGGGTGTGCACCTACGAGGAGGCCCGCAAGCACTTCCAGGACTCGTACCGCACGGTGAGGTCCGCATCGGCGCGTTACTTCATGTGCTCAGTTATCACCTTCACTTTTGTTTCCATTCCAGGACATTTTCTGGTCCGTCTACATCGGTAAGTGCTGCGTTCGCTCCCAGCGTTGCCATTTGCAACTGTGCAGCAACTTTGCAAGCCCGCGAGTGGCGCTAGTCCTTGTCACGTGCCTTCAGATGGAGACCAGTGCGCCGAGAAGCCCTGCAAGAACGGCGCCCTGTGCTCCGACAGCGTGGGAGGCTACGACTGCGTCTGCAAGGCGGGCTTCTCAGGGGTCCACTGCGAAACCGGTGAGTCGTGCACTGCATTTCTAGTTCACCTCGCTCAGGGTCCAGGTCGTACAGCCTTAAAATTAAATCTCGTGATTTTTAAAATGAGAGTTTGCTGGTGGGGGGGAAAAGCAAAACACAGTGACATGAAAAAAGTTTGTACGGTTTGTTTTTTCCTCAGAGCACTGCTGCTTGACTCATAAACTCGATTCCTCGTAAAAGCCGCTGGATATAACAAGCGAATGGTCAGAGGGTTGCTTTTGTAAAAAAAAATATTTCATATATATATTTAATTTGATTTAAAAATAAGTTTCAACAAACAAAAACAAAACAATGCTGACGTAGGAACTCCATTGATCAACATGAGGACAAATGGCTAACTATGTTATGCATGACAGATTTCGCTTTTGTAAACTAATACGTCACAACACAAAAATCATGAAAACACTCAATGAATGAATGGCAAATGTCGTGAGCTATCGGGGCCAAATTGCCACCCACGTTGGCAATGTGCAATCTGTTTTTGTGAAGTAGCAACTCTGTACAAAAATGTGGACGACAACAATCCCAGCCACACTGTGTGTCATCACTTCAGACCAAACCTTGTGCGTCCTGGAAAAGGACCAGGGCTGCTCCCAGTTCTGCAAGCCGGGCTACACCTCCTACGAGTGCTCCTGCGCAAGAGGGTGGAAGCTCCATCGGACAGACAGGAACAAGTGCGAGCCGGCAGGTATCGTCACCTCGGTCGTGATGATGGCGCCGCAAAGAGGAGAATCCCGCCACACTTTGCTCTTCTTCTCACCCCGGTCAGTGCGCTATCCATGCGGGGAGGTGAACAGTCTGAGCCAGTGGGAGGCCCGACAGTCCGCCATGGTCCGCGACGACTTTCAAGGACTTGCCTGCGCCTCTGGAGAATGTCCCTGGCAGGTAGCCACACGCTCCAAATCTCATGGTGGATTTTGTGCAGATAGGGCTCTTGTACCCAAGCTTGGCTTCATTATTCCCACTCTGTCGCTGGCCGCCATCTTCGACAGTTATTTGGAAGCAATTCACTTCAAATAGACACGACTAAGTGGCAGATTCTGGCAAGTCCCCTAAAAGAAAAAGAAAGAAAAAGAGCTTGTGACAGGCGACGGGCCATCATATCGCTTCCTTGATTTTGTGAAAGCGGTAACGGGGCCCGTTGCCTACCGTAATTTTCGGACTATAAGTCGCTCCGGAGTACAAGTCGCATCAGCCATAAAATGCCCAAAAATGTGAAAAAAAACATATGTAAGTCGCTCCGGAGTATAAGTCGCATTTTGGGGGGCAATTTATTCGACAAAATCCAACACCAAGAACAGTCATGAACGAGCAACAACAGGCTAAACGATAGGTATGCTAACGTGACATAAACACAAACGAAGAGCTGAGAACGGCCCTGGCGTAAAATTCAGAATTATTCAAAAAACTATAACATAAATAACACGTTAATAAAACCATCTGTGTCACTCCCAATTCATTAAATCCATCGATCGTCCTTTGTCAACAATGCGTGCGCGCCGCTGACGGCGCTTGCACTTCAAAATATTCCACAGGCCCATATAACGATATATAAATTATATATCAAATAACTATTATATAAGCAATAATGTTATCAAACCATCTGTGTCACTCCAAATCATTAAATCCATCGATCGTCCTTTGTCAACAATGGGTGCGCGCAGCTGACGGCGCTTGCACTTCAAAATATTCCACAGGCCCATATAACGATATATAAATTAGATATCAACTAACTATTATATAAGCAATAGTATTATCAAGCCATCTGTGCACTCTAACTCATTAAATCCATCGATCAAATTCCTCGTCCTTCGTCAAGAACGCCGTGCGTGCGCCCTGACGTCAGCCTCGTCGTTATTCCACAGATCTACTATATACAGTGCCTTGCGAAAGTATTCGGCCCCCTTGAACCTTTCAACATTTCGCCACATTTCAGGCTTCAAACATAAAGATATAAAATTTAAATTTTTTGTCAAGAATCAACAAGTGGGACACAATCGTGAAGTGGAACGAAATTTATTGGATAATTTAAACTTTTTTAACAAATAAAAAACTGAAAAGTGGGGCGTGCAATATTATTTGGCCCCTTTACTTTCAGTGCAGCAAACTCACTCCAGAAGTTCAGTGAGGATCTTTGAATGATCCAATGTTGTCCTAAATGACTGATGATGATAAATAGAATGCTCCTGTGTGTAATCAAGTCTCCGTATAAATGCACCTGCTCTTTGATAGTCTCAGGGTTCTGTTTAAAGCGCAGAGAGAACCATGAAGACAAAGGAACACACCAGGCAGGTCCGAGATACTGTTGTGGAGAAGTTTAAAGCCGGATTTTGATACAAAAAGATTTCCCAAGCTTTAAACATCTCAAGGAGCACTGTGCAAGCATCCATCCATCCATCCATCTTCTTCCGCTTATCCGGGGTCGGGTCGCGGGGGCAGCAGCTTCAGGAGGGACTCCCAGACTTCCCTCTCCCTAGCCACTTCATCTAGCTCATCCCGGGGATCCCAAGGCGTTCCCAGGCCAGCTGAGAGACATAGTCTCTCCAGCGCGTCCTGGGTCGTCCCCGGGGTCTCCTACCGGTGGGACATGCCCGGAACACCTCCCCAGGGAGGCGTCCAGGAGGCATCCTGATGAGATGCCCGAGCCACCTCATCTGGCTCCTCTCAACGTGGAGGAGTAGCGACTCTACTCCGAGTCTCTCCCGGATGACCGAACTTCTCACCCTATCTTAGACTTAGACTTAGACAAACTTTGTCATTTTGTCTACACAGGGTGCATACAAAACGAAATTTCGTTGCATACAGCTTTCAACAATGTAGTGATATTGCGGTTGAATAAAAGTAACATTCTATATAAAAAAAATATAAAATAAAATAAGTAAGTATAAAGTGCAGCAGTGATAAAGTATGTAACAGTGCAGGAAACAAAACAGTATTTACAAAGTGTGCAGAGGAATGCTAACCCAGGTTGCGTACTTTTAAATTAACATGGATTATAAAGGTTCAGCAAGGTTGGCAGTGCGAGATAGTGGTTGCAGTATGATAATGTACAGATTCTGTGTATGTGTGATGCAGAGACCAGTTTAAGAGTTCAGCAGTTTGAATGTTCAACAGTCTGACGACAGCAGGGAAAAAGCTATTGCAGAACCTGGTGGACCTGCAGCGGATGCTGCGAAACCTCTTCCCAGAGGGCAGCAGGGAGAACAGTCCATGGTGGGGGTGTGATGGGTCACTGATAATGTTACGGGCTCGGGACACGCAGCGCTGGGATGACATGTCCTGAATGGAGGGAAGAGGAGCCCCGATGATCCTCTCTGCTGTCCTCACCACTCTCCTCACGTTCTTCCAATCGGAGGCGCTGCAACCTCCACACCACACCGAGAGACAGCTTGTCAGAATGCTCTCTATGGTGCTTCTGTAGAACGTCCTCATGATGGGTGGGGGCAGGTGGGCTCTCCTCATCCTCCGCAGGAAGTACAAGCGCTTCTGTGCCCTCTTGACCAGTGTCGTGGTGTTCACAGTCCAGGTGAGGTCGTCTGTGATGTGGACCCCCAGGAATTTAGTGCTGCTGACCACCTCCACAGCTGAGCTGTTGATGATCAGTGGAGCGTGGTGAGGCTGGTTTTTCCTGAAGTCGACGATGATCTCCTTCGTCTTCTCCACATTCAGGATCAGGCTATTGTCTCTGCACCAGCCCACCCACTGCTCCACCTCCTCTCTGTAGTCCAGGTCGTTGTTGTCACTGATGAGGCCCACCACCGTTGTGTCGTCTGCAAACTTCACGATGTGATTGGTGGTGAACCTGGGGATGCAGTCGTGTGTCATCAGGGCGAACAGCAGGGGGCTCAGGACGCAGCCCTGAGGGGAGCCTGTGCTGAGGGTGATGACATCTGAGGTGTTCTGTCCGACCCGGACTGACTGAGGTCTGTTGGTGAGGAAGTCTAGCAGCCAGTTCTGAAGGGGGGTGCTGAAGCCCAGGTGTTCCAGTTTTCCCACCAGATGCTGTGGAATGATGGTGTTAAACGCTGAACTGAAGTCCAGGAACAGCAACCGCACGTGGGTGTTCCTCTCCTCCAGGTGAGCCAGGCTCAGGTGAAGAACGGAGGAGATGGCATCCTCAGTAGAGCGGTTCTGCCGGTAGGCAAACTGGAATGGGTCGAATGTTGGGGGGAGTCTGGAGACGATGTATTCTTTAAGCAGCCTTTCGAAGCACTTCATCATGATGGGAGTCAGTGCAACAAGTCTGTAGTCATTAAATGAGGTGATTTGAGGTTTCTTCGGCACCGGAATGATGGAGGCAGCCTTGAAGCATACTGACACTGTGGCTTGGACCAGCGAGATGTTAAAAATGTCTGTGATGACACCAGCCAGCTGACCTGCACATTCCTTGAAGTCGGGGCCTGGGGCCTTACGTGGGTTGACTCTTCTCAGAGTCTTCAACACGTCGGCTGAGTCAAGGCAGAGTGCCTCCTCTTCCTGATGGGGAACAGTTTTAACTGCAGGAGTGCTGTTTAGTGCCTCAAACCGCCCAAATAAGTTATTTAGACCATTTAGGAAGTCAGCATCAACCTCACCCACCGGGGCGGAGGGTAAGTTGTAGTCAGTGATCGCCCGTATGCCTTGCCACATACTCCTGGTGTTATTGGCGTCGTGGAAAAAATCCTGAATTTTTCGACTGTGGCTTCGCTTCGCTAACCTGATGGCACGGTTCAAGTTGGCTCTCGCTGTCCTCAGATCCTCCTTGTCGCCAGACTTGAAGGCTGAGTTCCGTGCTCGTAGCGTATGACGTACCTCCTCAGTCATCCAGGGTCGTTGGTTGGCTCGGGTGATGATGTTCTTAGTGGTGCTGACGTCCTCGGTGCATTTGTTGATGTAGGCTGACACAGTCATGGCGTACTCATCAATGTCGATCTGGTTGTCATATGTTGCTGCTGATTTGAACATGTCCCAGTCAGAGCACTCAAAGCAGTCCTGGAGTGCCTCCATGGCCCCCTCAGACCACACCCTCACCTGCTTCACTGTGGGTTTTGCTCTGATCAGCAGGGGCCTGTATGCAGGGATTAGCATAACAGATAGGTGGTCTGAAGAGCCGAGGTGGGGGCGGGGGGCTGCTCTGAATGCATCCTTTATATTGGTGTAAACCAAGTCCAGAGTGTTCTCTCCCCGAGTTGGAAAATCCACGTGTTGGTAAAAATGAGGGAGAATAGTCTTCATGTTAGCCTGGTTGAAGTCCCCAGCAATGATGAAAACACCCTCTGTGTGCGTGGATTGCAGCTCACCGATTGTCCGATAGAGAACGCTCATGGCCTCTTTAGTATTAGCGCTGGGAGGCACATACACAGCCGTGATGCTAACAACAGTAAACTCCCTGGGCAGGTAGAAGGGTCTGCAGTTAACAGTCAAAAGCTCGATGTCCGAAGAGCAGAAGCTGGCGACAGATCTAGCATTTTTGCACCAGTTGTTGATGTAGACACACAGCCCACCTCCTCGGGATTTACCGCTTAGTTTGCTGTTTCTGTCGGCGCGGAATGTAGCGAGCCCCTCCAGGCTAACGGCATTGTCCGGTATTGATGAGTTCAGCCATGTCTCCGTCAGGATGAGAGCGCAGCAGTTTCTAACCTCGCTCTTTGAAGAGAGTTCCAGTTGTAGATGGTCCATTTTATTATCCAGTGAGCGGACGTTGGAGAGGAAGATGGATGGAAGCGGCGGTTTGTAGGGGTTAGCTTTTAGCTTAGCCGTTAGCCCACCTCGACAGCCGCGCTTCCGCCGCCGGTCACACCGCCTACGCTTACTCCTCCTCCGGCGTGTGCTGCCCGGCGAGCCCGCTGCATCGTGAGCTTCTGGGGCTTGTGCCCGAAGCACTCCGAGGCTACGTAAACAGACTAGGGTTGTTGTGGCTACGAGTCCAAAAACACTTGATGACCGTACCTCCAGCAGGCGCTGGCAATCATATACTAACCTACTGGATGGATAAACTAAACTTTGTGTTGTTTGTAGCGTCCTAGGCGGCATATTTTGTGAAAATGCACGTCGGTTGTCGAGAGCCGTAGCAGCCGCAGCCGACTGGGGCGCCGCCATCTTGGCGGCTCTCTAAGGGAGAGCCCGGACATCCTGCGGAGAAAACTCATTTCGGCCGCTTGTATCCGGGATCTCGTTCTTTCGGTCACGACCCATAGCTCGTGACCATAGGTGAGGGTAGGAGCGTAAATCGACCGCTTAATTGAGAGCTTTGCCTTTTGGCTCAGCTCTCTCTTCACCACGACGGACCGGTACAGAGTCCGCATTACTGCCGACGCTGCACCGATCCGCCTGTCGATCTCGCGCTCCATCCTCCACTCACTCGTGAACAAGACCCCAAGATACTTAAACTCCTCCACTTGGGGCAGGATCTCATCCCCGATCCGGAGAGGGCATTCCACCCTTTTCCAATCGAGGACCATGGACTCGGATTTGGAGGTGCTGACCCTCATCCCGACCGCTTCACACTCGGCTGCGAACCGCTCCAGTGAGCGCTGGAGATCACGTCCCGAAGAAGCCAACAGCACCACGTCGTCTGCAAAAAGCAGAGACGCGATGCTGAGGTCCCCAAACCGGACAACCTCAACGCCTCGGCTGCGCCTAGAAATTCTGTCCATAAAAATTATGAACAGAATCGGTGACAAAGGGCAGCCTTGGCGGAGTCCAACCCTCACTGGGAACGAATCCGACTTACTGCCGGAAATGCGGACCAAACTCTGGCATCGGTGATACAGGGACCGAACCGCCCTTATCAGTTGGCTCGGTACCCCGTACCCCCGAAGCACCCCCCACAGAACCTCCCGAGGGACACGGTCGAACGCCTTCTCCAAGTCCACAAAACACATGTGGACTGGTTGGGCGAACTCCCATGCACCCTCGAGGATCCTGCTGAGGGTGAAGAGCTGGTCCACTGTTCCACGGCCAGGACGAAAGCCACACTGTTCCTCCTGAATCCGAGGTTCGACCTCCCGACGGACCCTCCTCTCCAGCACCCCTGAATAGACCTTACCAGGGAGGCTGAGGAGTGTAATTCCCCTGTAATTGGAACACACCCTCCGGTCCCCCTTCTTGAAGAGGGGAACCACCACCCCAGTCTGCCAATCCAGAGGCACTGTCCCCGATGTCCACGCGATGTTGTAGAGACGTGTCAGCCATGACAGCCCCACAACATCCAGAGCCCTTAAGAAATCCGGGCGGATCTCATCCACCCCCGGCCGGGGCCTTGCCACCGAGGAGTTTTTTTAACTACCTCAGTGACTTCGACCCCAGAAATTGGAGAGTTCGCCTCAGAGTCCCCAGGCCCTGCTTCCACAATGGAAGGCGTGTAGGTGGAATTGAGGAGGTCTTCGAAGTATTCTCCCCACCGACACACAACGTCCCAAGTCGAGGTCAGCAGCACGCCATCTCCACTGTAAACAGTGTTGACGTTGCACTGCTTCCCCCTCCTGAGACGCCGGATGGTGGACCAGAATTTCCTCGAAGCCGTCCGGAAGTCTTTCTCCATGGCCTCGCCAAACTCCTCCCACGCCCGGGTTTTTGCCTCAGCAACCGCCGAAGCCGCGTTCCGCTTGGCCATCCGGTACCTGTCAGCTGCCTCCAGAGTCCCGCAGGCCAAAACGGCCCGATAGGACTCCTTCTTCAGCTTGACGGCATCCCTTACCGCCGGTGTCCACCAGCGGGTTCGGGGATTGCCGCCACGACAGGCACCAATGACCTTACGGCCACAGCTCCGGTCGGCCGCCTCAACAATGGAGGCGCGGAACAAGGTCCACTCGGACTCAATGTCCCCCGCCTCCCCCGGGACGTGGGAAAAGCTCTGCCGGAGGTGGGAGTTGAAGCTCTTCCTGATAGGGGATTCCGCCAGACGTTCCCAGCAGACCCTCACAGACGTTTGGGTCTGCCAGGTCGGACCGGCATCTTCCCCCACCATCGGAGCCAACCCACCACCAGGTGGTGATCAGTTGACAGCTCTGCCCCTCTCTTCGCCCGAGTGTCCAAAACATGCGGCCGCAAATCCGATGACACGACTACAAAGTCGATCATCGAACTGCGGCCTAGGGTGTCCTGGTGCCAAGTGCACACATGGACACCCTTATGTTTGAACATGGTGTTCATTATAGAAAATCCGTGTCGAGCACAGAAGTCCAATAATAGAACACCGCTCGTGTTCAGATCGGGGGGGGGGGGGGGCGTTCCTCCCAATCACGCCCTTCCAGGTCTCACTGTCATTGCCCACGTGAGCATTGAAGTCACCCAGTAGAACGATGGAGTCCCCAGAAGGAGCGCTCTCCAGCACTTCCTCCAGGGACTCCAAGAAGGGTGGGTACTCTGAGCTGCCACTTGATGCATAGACACAAACAACAGTCAGGACCCGTCCCCCCACCCGAAGGCGGAGGGATGCTACCCTCTCGTTCACCGGGGTGAACCCCAATGTGCAAGCGCCCAGCCGGGGGGCAATAAGTATACCCACACCTGCTCGACGCCTCTCACCGTGGGCAACTCCAGAGTGGAAGAGAGTCCAGCCCCTCTCGAGAGGGCTTGTACCGGAACCCAAACTGTGCGTGGAGGCAAGTCCGACTATATCTAGTCAACAACCAAGAGCCAGCTTCTGCAGCCGGGGATCAGACCGCCAAGGTCCCTGCCTTTGGCCGCCGCCCAGCTTGCACTGCACCCGACCCCTTTGGCCCCTCCCACAGGTGGTGAGCCCATGGGAAGGGGGACCCACGTTTTCTTTTCGGGCTGTGCCCGGCCGGGCCCCATGGGCGAAGGCCCGGCCACCAGACGCTCGCCTTCGAGCCCCGCCTCCAGGCCTGGCTCCAGAGGGGGGCCCCGGTGACCCGCGTCCGGGCGAGGGAAAACGGGATCCATTTATTTTTTTCTTCATAAGGGGCTAATGTGAGCCGTGCTTTGTCTGGCCCCTCACCTAGGACCCGTTTGCCATGGGTGACCCTACCAGGGGCATGAAGCCCCAGACAACATGGCTCCTAGGATCATCGGGGCACGCAAACCCCTCCACCACGATAAGGTGACGACTCACGGAGGGGCACTGTGCAAGCAATTATATTGAAATGGAAGGAGTATCAGACCACTGCAAATCTACCAAGACCCGGCCGTCCCTCCAAACTTTCATCTCAAACAAGGAGAAGACTGATCAGAGATGCAGCCAAGAGGCCCATGATCACTCTGGATGAACTGCAGATAACTACAGCTGAGGTGGGAGAGTCTGTCCATAGGACAACAATCAGTCGTGCACTGCACAAATCTGGCCTTTATGGAAGAGTGGCAAGAAGAAAGCCATTTCTCAAAGATATCCATAAAAAGTCTCGTTTAAAGTTTGCCACAAGCCACCTGGGAGACACACCAAACGTGTGGAAGAAGGTGCTCTGGTCAGATGAAACCAAAATCGAATTTTTTGGCCACAATGCAAAACGATATGTTTGGCGTAAAAGCAACACAGCTCATCACCCTGAACACACCATCCCCACTGTCAAACATGGTGGTGGCAGCATCATGGTTTGGGCCTGCTTTTCTTCAGCAGGGACAGGGAAGATGGCTAAAATTGATGGGAAGATGGATGGAGTCAAATACAGGACCATTCTGGAAGAAAACCTGTTGGAGTCTGCAAAAGATCTGAGACTTGGACGGAGATTTATCTTCCAACAGGACAATGATCCAAAACATAAAGCCAAATCTACAATGGAATGGTTCACAAATAGACGTATCCAGGTGTTAGAATGGCCAAGTCAAAGTCCAGACCAGAATCCAATCGAGAATCTGTGGAAAGAGCTGAAGACTGCTGTTCACAAACGCTCTCCATCCAACCTCACTGAGCTCGAGCTGTTTTGCAAGGAAGAATGGGCAAGAATTCCAGTCTCTTGGTGTGCAAAACTGATAGAGACATACCCCAAGCGACTTGCAGCTGTAATTGCAGCAAAAGGTGGCGCTACAAAGTATTAGCGCAAGGGGGCCGAATAATATTGCACGCCCCACTTTTCAGTTTTTTATTTGTTAAAAAAGTTTAAATTATCCAATAAAGTTTGTTCCACTTCACGATTGTGTCCCACTTGTTGATTCTTAACAAAAAATTAAACCTTTATATCTTTATGTTTGAAGCCTGAAATGTTGAAAGGTTCAAGGGGGCCGAATACTATCGCAAGGCACTGTACGTAACTATATTGTAGCGTTAACAAAGTTTAAGGAAAGACGTGGGTTTGGTAAACGGCTCTTTATTTAACAAAACAAACTTCCAGGCGTGTGGCGGCGTGGACTTCCAGCCACGCAAGTGGAAGAGAGCGCCATAGAATAGGACCGTGCGTGCGTAAAAGCCATGACCGAGCCCCATCCACCGTCCCCGGACAGCCACCCGGCCGAGCGCCGGCCCTCGACTTCCATCCACAGAGGTGAAAGAGAGCTCGGTAGAGTAGGACCGGGCGTGCGTAAAAGCCATGTCCGAGCCCCATCCACCGTCCCTGGACAGCCACCCGGCCGAGCGCCGGCCCCCGACTTCAATCCACGGAGGTGAAAGAGAGCTCTGGAGAGTAGGACCGGGCGTGGGTAAAAGCCATAATAGTTTTTCAAACCTTCTGTGTCACTCCAAATCCTTAAATCCTTCAAACTCTTCGTCCGCCGTGTCACTTAGAAACAAAGCCACTAATGATGCCGGGAGTACGTGGGGCCCTTCGTCATCTTCGTCATCCCGTGATCAATCTTTGTCCTTTATGTAAACAACCGCCGCGCCACGCCGCGTCGCCGACGTCACGTGAAATTCAAATTACAGTAATCCCTTGCTACATCGCGGTTCGTTTATCGCGGTTTCACTTTTTTATTTTTTTGGGAAATTTTTTGAAAAAAAACATAAGTCGCTCCTTATTATAAGTCGCCCCCCCACCCAAACTATGAAAAAAAACGCGACTTATAGTCCGAAAATTACGGTAATTACCGTGAGTGTAAACTTACCGTGGGCCGTTTCGACGCGGCTAACAGGCTCTTCTCAAGAGCTCCAACTCGGAAGGTTTCTGTAGCGCTGTCATTCGCAAGAGAGCCTGGTGCTGACCTCGGTGCAGTGCGCCACCAAGTACAGCTCCTTCCAAGTGGCCGTGGGTCAGTACGCACAAAGCAGACATTTTGAGCAAAAGCAGCCAGCGAGCTTGGGCGGAGCACGAAACGAGCGTATCTGTTTGCCCGTTGCCTAATTACTGTGAACGTAAACTTACCGTGGGCCGTTTTGACGCGGCTTGCAGGCCCTTCTCAAGAGCGCCGACTCTGAAGGTTTCTGTAGCGCCGTCATTCTCAAGGAGAACCTGGTGCTGACCTCGGCGAAGTGCGCCACCAAGTACAGCTCCTTCCAAGTGGCCGTGGGTCAGTACACACAAAGCAGATGTTTTGAGCAAAAGCAGCCGGCGAGCTTGGGCGGAGCACGAAACAAGCGTATCACTTTGCTGCTCCAGGCAAGCGGAAGATGAGCTACGAGGACGGCGAGCAGACTCTTTACGTGAAAACAGCCCACACGCACCCGCGCTACATAGCGGGCCGCCCCGACAACGACCTGGCCGTGGTGGAGCTGCGTGACCGCATCGTCTTCAAGAAGGAGGTGACGGCCGCCTGCCTCCCAGAGAAGGACTTTGCCGACAGCGTCCTGACATCCGGCGAGCTCCCCGCCGTGGTGACGGGCTGGAAAGACCCCGAGGCAGGAGCCTCGTCTTTTCGGGGCCAGCTAGCCCTCAGTGGGCTGGCATACAAAGGTCTACCCGAGTGCCTGGAGATGCATCCCCACGTGATCAGCAACAAGATGGGCTGCATGGCCACCCGGGCCAACACCGACTGCGGTATGAGTTCCGGGAGCCCCCTGCTCACCTCGTACAGGGGGGTGTTCTTCCTCACCGGCGTGGTCAGCCAGCCGCCGGGTGCCGAGTGCAGCAAAGGCTTCGTCTACCAGAAAGTCTCCCGCCATCTCGGCTGGCTTCGCTCGCTAATCAACTCGCTGTAGTGGAATCACCTGTGACTGGACTCCATCTTTAGAATATGTTAACTGCTAGGTGTGTGTGGGTGAGCGTGTGTTCATCATTTACCACAGTATCGTCCACATGTAGATTTACTTCCTCGTTTATCCACAAGGTGGCGTGCCAGTCAAGTAAAAGTTGACCTAATGCCACCGCTATATGCCGCATGAAACTTGTAAACACTGAAAGTTTGACGTTTGACTGCCAGCTACTTCTTGGCCTGCATGTCATCAGAATTACAATAAACTACATGTGATCCATTCTCCAGTCTTTTTGCGTGAATGTTTTTGAAAGCGTTCAGCATGTAAATTGTGTGTCTACATACCATCATACATACACATCATGCATTTAAATTTGTTTTTAAAGAGTCGTTCCATCCCTGTTGACAGTTAACTTTGATTACATCCAACTCATCAGTCTTCCTTACGTAGAAGGTACTGAAGTGGTACAAACAGCTTCCAGTATGTTGCGGTCACAATGGCCTGTAAAGTTCCTGATACCATAAAAAATACAATGTCTAAAATTACTTTTTAAATCATCAATACATTGTTTAATTTCAATCTTATAAATCAGACTTGGGCCTCGGTTTTCGAACGTCCCAGTTATCGAACAAATCGGTATTCGAACAAAATATTCGAGATTTTTTTGCTTCGGATGTCGGACGAAATTTCGGTTGTCGAACCTCGCGAGATGAGCCGAGAGGACCCGCATGCCAACTGACTCCGTTCGTTATTACATTCTCGTTACTCTGAGAATTGCATCAACTCCAATCATGCCTCTAAAGGAAGCAAGTGGGAGCAGTAAAGCTGATCATGGCGAAAAGAGGAAAGTAGTGCGCAAAACGGTTGAATTTAAAAAATAATTAATTGCAAAATGCGTGTGTCAGAGTTGGCGCGGGAGTTTTGCATGGCAAAATCGACAATAAGCTCGATCCTGAAAAACAAAGACGCTCTTAAAGGAAGTGATGTTGCGAGGGGCGACTGCTTACCAAACAACGGCCACTGGTGCTGGAAGAAGTTGAAAAACTCTTGCTAATTTTCATTAATGCGCAACAGTTAGCGGGGGATACTGTTACTGAGGGCACCATTTGTGCCAAAGCGAGACATCTTTTTGAGGACCTGGAAAAAAATTGGTAAAAATAAAAAAAAAATGTTTTGATCTGCTGTTTTTCCCCTCACAATTTAAAATGCTATCTTTTACTATTAGAATGAAACACAAGCGAGTTGCTACAGATACGGCAATACATTCCCCAGCCTATTAGTTAATTATTTATTTATTTATACATTACCTACTCACTTATTTATGCAGTTTTTGGTGTAAAATAATGGAAAAAATGCTTTAAAAAAGTGTTTTTTTTGGCTTGGAACGGATTAATTTTTTTCCATTATTTGTAATGGGAAAACATATTCGGAATTCGAAAGATTCACTTCTCGAACAGCCTTCTGGAACAGATTGTGGTCGAAAACCGAGGCTCCATTGTATACAGAACTCCAATCTTTTAAATGCTAAATATTTTTGTGGTGTAAAAAACTTGAGTGTGGAGATTTTTTTTAGCATATTCAATGATACACCAAAATGTATCTCGCTAGCCAGGAGAAGCCACACAGCCTCCTCGTGTTCTTTGGCAACATTTTCCCATAGTCTCACAGTCTTCTCACAGCCTCTTTCCCTTTAGTGATCAGGTCACATGGGCAAAGGGAAGGGAACGCGAGAAGAATGGGCGCGTCAAGGAACGTAAAAGACGCTCGAGTGAAAAAAAAACAAGCGGCCAAAAGCCCTCGCTGGCCTGCCTGCCACTTTTGAAAAGGACAGCACTAAATGCTGCAGAATGCTGCAGAATGCTGCAGAATGCTGCAGAATGCTGCAGAATGCTGGGGGCCCTCGGTGGCTGTTGCCATGGCTCTCACTTAGGAGATGGCTCCTTACGCCCAAAAATGGTGCTGCTCCTTCATGCTCTGGTTTGACTGCAGATTTATGGGAAAAGCGCCTTCCTCCCTTGTAGCCCCATCAATATGGTCGTCAAACATGTACTGTGCGATGCGACATTCAAGTGGCACAGGTGTCGCCACTTTAAGTCTTAGGCTAACATTAGATCCTGGCCACCCATCTGAAAAATGTCTCGCCACGCCCCTGGCTCCATTCATACTTAAGGTGGCTCGAGCAATGATTAAAAAAACAAACCAGAATTTAGAAATACCGTTTTTTTCCATGTATAATGCGCAAAATTTAACTACCGTATTTTTCGCACCAAAAGGCGCACTGGATTATAAGGCGCAGCACCCTCATTGAATTTTTTATTTTAGAAATTATTTCATATATAGGGCGCACCGGATTAAAAGGCGCATAAAATAGAAGCTATACTGCAACAAACTGAGGTTGACTAGGGTTGCGGTATGCATCCACTAGCCCAGCGGTGGCCAACCTGCGGCTCTTTGGCTGGTTTCATGCGGCTCTTTTACGTTCATATCAACATTTGTGTTTATTTTTCGTGCGTATTTGCTTCGCTTGAGTTCAATATGGTATTTTGGTCAAACGCGCATGCGCGTGAGGTGAAATCCCGCAAAGGAGGAGGGACAAACAGAGCGATTGGTTTTGCTGGCTTTTTAATGAATGGCGACTGTGACTACGGGGGCCCATTAGGTCCAGAAAAGCTGACAAGACGCTTGCCAAAATGGCAAGGAAAAAATGCACAGCTAAACGAATATATGACGATGAACACAGGACATTTTTAACAGAGTTAAAGTTGTTTTTTGTTGAACGCTATGGCAAGCCATTCTGCCTGATATGTCGGACATCATTGGCGCATTTAAAAGCTTCAAATGGTCAGCGCCACTTCAGCTCACTTCATGCCAATATCGATAAGGACTTTGCAAAAGGGACTGAATTTCGCAAGCACAAGTTTGGAGACTTTGAAAAGTCAGGCAGAAAAATAGGTACAGTTTTTCAAAAAAATTACGAAGCACTCAGAGACCGTCACACTTGCATTGTTTCAACTGGCTTGGAACATTGCATGGGCTAAAAAGCCATACAATGAAGTGGAGTTCGTTAAAATATGCCTCAGTGACGTTATTGAAATCTTGTCTCCTGAAAACGACGAACTCAAACGAATGGTCTGTCCCGCCACACATAGTAAGTGAAAAAACTTATTATGTTTTTGTTTGTGGAATTTGTTGAACTGAGAGTTTGTCTGTGTGAGACAATGCACACAATGTTCATTGTTGAAAATGTGGTCTTTGGTCTGTGGTTTTAGTACTGTAGGAGTCAATTTGTCATTATCATGTTGGTGCGTGACATAATAATGTCACACAATAAATTTGGCTGAGCAGAGGGGTGTGTGTGTGTGTGCGTGTGTGTGTGTCTGTGGTGCGCGTGTGTGTGTGTGTGCGTGTGTGTGTGTGGGGGGGGTGTTCATGTGTGCTCATGTGTATGATGTGGCTCTTTGCGATGACACAGTAAAAAATGTGGCTCTTAGTCTCTGACTGGTTGGCCACCCCTGCACTAGCCAATAACCAATGAGCCCTCTGTAAACAATCGCGTTTCTCAAACAGTCGCCTATAAAATGATCAGAACTGACTAAAGTTCGATCTAACACTGGTACTGCTTACCTATGTTTCCCTTCCATATCGATCCGTAAATTTACTCGAAACATTAACAGAGCAGCCTATTTTGACATGAAATAGCCTTGTGCGTATAGCAGCTATTATTATAGCATTAGCCACCCGCAAACTCCCATGAGCCTCAGCTCGCAGACCCCCATGAGCCTCAGCAAAGTGTAAACAATCGCGTTTCTCAAACGATCTCCTATAAAATGATCGGAACTGACTAAAGTTTGATCTAACACATTGGTACTGCTTACCTATGTTTCCCTTCCATATCAATCCGTAAATTTACTCGAAACATTAACGGAGCAGCCTATTTTGAAATGAAATAGCCTCGCGGGTACAACAGCTATTCGGTGACGCCCCCTGACCACAGTTGCCTGACCAATGTTGGGAAGCGATGCGACCTTGTAATTTACTAGTCGTACTAAAACGCACTGAAACATTTTGGCAGAGCACTGTGTACAACCAGTATGGATCAACAAATTCATCAATTGATCCATATATAAGGCGCTCTGCATTATAAGGCGCACTGTGGTTTTTTGAGTAAAATGTAAGTTTTTAAGTGCGCCTAATAGTGCGGAAAATACGGTAATTTATTGTCCTAAAATCTGGGGTGCGCATAATACATGGGTACAATTTTATTTTAATATTTTTTTTTAATTTTTTTTTGAAGAAAATCATGGTACAACAATGTTTGAAGAAAATCTTGTCACGGATGGTTCTTTACAACGTCACTTTCCTCTCTTTTCATTTTAACCTAACTGATCGCGGTGGTGCCTTTCTGGGCAGTCGGAGAAATCAACGCCAACAAAAAAAATACATCCAGCCTAGTTAAGAAATCACCAGAAAGATCACCATGACAATTGTGAATAATAAATAAATAATTATTATATATATATTATTATTATTATAATAATAAATAATTGTGATAAATAACTGGAACATCACTCAAATATTGGTGATCCCGTTGAGAGCAATGTTCCCTCTAAGCTGCGCGCGTGCGCAATCGCGCACTGCCCGCACATTCTCAGCGCACAAGAAAATCTATCCAGCGCATAAACAACATCCCACATCCCATCCCCCCCCCCCCCCGAAGCGAAGCGAACACGCAGCGTTTGACGTCCCATTACCTTACATTACATTATATGAAAAATTAGAGGGAACATTGGTTGAGAGTCTCACATATTTCTTCGCTATCGAGTTTGCTACTGCATGCGCAGTGATACTGACCGGCAGAATAACATCCGGTTGTTCCCAAAGATGATCTTTTTTCTGAAATAATTTTCCGTTTACGGACTTAAGTAACCCGGCTGGGTCATACCAAAGACTATAAAAATGGGACCCATTGCCTCCCTGCTTGGCACTCAGCATTAAGGGTTGGAATTGGGGGGTTAGATCACCAAATGATTCCCGAGCGCGGCGCCGCTGCTGCTCACTGCTCCCCTCTCCCCCAGGGGATGGATCAAAATCACACGGGGATGGGTCAAATGCAGAGGACAAATTCCACCACACCCAGATGCGTGTGTGACGATCATTGGGACTTTAAATAAATAAATAAATAAAAAATGTCAAAATTTGGGTGAGTATTATACATGGGTACAGGCTTTTTTCCAGCATTGACATGCCATTTTTAGGGTGCGTATTATACATGGGGGCGCATTATACATGGAAAAAAACGGTACTGGACAATGTGGAACAATCTGTTCCCTTGACTTTAAAAAAAAAACTTTCAAGATCGTCTTCCCCAAAGGAAAGGTGTCAAAGAGAAATTTGTTTTCTTCCAAAGGTGCTGAAGGCCACTCAAGCTCACGCCTTGACTGACCAACTGACATCTGATGCAATACAGCTGTAGGTGGACATCTGTCCGTTCTTTTCAATGAAGGAATTAGATTTGTTATGCAGACAAATAGAAATGCAATTTGCGATCGTGGTCCTGGCAGCGCTGGACCACATTTTGCCCATTCCACTATATTGGAACTGATAAAGACATGGATGGAGGTGAAAGTGTGCCAGTCCTACTAAATCCTACTAAATCAGTAATCCATCCCCATGCAGTGACCCCAAATCCTCCATGTGCTATATATGCACAACACGTATGCACGTAGCCTCAAAAAAGACAATTTCTTGGGGATTATCTGTTTGTGTGGTGTCTGATTCCACACAGGGGCTAACAGTGTGATTACCCCACACCCCTCCCCCTTGAAAAATACTCAATGTGGACCCCGTGCCAGCTTCCACTCGACTAGGTGGTTATGCAAGGAGGGTCGAGGCAAAACCTGAGAGCCAGAGGTCAAGGCCTGGTGCGATGCGGATAGAGAGGCAAGCTGCAGATATTCCACACAAACTCGATGAAAGCAGGCGAGAGGACTGAAGCGAGTGCTTCAAGTCGGCATTCTTGCAAGAGGAGTGAAGCGAATGCTTCAAGTCAGCAGTCTTGCGGGGCTCGGTGGCAAAACAACGGTGACCAGAGAAGAAAAGAACAAGAAGTCATTTTTAGTCAACGGTCATGGCGTTTGGGAAGGCAACTTCTGCAGTGGCCTTTATTCCACTGACCTCACCCTGACCTTGACAGGGTTCAATCCTGTTTCGAGCCATTCGAGAAACACAAGCAGCTCACATGCAGCCCCGAATCAGACCCGCAGAATCAAAGCCGACGAGTTGGCTGCGGCGCGAGGAGAAGACCTGTGTCATCGTGCATGTCTGTGCGAGCTCATTTGCGTGTTTTGGTGATGTTATGTCGAAAAATAGGGAAGAGGTGACCTTTCATCTGCGCCAACCATCTGTGTGGTTAGCCTACTTGAAAGGTCACCACCACAGAGGAGGCGAGCAACAGCCGGAGGCTTTGGGTCGTCATTGTTGATAAGGCGCAGATTAGCTTAATAGTTTTGGTTGAGCTCATTTGTCTCGGAGTAAGAACAGAAGGTTCAACCAAGAATTTTCTCATGACAAATGACCAATATTCACTTACACACTGCTTGCCACTTGATGTTGTCATGAGAAGAACTCTCCTGTGCTAATGATGGCTTGCTCGCTATTGGACGGACGGACAGATGGATGGATCCATAGCTAGAAAGAAAAAAAGAAAGAAATCCTCTGAACATCAAATTTTAATTTCAAACTGAACAGGATACAGCTGGAACATGTCATGTGCTATGCTCATGATTGACATCCTACTTTAGCGAGAGCTAACTACAATTTATGATGGGTGTTAAGTCTCGCGTGAGTTATATCAGCTTATCGCGATTGTTGCAGCCCGCGCGCAGTGGTAAATTACAGACGGCGGGAGTTAAAGTGGCAGGTATCGACTGAGCGTGTGCGTATTTGCCAAAAATATGGCGGAACCATTAGGCCACGGATGACAAGGAGACACTCACAACACAGGAAGAGGAAGAGCGATCCCGCCGAGGAAGAGTGATCACGTCGAGGAAGAGCGATCACGTCGAAAAGCGATCACGCCGAGGCTTCTTCTTTGTCAGGAAGTCGTCAAGCCAGCAAACGTCGGAGCTTTCCAGCGCCATCGGCTCCGCGGCCGACGTCGGATTTCGCTCCAGCAACGCCAGACCCGCGGCCGCCATTGGGGTTCCTCCAGGCGTCATCAGACTCGCGGCCACATTAGGGTCCCACCTCAGCGTCCCCGGACCCGCGGCCGTCGCCGAACCTCGAGCCAGCAACGCCGGACCCGCGTCTGTCGCCGGACTTCGTCCCAGCAACGCCGGACCTGCGGCCGTCGCCGGACTTTGTGCCAGCAACGCCGAACCCGTGGCCTTCACCGGACCTCTAGCCACCTGCGCCGGACCAGCGATCATCCCCCCAGGAGCCAGCCAACACCAGGTACCAGGAGGCCAGCTACCACCAGGCCCAGTAGGCCAACAACATCAGCCCCACGAGGACAGCCACCACCAGGCCTAGTAGGCTAGCACCACCACCCCCAGGAGGAGAGCTACTATCAGGCCCAGTGTGCTAGCACCACCAGCCCCTGGAAGAGAGCTAACATCAGGCTCAGTAGCCTAGCACCACCAGCCCCAGGAGGACAGCCACCACCAGGCCCAGTAGACTACCATCACCAGGCCCAGGAGGACAGCCACCACCAGGCCCAGTGGGCTAGCACCACTAGCCGACCCAGGAGGAGAGCTGTCACCAGGCTGAGTGGGATAGCACCACCAGCCCCAGGAGGAGAGCTACCATCAGGTCTAGATTGGCAGACCTGATGGCCATGAAAGTGCTTCAGAAGGACATGGAGGAGCTGAAGTTATCAGTGGAAGTGATGTCTTCAAATGTGGAAACCATAATGAAGCAACAGGCAATTATTACAGAGCTGATGGGAGAGGTGAAGCAGCTCAAACAATTAAACATTGAACAAAATAAGAAAATTGTCAGCCTGGAAAATAGATTAGGCAGTTTGGAGCAGTATTCAAGAATGAAGGATGTCATCATCACAGGTTTAAAGATCAAACCACGGACCTACCAGCAGGCTGTGAAAGGCCTTGCTACTGAGGACAATCCTGAACATGAGGAGACAACCGAGGAGCAGGTAAAAACTTTCCTCCAGAGTAAAGACATCGTTATTGACATTGTCAATATTGAGGCATGCCACACTCTGCCAACCAAGAGTCTAAATGGCAAGCCTGTCATACCATCTATAATTGTCCGATTTACAAACAGGAAAAATAAGATAAATCTGCTCAAACAAGGTAGAAAACTACAAGGCACGAATGTATACATAAATGAACACCTCACCAAGAAAAATGGTGAAATAGCTAAGAAAGCAAGAGCTCTTAAGAAAAATGGTAAAATATAGTCCACTTGGACTGCTGGTTGTAAGGTGTTCATCAAAACTGTTGGGGCAGCAGAAAGTTCTCATGGTTTCTGCATCAGTGTCAATGAGCAACTTAAGAGGTACGAAGAAGACCAGTAATCTGTACATCATTCTGTTGAACCTAAGGTTGTGGTACTCTTAGATCACGAAAGGTAAAAACTTGGTGAAATGATCAACCCACCATGAACAGTATTGACAAATGCCTTTCTTCTCCAACTGGTGTGTTTAATAAACAAGCACTGATAACTGAAAATGAAGAATTTGGTTTGAAAACATTTGATTTCACTGAACATAAGGGATATGGTCTGTTATTTATTCATCGCTCGTTTTATTTTATTTATTATTTATGGGTTTGTGCCTTCTTGTTTTTGTTTTGTGTCGCCTACTTGTATGTCTCGTCACCGTGGGATGGAGAAAACGGAATTTCGGTTTCTTTGTGTGTCTTGACATATGAAGGGATTGACAATAAAGCTGACTTTGACTTTGACTTGACTTTGACTTTGATATGACATAGAGAACAATATTGATCCTGTGAATAAGGAATTGTAAATACTATACTGTAGCGCAATTTAACAAGAATGTAACAACAAATAGAGCAATATCAATTACCATATTTTTCGGACTATAAGTCGCGTTTTTTTTCATAGTTTGGGAGGGGGGGCGACTTATATGTGAATTCTTTCATAAATTTAAAAAAAAAAAAAAAAAGAAGTGAAACCGCGATAAACGAACCGCGATGTAGCAAGGGATTAGTGTAATTTGAATTTCAAGTGACGTCAGCAGCACGGCGTGGCGGGGCGGTTGTTTACAAAAAGGACAAAGATTCGATCACGGGATGACGAAGATGGCGAAAGGGCCCCAGGTACTACCGGCATCATTAGCGGCTTTGTTTGTAAGTGACACGGAGGACGAAGAGTTTGAAGGATTTAATGATTTGGAGTGACACAGAAGGTTTAAAAAACTATTATGGCTTTTACGCACGCCCGGTGCTACTCTACGGAGCTCTCTTTCACCTCCGTGGATGAAAGTTGGGGGCCGGCGCTCGGCCGGGTGGCTGTCCGGTGACCGTGGATGGGGCTCGGACATGGCTTTTACGCACGCCCGGTCCGACTCTACGGAGCTCTCTTTCACCTCCGTGGATAGAAGTCGGGGGCCGGTGCTCGGCCGGGTGGCTGTCCGGGGACGGTGGATGGGGCTCGGACTTGGCTTTTACGCATGCCCGGCCCTATTCTATGGAGCTCTCTTCCACCTCCGTGGCTGGAAGTGCCACCTCTGTGGATGGAAGTCCACGCCGCCACACGCCTGGAAGTCGACGCCGGTGCTTGGGGCCGTGTGGTGGTGAACTATTTATGTTATAGTTATTTGATATATTTTATTTCGTGTAGCAACAATATGTTTTTATCGTTACAGTTCAGTAGTTGTTGGCTCGGACGTGCTACCCAGTGCGTTATTTGATATATAATTTATATATCGTTATATGGGCCTGTGGAAAATTTTGAAGTGCAAGTGCTGTTAGCGGCGCGCACCCATTGTTGACATAAAGGACGATCGATGGATTTAATGAATTGGAGTGACACAGATGGTTTTATAAACGTGTTATTTATGTAATAGTTATTTGAATAACTCTGAATGTTACGTCAGGCCCGTTCTCAGCTCTTCGTTTGTGTTTATGTCACGTTAGCATACCTATCGTTTAGCCTGTTGTTGCTCGTTCATGTCTGTTCTTGGTGTTGGATTTTGTCGAATAAATTTCCCCCAAAATGCGACCTATACTCCGGAGCGACTTATATTTGTTTTTTTCACGTTATTGTGCATATTATGGCTCATGCGACCTATATTCCGGAGCGACTTTTAGCCCGAAAAATACGGTACTTTGTTTTACTTAAATTTAGTGTAAGTTTATTCGTGTCAAACCAACGCTGTAATTTTTTCATTTCAATACCCACAGTATCCAGTAGTTGATCCAGGTCATCCCCACTGCAAAGCAGGTTTGTGTCATCTGCAAAAACTCCGGCCTTGAGTAACCTGGAGACCTTGCACATATCATTGACATACAAAATAAATAACAAGGGGCCTAATATTGAGCCCTGAGGGACCCCACACTTTACCTGCTTTAGTTTTGATTTACAGTCCATAAGTTGCACATATTGGTTCCTGTTGGGTAAATAACTGTTTAACCAAGTGAGTGACATACCTCGTATCCCATATCTTTCAAGTTTTGTTAACAATATTTCATAATTTACAGTATCAAAAGCTTTCTTAAGATCCAAAAGAACACCTACAACATATTGTTTATTTTCAATAGCTGGTGTTATTTCAGCTACAAAATCTAACAAAGCTAGTGTGGTGGTCCTATTTTTTCGAAATCCGTACTGTTGGTCACACAGAATATTTAGTTTTGTAATAAAATCATCAAGCCTTTTATAAAATATTTTTTCTAATATTTTGGAGAATTGTGGGAGTGGAGATATTGGCCTGTAATTTGAGAATGTGTGTTTGTCCCCAGCTTTATATATCGGAATAATTTTAGCAGTTTTCATTTCACTCGGAAAAACACCAGTTGTCAAAGATTGGTTGCAGATATGTGTAAGGGGTTTCACCGCACATTCAATAATATTTTTAACAAGTGACATATCTACCCCATTACAGTCAGTTGACTTTTTACCTATAGATTCTCTAACAATTTCTATTATTTCCTTCTCATTCGTTTCCCTTAGAACCATACTTTCGGCTATGGGTACATCCTTAATTAGGTCACTTGTACTACCTCTTTTTGCTACTTCCTCTGCCAAAGTGTACATACTGCAATTGTGTTGGCACTCCCTGCCTTCTGCTGGCGTGTGGGCAACTTTTGTGCCATAATTCCTCAATTTAGAAGTTTTATTTTGAATTTGAATTTTTTTTTAATTTGGAAAATAAATCTGCGATGTAGTGAAACAGCGATAAACGAACCGCGATGTAGCGAGGGATTACTGTATATGGCATTGGCCTTCTCACATATGATCGTTTTAGTGATCGTTTTGCCAGCAATGTCCTTGTCCTCTATCCATACAAGCAAAAGGCATTCCATCTCTTCCAGGGTAGGGCTGCGACGTTTAGAGATGATGGTGTTCCACTTGGATGGCTTGACCACTTTGAGGGCTTCCTTCTGCTTATTGATTGTCGAAATTGTTGATATGTTTTACGACCATATTGTTTCGCAAGATCATTCACGCACGTTTTCTTAAGATTTCGTGTTTTAATTGTAAGGAAATCCTTCTTCCTTTTTTCACCATTTCTACCATTTGCCTTAGCCTTCGTGGGACACTAACTGACGTCATCCCGACGTGCTGCCGTCTAGCGGGCTAACCATGATGACGTCGTATGTTGGGAATTACTTCGGATGTTGAGTCAAATATTTGATCAAATGTTGAAAAATTCGTATGTTTAAGCAATTGTTTGACTATAACGTGAGAGAAGACTGTGGCAGACAGTCTTTACTGCAATTGAAACTAATGAAGAGTGGAACGGGAAGCAGGGTGAGACTACAAAAGATGTGAATAAAACAGTAGACAGGGAACAATCAATGCAACTCGCTCCTTCTGTGTTTTTTGCAGCCCAAATGCACCGACAGCTCGCAACACTCTTTGCTTGGGGAAATAAGTACTGTAGCGCTCATTTGCACCTTTGGCGGGAAAGAATATGCTTTGCCTAAATTGGGGTGATTTCTCCTGGGGCCTACAACCTGCCCCCACTGCTGTTACAGCTGGTCATAGCATAATGACTGGACTCATGATTGAAGCTTTGGCCAGAACCCCATAGTTGTAGCGCTCTGATTATAGAACACAGATTTTGAAGCGGTTTTGTCATACCATGTGGGGTTATAGGTTACTTTGTATTTGATTTTGTCTTTTTTTTAAATCAGTTTCAATGAGTTTTAACAGTGCATTTGTTAGTCCTTGTTAGTTTTTTAATGGTTTTATTTCAGTTGAGGTTTTATCAATTTTACTATAATTTGTATTTTTATTACAAGAGAATCTGTATTTGCAAGATGAAAAAACATGACTCACTACTGCGTATGAGTATTTCACTTTTCTTGTTCTGTACAGCCATACAGAAATAAATACATTTAAAATTTACCATCAACGCTATCTGAAAGAATAGATAAAGGCTACAAGTGTTACGACTCTGTATTTTAGAATATAGAATAGAATAGAATGCCCTTTATTGTCATTTTACAACTTAGTTGTACAACGAAATTGGAGAGCTACTCCCTTTCCAGTGCAAAACATGACAAAAATTTAAAAAAGTATAAAGGAAGTCTAAGAATAAAGTGAAAGATCTTATTTACAGTATGTACAATGTGGGTGTTTATATTAACATGAATGAGGTATGTACAGAAAGTAAATAATAAATAGTTATTGCACGTAGTTTTAACCTATTGCACGTAGTGTTAACAGCAGCAGTGACAGTGTGTGTATAAAGGTGCATTGGTGTTGTATTATAGCTGGTGTTGTTTCCTCTCAGAGTTTAGTGTGGTGATGGCTCTTGGGAAGAAACTGTTTTTCAGTCTGGTAGTCCTTGTATGAATGTATCTGTGGCGCCTCCCAGAAGGAAGCAACTCAAACAGCTGGGAGGCGGGATGTGTGTTGTCTTTGATGATGTGAGCTCTGCTGACGCACCGGGTGTTGTATATGTCCGTTGTGGTAGATTGGATCGAGCACTCAGTGCTCGACTGTGTTTGTCTGTCAGTATTGGAGGTTCAGTGATCGTGTGGTGAGGTCTGTGTGTAGTCGTGACGGAGCACCCAGTAAAGATCGGCTCGTACTGCATCCTTGCCTCCGTGTGTTATTGTTAGAGCAACCAATAAGCAACCCACTATAAGTGACAACACTACAATAGTTCATCAGAGCATAAAGCCACAACATCCGTCAGGGAGGGGAGAGGGCAGCCAACGATCCTCTGCGCTGCTTTGACTGTCCTCTGGAGCCTCCCTCTATCTGCAGCAGTGCAGCTCCCATACCAGGTGGTCAGGCAGTACGTCAGCAGGCTCTCAATGGAGGAGCGGTAGAAGGCCAGCAGAAGCTTCTGATCCATGCTGTTCTTCCTGAGGACTCTTAGGAAGTGTAGACGCTGCTGAGCCTTCTTGATGACAGCTGAGGTGTTGCGTGTCCAGGAGAGGTCATCAGAAATCTGGACTCCCAGGAATCTGATGTCGTGGACCCTCTCCACACTCTCGCTGTTGATGTAGAGGGGAGGGGGATCTCTTTTTTTCCTTCTGAAGTCCACGATGATCTCCTTTGTTTTCTTGGTGTTCAGAGCCAGGTTATTTGCGGAGCACCAGTTCGTGAGCTTCTGGACCTCCTCCCTATAGGCTGTCTTGTCACCATTTGAGATCAGCCCAACCACTGTAGTGTCATCAGCAAATTTAACAATCATGTTGTTGCCGTGGGCCGGACTGCAGTCATGGGTATAGAGACAGTAGAGGGGGCTCAGCACGCAGCCCTGTGGTGAACCAGTGCTCAGTGTGCGTGTAGAGGAAAGGTTGGGGCCAAGTCTCACAGTCTGGGGCCTGTTGGTCAAGAAGTCTTTAAAGGGTACCTTTGGTCAACCTGTATAATGCAGGCACTGATTTAGTATAAAGTAAATGTACAATATCAAAAAAGAAATAACACAACACCTCTTAGGGACAAGAGATATATAGCCTGAAACATTGCCGTTTGACTGGCACTTTTGCTGCCTGGGGAAGAAATATGGCACCCCGGATATGACGTCACCAAGTTGATTCCGTTGTCAATGCATTCCGTTGCTGGCTTGTCAACACTGAAACCTGACTCGTAAAAAAGCATTATGTCGTCCAGTGAGGAAGAGATTGGGGCTAGAGGATATATATACGAGCCAGATAAGGCAACATATTCTTCATTATTACTAAGTGATCAGATAATTACTCTAGTGACAGCTCGGAGGACGATATTTCGTACCAAGTGCGTGATGGGAGATCAAAAATGTCGTCTGCTGCTTGATGCAAATGTGGAAACTGTGTGCAGGAAAAAAACAGATGAAGAGTGTTTTTGTGACCAGAACGTCTGGGATGATCGTATTGAAAGCCGAGCTGTAGTCCACAAAGAGCATTCTCGCATAGCTCTGCTGCTGTTCCAGGTGACTCAACACAGTTTGTTCGTCTACACTTGCATAGTAGGAGCTTGACAGCAAACATCTCTAAGATCGAACAATGTTTAAAAGATGTGAATAACCAGTTTACTGTAATTGCAATATCTGAAACCTGGTTAAAGGATGATCAGTCTGAAAAGATTGACATAGTGGGGTATGAGAGTTATACATTAAATAGGAAGGTAAAAAGATGTGGAGGAGTTGTTCTATTAATAGATAAAAACTATAAGTGTAAGATAGTAAGAAGTATGTCTCAAGCAATATCATGGAATGTATTACTGTTGAAATAGAAATGGAATCATCTAAAAACATTCTGGTAAGCTGTGTATACAGATGTCCAGGTTCAAGTATTGAGACATTTAGTGAACTATTATCAGGAATGTATGAAAGAAAAATCAATCCGAAAATGGTCTTTGTCTGTGGCGATTATAATATAGATCTCTTGAACCCACTTCAGCTGACTCCAGTAACAGAATTTATAAACTTAATGTACAGTATGAGTCTCTACCCCGCAATAACCCGTCTGACTAGAATCACATCTCACAGTGCCACAATAATTGATAGTATATTTACAAATGTAATTGAAAAGAAAGTAAAAACTGGACTGATAAACGATTCAAGCGACCACCTGCCAGTGTTTGCAGTGATCCAGAACTGTACAAAGAAAAAAAAGGATGCTATAACTTTTAAAATGTGTAGAATGAACTCTGGTAATTCAGTTAACTCATTTAAAAATTATCTTTTAAAACAAGACTGGAAAAGGTATATGTGGGTGATGTAAATGAAGCTTATATCACATTCATGGCCATCGTATCCGAACTTTACGATAAAAACTGTCCTCTTGTAAAGAAAGCAGTTAAACAAAGTTCAGTGGAAAAACTATGGTTGGAATCTTAAATGCTTGCAAGAAGAAAAAACTATTTTACAAAGATTTCTTAAAGATAACAACAAAGGAAGCTGAATTAAAATATAAGACTTACAAAAATAAATTGATTAAAATAATGAGAAACAGTAAAAGGAACTATTGTAGCAAAATACTGGAGGAAAACAAGAATAACATAATAATTACATGGAAAGTGTTAAATGAGATTATTAAAAACAGAACTGGAAAGCCAGGATATCCTTCTTATTTTCTAAACAGTAATAACATAACTATAAATGATCTTACTATGATTGCAGAGGAGTTTAATGACTACTATGTTGGTATTGGGCCTCCTTTGGCAGCGGAAGTAGCAAAAAAAGGTAGTACAAGTGACCTAATTAAGGATGTACCCATAGCCGAAAGTATGGTTCTAAGGCAGGGGTGGGCAAACTTTTTGACTCGCGGGCCGAACTGGGTTCTAAATTTGGACCGGAGGGCCGAACCAGGAGCAGATGGACGTAGTGTTTGTGTGAAGTAATATAAGCGACCTGTAAAGGTCATTGCATAAAAGATTTTGGCCTTTAGTAGGTAGTAAAGCATGGATATTCCAAACAAGTTTTTTGAAAACAAATGCATTTATTAACAGCATTAAAAAAAAAAAAAGAATTCACTAAAAAATTGCTATCAGTGATTCTCATAAAATACGACACTGTTATTATGAATAACAGTCTCCATCACTTCAGTGCCTGCAGGTCAGATTAATGAAAGATGTTTATCTTATGAGATCACATCAAACGGCAAACATTCTGACCAAATATATCATCTTGAAGAATCGGTGAAAGCATACATCCAAATAAAGTAATCAAAACGGCAACACGGTGAGGGGTATCTGAAAATCAGAGCAGAGTTTTAACTCACAAACACCTGGTAACAGAGGTGAGGAAACGGGAAACACTTCCTTAAAGTAAGCCTTAAGAACTTTACAGGTTAAGATTAGTCGCAAACAGGTGGTGCATCAATGTCCTTGAGCATCCTGCATTGTTTGAAAATGAGAATGGTCGCTAGTTTCAATCCCTGCTATGTGTACAAATCATATTCAAAATGCATTTTTTTACAACAAACTTGAGAGCCTCCCCTTCATTTTCAGTGGAACAGTGTTGTTGGTCTCCCTTTTTTGCTAGTGCGTCATAGTCTGGAGTAAAATTTGTTGTGGCAATTCTTAGGAGAGATCCGAGGTGTTGGTCCGTTTACCTCGATCTGTGACGGGTTGATGTTGATGTGGCTGAACGTCACGTCGCGTACGTCGAGCCAAATTGGCCACTCTTTTTTAAACACTCGGCACTGTGTCCACCTTGCTTTTCCTTGAACAACTCATTTTAATAGAAGGATTCCAGGGGAAGGTTTGTGGGTGGCTTTAGCGTAAAACTGTATCTGAAAACTCAGCGCGCGAATTACAAGAATGCTGTCGTCACAGCCCACGCTCTAAATTCGGGACTGATACAAATAGAGCGCGAGTGCGCCATGTCCGTACTACTGAGTACGTACACGCACTTGTGAGTGTGCACCGAGCTTTCTGACACAGCTTCCGGTAGTAAATGCGCAGGCGAGCGGTTCCCCATCTACTGGGGAAACGCAGTCATTGCAGGCAAAATGACCCAAAGAAATGTTTAATAATAGAATTTGTTCAGGGTTGGCGGGCCGGATTAAACGGTCCCGTGGGCCGGATGTGGCCCGCGGGCCGTAGTTTGCCCACCCCTGTTCTAAGGGGAACGAATGAGAAGGAAATAATAGAAATTGTTAGAGAATTTAAAGGTAAAAAGTCAACTGACTGTAATGGGATAGATATGTCACTTGTTAAGAATATTATTGAATGTGCGGGGAAACCCCTTACACATATCTGCAACCAATCTTTGACAACAGGTGTTTTTCCGAGTGAAATGAAAACTGCTAAAATTATTCCGATATATAAAACTGGGGACAAACACACATTCTCAAATTACAGGCCAATATCTCCACTCCCACAATTCTCCAAAATATTAGAAAAAATATTTTATAAAAGGCTTGATGATTTTATTACAAAACAAAATATTCTGTGTGACCAACAGTATGGATTTCGAAAAAAAAAGGACCACCATACTAGTTTTGTTAGATTTCGTAGCTGAAATAACAACAGCTATTGAAAATAAACAATATGTTGTAGGTGTTTTTTTGGATCTTAAGAAAGCTTTTGATACTGTAAATTATGAAATATTGTTAACAAAACTTGAAAGATATGGGATACGAGGTATTTCACTCACTTGGTTAAACAGTTATTTACCCAACAGGAACCAATATGTGCAACTTATGGACTGCAAATCAAAACAAAAGCAGGTAAAGTGTGTAGGCCCCTTGTTATTTATTTTGTATGTCAATGATATGTGCAAGGTCTCCAGGTTACTCAAGGCCGGAGTTTTTGCAGATGACACAAACCTGCTTTGCAGTGGGGATGACCTGGATCAACTACTGGATACTGTGAGTATTGAAATGAAAAAATTACAGAGTTGTTACAATTAACTTACACTAAATTTAAGTAAAACAAAGTACCGTATTTTTCGGACTAAAAGTCACTCCGGAATATAGGTCGCATTAGCCATAAAATGCACAATAACGTGAAAAAAAAACATATATAAGTTGCTCCGGAGTATAAGTCGCATTTTGGGGGAAATTTATTCGACAAAATCCAACACCAAGAACAGACATGAATGAGCAACAACAGGCTAAACGATAGGTATGCTAACGTGATATAAACACAAACGAAGAGCTGAGAACGGGCCTGACGTAACATTCAGAGTTATTCAAATAACTATTACATAAATAACATGTTTATAAAACCATCTGTGTCACTCCAATTCATTAAATCCATCGATCGTCCTTTATGTCAACAATGGGTGCGCGCCGCTGACAGCACTTGCATTTCAAAATATTCCACAGGCCCATATAACGATATATAAATTATATATCAAATAACTATTACATAAGCAATAATACTATCAAACCATCTGTGTCACTCCA
Organism: Syngnathus acus; assembly: GCF_901709675.1. Lineage (NCBI taxonomy): Eukaryota > Metazoa > Chordata > Actinopteri > Syngnathiformes > Syngnathidae > Syngnathus > Syngnathus acus. The sequence continues at coordinate 276,603 of NC_051093.1, forward strand.
AATCATTAAATCCATCGATCAAATTCCTCGTCCTTTGTCAACAACGCCGCGCGTGCGCCCTGACGTCAGCCTCGTCGTTATTCCACAGATCTAGTATTTAACTATATTGTAGCTTTAACAAAGTACAAGGAAAGACGTGGGTTTGGTAAACAGCTCTTTATTTAACAAAACAAGAGTTCAACAAGCCAACAACTGCTGAACTGTAACGATAAGAACATATACAAGTTGCTACACAAAATAAAATATATCAAATAACTATAACATAAATAGTTCACCACCACACGGCGTGGACTTCCAGGCGTGTGGCGGCGTGGACTTCCATCCCCGAAGGTGGCACTTCCAGCCACGGAGGTGGAAGAGAGCTCCATAGAATAGGACCGGGCGTGCGTAAATGCCATGTCCGAGCCCCATCCACCGTCCCCGGACAGCCACCCGGCCGAGCACCGGCCCCCGACTTCCATCCACGGAGGTGAAAGAGAGCTCTGTTGAGTAGCACCGGGCGTGCGTAAAAGCCATAATAGTTTTTCAAACCTTCTGTGTCACTCCAAATCATTAAATCCTTCAAACTCTTCGTCCTCCGTGTCACTTACAAACAAAGATGCCGGTAGTACGTGGGGCCCTTCGTCATCTTCGTCATCCCGTGATCGAATCTTTGTCCTTTTTGTAAACAACCGCCACGCCGCGCCGCGCTGCTGACGTCACTTGAAATTCAAATTACAGTAATCCCTTGCTACATCGCGGTTCCACTTTTTTTTTTTTTTTTTGAAAATTTATGAAAAACTTCACATATAAGTCGCTCCTCAGTATAAGTCACCCCCCCACCCAAACTATGAAAAAAAACGCGATTTATAGTCCGAAAAATACGGTATATTTGGAAACCGTCCGACTAACACAGATAAAATTCTTACAATAGATAATATAGAAATAGAAAGAGTAAATGAAATAAAATTTCTTGGAGTGCTTATAGATAATAAATAAAATTGGAAACCACATATAATGTAAATCAAATCAAAAATTTCAAAATCATTAGCAGTATTATATAAAGTAAAAGACCTTATAAATCAGTCATTATATTCCTTGTACTGCTCCTTCATACTCCCATACATTATTTACTGTGTGGAGGTGTGGGGCAATACATATAAAACAAACACAGATCAAATGTTTATTCTTCAAAAAAAAGCAATACGACTTGTAAATAATGCTGATTATAGAGAACCATCTAACCCTCTCTTTATTAAACTGAACTCACTGAAATACAACGACCTGGTCGACTTTAAAACCATCCAACTCATGTATAAAATAAAAAATGATCAATTGCCAAACAGTATCCAGAGGTTGTTTGAGTGGAGGGAAAGTACCTATTATTTAAGAGGAACACTTATGTTTAAAAGAGATTTGGTGAGAACAAACTTAAAGTTACATTGTATAACAGTTAAAGGTGTGGAATTATGGAACACCAGCAGTGAAGAACTAAAGAACGGTAGTACCTTACCTAAGTTTAAAAAAATGTATAAGGACAAAATATTGACGGGATACCGTAATATGCTGTGAAATTGTTTAAGTTGCTTTTGTATTTATTTTAATTTTTTTAAATATATTTGACTATGGTCAAATCTTGACAGAATTAAAGAGAAACATATGTAGTTACAAGGGGTAGAGTCAGATAAGCTTAGGCTTCCTTCTACTCCTTTTTGAACAAATATGAATTTACTATAAAGGGAAAATTATAATGCAATATCATTTTTTTATGCTCTATTGTACTATGGAGTTATAATTTTCTGTATTTTTACTGTTTTCTTGTATTTCTTTTAATGTTCGAAATAAAAAACAAACAAACAAACAAACATGATGGGCGAGTGCTGTAAATTTCTAGTTTGGTACGTTGAAAATAAATTCCTCAATTAATTTCCTGAGCTAGCGAGCAGAGTTGCTGTGAAATCTGTTCACAACTGCATCAGGTTTGCACGTTGCTTGGCAGACTTCATTGGGCACATTTGACAACAAAACACAAAAATAGTTATCATTGGCAACTCAGAACAGAGGCCTCGCGCTTCCCAACAAATCAGAAAAAGTACAGTGATAACTGCCAGGAAGCTCAACAAATGAAACACAATCATTGCCCTGTAAGAGAAGAGCCTGTTTGAAAGTGTCTGGAAACTAAGTTTGTGTGTTTGCGTGTGTATGTATGTGTGTGTGCGTTTCAGGGCCGGTTCTAGGAATGCACATAAGAGGGGGCAGTCAGAAATGTGAAGGGGCATGTTCTTTATTACCGTTTTTTTCCGTGTATAATACGCCCCCATGTATAATACGCACCCTAACAATGGCATGTTGATGCTGGAAAAAAGCCTGTACCCATGTATAATACGCACCCAATTTTTTTTTTTTTTTTTTTTAAGTCCCAATGATCGTCACACACGCAGGGAGGCAATGGGTCCCATTTTTATAGTCTTTGGTATGGTCCTAACTAGGCTGGATGTATTTTTTTTGTTGGCGTTGATTTCTCCGACTGCCCGTAAAGGCACCACCGCGATCAGATGAAAAGAGAGGAAAGTGACGTGCGGACATGTGAAAAAGGCGGCTCTGTATGGGAGAGACGTTGAAGAGGAATAAAAACACCCTTGGAAACCAAAACTTGCCCCTCGTCGTGACTCGGAGCCGCAACAAATGTTTCGGATTTGTGTAGGGTACATTGTGACAGCAAACGAGCAGGTGATCGAGCAAGCGTCTGATACAAGAGCATTGCGTTCGTATGGAGCGTGTTTGAAGTGAACAGCAGAGACGAAAGGAACAAGGCAAAGTGTTGTGAAATAAAATATTACCTGTAATACGCATTTTGTTATTTGCTGATTGTATTAAACTATCACATTCATTGTCAGTCAAGAAGAGAAGAGGACTATTATCCCTTCTTTGACGAAATGACCAGAGCACAGTACAAACACACTATTGTTCTTTCGGTATTTATTCAACCCACATTCTTTCACAACATGACAAGAAGAGAACAATACATAAATCAATACTCGTACCAGTACCATGATTTTCTTAAAAAAAAAAAAAAAAAAATTAAATTAAAAAAAAGAAATTAAAAAAAAATTGTACCCATGTATAATGCGCACCCCAGATTTTAGGACAATAAATTAGTTAAATTTTGCGTATTATACACGGAAAAAAACGGTATTTTATTTTTTTACACATTTTTAACACTTAGTGTTTTCTTCACGGCAATTGTTAGCTGTGTGTCCAGATCTCAACCTGGAGAAGTGGATTGCACTCTGTCAGGCCTCTACACTAAGACCTGTCCAGCTTGGGTGTCCCACCTGAAGATTAAAGTTCTGCTGGTATTGCTCTTAGGGTCACTGAGGCACGCAAACCCCCTGACCACAATAAGGTGGCAATCTTAAGTTGCTTTTGTATTTATCTAAAGAAAATATATAGTATATATACTATATATAAAATATATATATATATATATTTCTCTTTAATATATTGACTATGGTCAAATTCTTGACAGAATCAAACAGAAACATGTAGTTACATGGGGTAGAGTCAAATAAGCTTAGGCTTCCTTCTACTCCCTTTTGAACAAATATGATTTTACGATAAAGGAAAAATTATAATGCAATATCTTTTTCTCTTTCTTTTATGTTCTATTGTACTATGGAGTTATCATTTTTCTTTATTTTTGGTTTTTTTCTTGTATTTCTTTAATGTTCGAAATAAACAAAACAAACAAAACAAATCTCTCAGGGGGGGGAACATATAATATGAATGTTATATTAACTATTATTTGAGTTGTCGTTAATCATTAGTTATATCACGGGTCATCACGACGGGTTTGGTGGAGTTTTTACTGCTTCTTCCAACTCCTACCACGCTGACTGTAACTTGACACTATCTGGCTGCGTCTTGCCTCATTTGCATACTCACAGTGATTGGATGTTTACGGAGGGGCGCGGAGTCCTGACAGCAGGCTGTGTGAGGACACACACTGCACCGACATGAGAGAAGAGAGGGGGCTGATTAACGTGTGTTTCTATCAGCGGATTTTTCACTTCTAAAAGTTTGATTCGAGGGGGCAGGACATCTGCTTGAGGGGTTGCCCCCTCTTGCCCCTGCGTAGAGCCGGCACTGGTGCGTTTAGAATTACACTCTCGTCCTGCTAATTTTGGACACCTGCGTCCTGTCATAGTGAAAACATCCTGGCTTGGAAACCCAAACTATTGTTACTAAGATCCTAAATCGGCTTCACAGTCAACAGCTGAGTGGGTCACATGAGTGCAGAATGGAGCCCAAGTCTCTCACTGGGTTGTCGTAGGTGGCCCTCAATTAAAGATGGAAAGCGCAGATATCAATGCCTGAGGTACTTGCTAACTATTTCAGGAAACATCAACCAATGAAAAGCCTTCAGCTGTGTCGCCAAAATGCTCCCTCCATATGAGCGACATTTTCGAGGCCTTCTGATGTCCCTCCAAGCGTGAGAGTCACTACACAGGCCGCGTCATCAAACACACTATCGGCAGTCATGAGCACGGCTTCGCATTTTACAGCTAATCGACAATGCAACGTCCGGGCGTCCCCCAAGTGATGATATATTGAGCAAGTTGACAAATGGAGACTGCCTTAATCCGTGCACCTCATTTTGTCATGCAGCACGTGTCACGTTGGCCTCGAGTTACCAGCTGCCACTCCACATGAGACGCCCCCCGTCTGCCTGTAACGCAGCAAAATCCTAAAGAACGCCCTCAAGCACACGCGCGTGCGTACGTGCGTGTGTGTGTGCGTGTGTTGGGGGGGTGCAAGCAAAGATGGACGCGGGTGTTCATGCACAAAAAAATCATCTTAAAAAACCTCCCTGGCCTTTTTTATGCAATCCCATAAAATGAGGCGGATGGAGAGCTGCGATTATTGTTAGTCAGCTGTTCAGACGGCGATTCATTTACAAGAGCGCGGAGTGGATTTGTGTTCTGTGCGTGGACGCGCGTGTGAACATGCGCAGAGGCGAAGAGGGGGAGGCGCCGGTGGAGGGAGGGGTGCGCTGGCTATGGTTAATCTGTACGCGCGTTATGCAGAGCGCAATTTTTTAGTGAACAGCAGCGAGCGTCAAACTGGACTTTAGCGGATCGGTACTGATCGGCTACCGTCTGCGGTGGGCTTTTTATTTCGCAAGATGCTCAAACAAAGGATTTAAGTGGTGGGGGGAGCGAGGGGGGGAAATCACGCTTTTCTCTGTCGGACCTGTCGAAAACACATCCGCGGGTGGAGGGGTCAGCTGATCCGCTCTTCGTATGCCATTTGGGTTCTGCGACCAGCGTCTGTTCCGAAAGCGAGTCATTCGAAAGCAATTGGGCCGGCGACGCGAGTGTGGATGCGGAGAGTTGAGGACGACGACGCGGCTCTTTTCGAAATGTGATATGTGAAGCACGCAGTCTGGTCGACGCTGCCCACCGCACCTCCATACCAGCAAGCGGATCTATTTGCATCGATTCAAAAAAGGTCGGTCGTGTTTATCATGCCACCATAAATAGCTAATTTCGGATGCAGTAGGGTAGAGGGGGCGGGGTGGAAGTATGTGTGTGTGTGTGTGTGTGTGTGTGGGGGGGGGGGGGGGGGGGGGGGTCATGAAATTTGTTTTGTTTTGTTTGTTTACTAGTTATGGACTGAGCATCATTTCACCCCCCCATGCTGCTGGTGAAACTCTAGCGTCCTCCATTTTCATCCCCCCCAATACCCTCATGCTCACGCGGGCACGCAAGCGCTCACTGGGATATTTTGGGGAGTGCCAAGAAGTAAGGTGTAAGGTGTCATTCATTCTTCCAGGCACACACGCATTTGTAACAATGTCGCCTCAATCAAACACTCTTCTGGAATGCCCTGCATGGAGAGCCTGCCTTACATGCATGTGCCCAACATTGTCAAGAGGAGGATGGGGCTGCTGAGCCACGGCAAAAAGAGCATGTGTATGTTTCGATTCACCTGCTCCTTAGGTCAGCTAAAAGCAAGAGTGCCCCCCCACCCTGCTTTTTTTGGTGGTGGGAACACCAGCGGCACAGCACTGCCTGTGATTCAGCTGGAAATGGAGCCCAAATAGTCATTTGGGTGCCATTAGAGGGAGAGAAGGGACGTTTGAGTGGAATGGGTGCCTGTGGATGTGTCGGCGTTTGGGTTGCTCAATAGACGACTCTCAATTTGAGCCTCGTTGGTGGAACTTCATTGTCAGTTAGAATGCGTCATCCCATACATGTGTTTTTTGGGATAGGAACGGTCCCTTCAGCCGATTACAAATCTGCGACACAAGCACGAGAGGTTGGCAGTGAACTCACTTTGGCGCTCCCACTTGATCAAAGTAAACATACTGTCAGTGTCTATTTGGAATATCGTAACGCTTACAATGCAAAAGGCCATTGACAGCGACGGAAGAGTATCGCAGTGCCAGTTTTAGAACACAACAGCTACTTGAACACAAAAAGTGAAGCAACCCATGTAGACATAAAATATCATAACACTCACATATATTCTTAGTCCTTTGTGAAGAATGACTAATATGAGTACAGTCGTCAAACTCTTCTGGATTTAGAATGTCATTTTCACCATTGGAAATGACGAAAATCGGATTCATGGCTTGGCAGTGCAATAGGCGAGATAAGAAAGAGAATGTCCCTGCTTCCCCTTTTCATTTATGTCCATGCCTCAACCCCTCCTCCACACATGCACGCACATGCAGATCACCCCCACGCACACACACATGCACACACACGCACACACGGTACGTACGCAGAGAACACAGAGACACAAACAAACATGCACATCTCACACATTTGCAGATGCCTCACACACGTACATGTGCACGCGCCCACACACACACTTTTGGTCTTTGCAAATAATTGCTGTGACTTGTGTGTGCAAGTTGTGTCTTTCTACCTCGTAAAAAATTAAAAATGAGCAGATGACATGTAGGCCAAAAACATGATTGAGTCTATTTTGATGAGTTTGGGATGCCCCACCCCTGCACACACATCCCCAGACCCTGTCTGACCAGCCACATTGTGTGTTTATGTTGAATCACTACTACTGTTAATTGCCAAGTCAATTAGCATATGGTCCTGCCGTAAGCCCAGTCCCATGCTAATGAGACCTAATTAAGGCGATAGGGGACGCCAGCAAACCTGCATGCTGCCTCTCGGCAGTCACGCAGACTCCGGTTCATTTTCCCCAGCCCGAAAATTTCATCACTGACTTTGGACTCGTTTACTGACGTCCATCATTGTTGAAGATGAAAAGGCTCGCTGACATCATTGAGACAGATGGATGCATGATATTGTTGAACTAGGAAGTGAATTGTTCCCCCAGGGAGACAGTACTCCGGCTTGCATTTTGACCCCTCCCCCCACCCAACATAAGCGTCTGCCTGCTCACTAGCTGCCCAAGAGGGGACCGCAAAATATTAGCACAACGACAAGCCTAACAACAGTGCCGTTGTGCGCAAAAGTCCCTCACAACAAGCATGTGTCCTGTCAGCAGCTCCGTGACTAAGTGGACTTTATGTCATTCGCTCAAAGTTATTCTTGCTCAAGTAGGAGAAGAAGCAATAAACTCTATCTTTGGCACCAAAGATTACAGACATTTTACTTCATAAAACATTGGAGCCTCCAAGGTCAACTGCAAAGCCCCCCCCCCTTCCGTTTCAATGAATTGACACGCCATTCTACATTGCTATACACTGGAACAAGTCAGCCAGATATAGCTACTTTGGTGACTGCGTCTGGCTCGCGAACAAATCTGACATTTACACAATTGAAGTCATAAATAATTTTGTTATATTATCAAAGTAGAAAATAGACGTACTGAAATCAAAATGTTAAATTAGCTTTCAAAATATAAATTATGATCACATTTGCAATCCATCCCATCTGTTTTCTACCGCTGAAATCCACGGTTGCGTCATATCAGCCAATCCCAGTTGCCCTTCGGTGTACAGAAGGGTGATGCCAGGTCGGACAAAAAAAGCACGATTTTTAGTGGACAATACAGGGCCTATGGGGTCGTGAGAGGTAAAATTCCATCCGCTTTATTTAAAATTTCAGCTAGCTAGCTGGTGTGTGCCAGGCAAGCAAGAAAGATGACAATTACCGAACATTTCAGAGTGAGTGGACCGAAGAATTCGCATTTGTGGAGAGAGGAGGCTCTGCTACTTGCCTCATAGGCAATGAAAAAATTGCATCAATGAAATGCTCCAATATCAAGCGCCACCTTGAGCCATGACATGCTACATTTGCAATCAAATTAAAGATTAAAGATTAAAGTCCCAATGATCGTCACACACACACCTGGGTGTGGTGAAATTTGTCCTCTGCATTTAACCCATCCCCGTGTGATTTTAATCCATCCCCTGGGGGAGAGGGGAGCAGTGAGCAGCAGCGGTGCCGCGCTCGGGAATCAGTTGGTGATCTGAAATACCCAGCTGGGGACAGCAGAAAGTTAGCGTGTGAAGAGTTCCAGAGGAAGGTCCAAGCTAGTCAACAGCAACTCCGTGTATGGACCAGACAAGGTGACTTTAATTCAGCTCGTTTTGCTGGTGCATTAGCAATTGTGAGGAACGGAAAGCCATTCACTGATGGCGAGTATTTCAACATTTATGCTTGATGTGGCTAATGAACTTTTTGACGACTTCACGGATAAAGAAAAGATACTCAAACGGATAAAAGACATGCCTCTGTCAGCAAGAACCGGTCACAATCGGGCCATTATGACTGATGAGAGCCTCAACGCCTGCATGAAGCTCAACCTCACCGCATATCAACCGGTCTACAAAGCCATCAGCAAAATGATGCAGCCCCAGAAGTCTCATTAATGGTGAGGTTTTTTTTCTAGGCTTCAATATAAAAACCTTATTAGAAAGAATACATTAGTACACTCAAAAAATCATTGGTCTTAATTAAAATACATGCATTTAATTGTATTTAGCCTATCGGTTTTTTTTTTAAATGGTATGGCTCTCACGGGAATTTTTTTTTAAAAAAGGGCATTTATGGCTCTGTCCGTCAAAAAGGTTCCCGACCCCTGCGTTACAGGGTCAAACTATCAACATCAAACCTTTTCAAGTCACACTGGAAAATTCTTAATAGCCGCAAACAAGAAATGTTGTATTAAGCAAGTATAAAGTAAAATGACGGACGCGACATGACATCAAGGTTTGAACTGTCTCGCAAGTGTCAAAGACGTGAAAGGGAGGATAACAAAAAGGCGACTCATTTCTTATGACAGGCCAAACGTGCTGCTTGGGTTGTGGAAGATGTGTCGCTTCCATTCATGATGGCTTCCTCTCAACTGTCACACAGGCGTCAAAAGAAGTCAGTGTCAAGACCGGCAAGTTAAAAGAAAGAAAAATGACTCAACCTTACCTAGCCTGTTTGCAAGGTGTTTACACACAGAAATAATCCATCCTTCAATTTCCTGAAGTCCATCCCAGCAGTGTTTGGGCCGGAGGCAGACAACCCCCAACCCGTTGGCAGCCAATTGCAGGGCGCTGAGGGGATCCATCCCGGCCTCCCAGCAAAACAAACAAAACGAAAGTTACGAATGTAACTGCAATTCTATGAATCACGAATGCTTACAGCACTGAATGATTCCTGAGCGCATGCGCAGTCCGAGTAGGCATACCAAATTAGTCACCTGTGACCCCTGGATGACCCTAGACTGGTATAAAGTCCGGTGTCACTGGAGGCTTGTTCCCTACGGAATCTTCTTGCATGAACACGAGGATTCCGAGTGACAGGATGTCCTGGCGGCGTCTTCTATCCAGGAGAGACTGCAGGAACTGAACAAGACATGGGGTCAGCCCCGCGGGTCTCGCACCATGCCGCAAACATCCCCCACCGGTTGGCGTACAGCCAACGGGTGAATGGCGCCCTGGATTTTCCGCCTGACAGGCGAGGTACAGTGACTCAGCAGCAGGTCGGGCCCTTCAGCAGCCAAACACACAAGCGTAGGCTGGTTCGGATGCCAAATCGCCCTGTTGGGACAAAAGGTCCACCCTGACGAGGAGATGCCATGGCTCGCCGGAACACAGTCTGCCCAGCAGCGGGAACCATGTCCGGGCCAGCCAGAAGGGGGCCACCAGCAGCAGCACATGACTCTCCTGAAGAACCAGCTGAAGTGTCAGCCAATGGCCAGGAAGCAGCATCCAGGCATAAAGGCATAAAGAAGATGTGGCGGCCACGGGTACGCCAGCGCATCCAGACCCAGAGGGCTGGAGGCCTCCCCCAGGGAAAATCAAAGGGGACAGTGGGTCAACTCCCAGGAGGCCAAGAGATTGACCTCCGCCTCGCCGAAATGACACCATATCGCGTGCACCACGTCAGGGTGGAGGCGCCACTCTCCAGGAGAAGGACCCTGACAAGATAGGGTGTCTGCAACACTGTTTAGTTGGCCCGGCAGATACACAGCCCGCAGGCTGGCCAGACGGAGGACAGCCCAGAGGAGAAGGTGTCGGGACCGACTGTCCCTCTGGTAGTTTATGTGGAACACGGTCGAGGTGTTGTCTGACAGCACGAGCACATGCCTCCCCCACAGGTATGGCAAAAAATTGCATGAAAGCCAGGTGCACTGCACGTAGCTCCAGCACATTGATGTGGCAAGCGTGATCCCGCGCGGACCACTGACCCAGAGCCGTGCTGCCAGATGGCGCCCCCCCCCCCCGTGCGACTGGCATCCGGGACACCCCGCGTCAGAATAGCCTGGTCTCTCCAGGGCGCCAAGACGAGAAGGCACCTGTAGGACAACTTGAGTCTGGTGACGGTGCCATTTGGGGTCCAAATGAAAGCTGTTCAGCCACCTCTGCAGGGGGCGCAACAACAGCAGGCCCAGCAGGACCATCGCTGTTAGGGAGGTCAATTTGCCCAGAAACCACAAGGCAGCAGCTTGCCCTTCCGGAAGTGCATGAGAAGGCGAAGAACATCATGCACCTGGCGAGAGGCTGGACAGCCTCTCATAGTCACGGGCTCCAATGACACCCCAATAAAATCCGTCCTCTGAGTGAGGGTCAGAGAAGACTTGGGCAGATTGACCCGGATGCCCAGCCGGGCAACATGGGCAAGTTGGGCGGACGTGTCTTAACCCACCTGAGCTCTCGACAGCGCGCAAATGAGCCACTCATCTAGGTACGGCAACACCGTCATGCGGCGCAGCCTTCACAAAATGCTTGGGGCGAGGGAGCACACGGAACAGCCTACTACAGCCTCTGTAGGCGAAGCAGAGGAAGCATCTGTGCTGAGGCGCTACCGGGACGTGGAAGGAGGCATCTTCCAGGTCGACAGACGTGAACCAATCCTCCCGGGCGACTGTCCATAAGACGTCAGCCGTGGTCAGCATGTGGAAAGGCAGGACCTTGAAACAAATGTTGAGCCCACAAAGGTCCAGGATCGATTGGTAACCGCCGGTCTATTTTGGCACCAGGAAGTCGACCGAATAAAAACCGCCTGGATGCGCCAGAGGATGGATCTCCTCGATAGCGCCCCTGGCCAGGAGTGTGGACAGCTCCCGGTCCAGTATTAAGGCCCTCGACGTGTCGGTGATAGTGGTCACCTTGACCCGAGAGGGAATGGGGGGACGGCGTTGGGACAAGATGAAAACCACCCAGGGGTCCCAGGCACACGCAGCCCAGTAACTGAGCTGCTCGTGGGAAAAGCAACCGACAGCCAGCCCCGAGGCCTCAGTCCCTAGACCGCTGGGATCGGGGGACGGAAGCAGAGAGTGCGAGCATGAGGTGAGCCAGGGAGTTACCGTTGTAGAACCTCACGAGAAGGTCATTGGGCACCCGACACTGGGGTCGAGGGCCCCGAACAGGCGGCCGAAGGGTCTTCTCCGGGGACACAATCAAAGAAGCAATGGTAGGTTCCACCGCAGGCATGCGATCCAGGCCGGCAACGGCAGCACCATGCATAGCCGCCTAGTCACGGCCGTCAGCCGAAAGCCGGTATCCCTCCAGCAAGCATGGAGCTCCCTCAAATAGTCCTCAGCTGGAGCTCCCTCAAATAGTCCTCAGATGCTGGGACTGAGAAGGCAGAAGAGAGATGCCTGTGCCAGAAGAAAGGACTCTCAGGCGCCGACAGCGCCAACAGAGACATGTCTAAATGCAGATGCTCCAAGGTGCGACGCAAGACTGCCTGCATCGAGCCATCCCCTGCTTTGCTGCAGGAGCTCGGGGCAGAAGACTGGGAGCCCAACTCCAAAACCACAGACGTGGGCCATCACCGGCGTCATTAAAAAGAGACGCCGAGGCTGCCACCGAAATGGTGCCATCCTCCTGAGCAAGCACTGGCATTGAAGGAGTGGACGGGCCACCCACAGAGAGTGGCACCCGTGCGAAAGCGACCTCATCTCCAACTAAGCCTGCAAGCGCCCCACCTCAGAAGCAAGGTGCTGATCTGGAGGGACGGATCACAGCAGCTGGTGAAGCACAACGCATAGAGCGTCTGGACAGCCGATCCCAGGGGCGGGTACCCACCATGTCCACACCGTCAGCTTCAAGGCACCTCGGACAGCGCTCAGCACTTACGTCCGAGGCCACAAAGAGGGCACCACAGTCCACACAACAATGGGAGTCCTCCATTGCGGAAAAAAAGGACAATACCAAAGAAGGCGGCATGGATGTTGCCTGCGACAAGCTCAAGCAGGAGAGTCGAGGGAAGATGGAGCGAACGCCACCTGCACAGCAAACGCACGTCGCAAATGCACAATGCAGGACGACAGCCCAAGTAGCGACAAACCGAGGGAAGGCGGCGCGAACGCTCACTGAACAGCAAGCACGTCACAGGCGAAAGCCCGAGCAGCGACAAGCTGAGGAAAGGTGGCGCAAACACTACCAACACACAGCAAGCGCAAAATGTACAAAACAAGAGAAAAATCCACAACGTGGACGCTAGCACGCGACCACGCCGGGACACAAGAACGGACGCAACAACTCCGCCGAAACACCATAAAGTCAACCACAGCTGCAGCCTGGGAGGGCAAAAATACGCTGCTCCAACCAAAGGTCACAAGGCTCCACAGCGGCGGAGAAAAGACGTCAAAAGACGAATCCAACCTTTCTTCAGGACAGAAAACACGCAGTGGTATGCAAGCTACGCGAGAAGAAAAGAAGGAACGAGCCTCTGGTGACACTGGACTTTATACCAGTCTAGGGTCATCCAGGGGTCAAAGGTGACTAATTTGGTATGCATACTCTGACTGCGCATGCGCTCAGGAATCATTCAGTGCTTTAAGCACTGCCTCCTGGGGGTTAGCAGAGATTAAATAGAAACACTTGTCATGTTTGTAACTCATTCACTGCCAGAGGCCCTCCATTGATGCCGGCGCAGCCATCAAACGCTCATCCTCTTGATGCCACTTAACCTTCACATCCACAAGATTGTTTCGAATGTCAATGATTTGCTTTGGCTCAAAGGTTGGGGAACGCTGAGATGGCGTCGTTGCTTCTTGACATCCAAACAGCACAACAAAATGGCAACGTTGCTGTGAAGGGCACAATGCGGCGACGAGAGTAACTCCCAACAACTGGAGCAGGAGCTGCACAACCGACTCGAGCGTTACATAAGATGCACGGAATGGAGGCAAGGAAGAGCAGGGGCTGGGTGGGGGGCAAAATGGAAGGGGGGAGGGGAGGGATGTAATTGGGAAGGACAAGTGTTGTTGAGAGACGAAAGCGGAGGCTTTAAAATGGCGGAGTGAAAAGAAGCAGGATGAAACGCTATCCTTCTTGAACTCAAATTCAATTCAGCAGTTTTGTGACTTTCAAGGACATATTCCCAAAGAAAGCATCCATCCATTCAGCTGTCCATTTTCTACATTTGAACCGAGAACTCTTGGGGCCAAAGTCCCAAAATGTTCAACCAAACCAGATCATGTCCTTTAGCATAATACTAACCTAGCATGTGAAAAGCCATTGGCAGGCTGAAGAATCTTGGCCTCAATGCAAGTGTCACACAGTGCTGTCATTTCCACTGTTGTGGAACACTGTGGTACTACGCTGAAGTTCAGACTGTCAAAACCTGTCAAATACCACACTTACAAACTAGGGTGCAAACAACAAAGCACAATATTGTTCTTGCTGTGGTACATTGTTCATCAATTTTGTGGCTCGCCTCTGACAAAAAAAAAAAAAGGATTCGTGTGATGTCCGTTAGCTTGTGCTTGCATGTAAAGGTCGACTTTGTCATTTTGCATGTGACTGATGTATGTGAATGTGTGTATGTGTGTATGTATGTGTGTGCGTGTGTGCGTGCGTGTGTTTTGCCACTGGCTCTTCAATGTGTGCGTGTGTCCTGTAGCCAGAGCAACCATCTGTGTAAGGGGGAGTGACAGCGTGACAGAGGGGTGGTGGTGGGAGGGTCGAGGGTCTTCCTGCCTCATGTTGCGAGTATGCCTACGATGTTCTCCATGCTCGCTCATTAAGAGCTGACAAATAGCAGTAGCAAATTCAAATGGAAAATGAGACAAGAGCAGAAGCTGTCCACCCTGCTTAGTACGGACGAGCTTGTCTCCGTCAAGATGGGGGAGGTAACCATGGGGGCTGGAGCTCAAGTGCGTCTTGAATGTGAAGGTGGTGTGCACGTCACAAAGCTATACTAAGCCATACTACGGCCGGCTTTTGGCGACTCATCAGCAGGTGATGTAAGTGAGGGGGTTGGGGGGGCAGGAGTAAAACATGAAACTACAGTGGTGGGCAAGAATTCCAGTGGGTGCAAATCTCTGCGGGTTACACAAAAGAGCTGAAAACAACATGGCAACACTCACTGTGAGATGAAGTCATCGTCATCATCAACTTGCATCGTTGTTCTTCTTACAGGAACAGTACTTGTTTGGTATTTGTTCAAATTGTGTCCCACGCTTCTCTCCACGGTCATCATGGACATCATCTTTAGAGAGCGCGAGGTCATTTGAAAGCTGTGTAATACGGAGTACGTGTCGTCTACAACTGTTTTTAAATGGCCACTCAAAACGATTCCTTTTCAGTCCAAGAACAAAAGCAAAATGTTTGATGTTGTCATAAATGGGGAATTAAACCGCATATCGTTAGGACTTTGGCAATGTCAATACCGATACTCCTTATCGATGCCGATATTTATCATTACGCGTCCGTGTTTGTATCTAATTTGATTGAAGATATGAACAAGAAGATAAAAATATCATTCATCTTTAACAACTATTTTATTGCTGCAAAGGGGATAACACAAGCAACATCATGTACCTTCAATGTAAGCTTTCAACAAGTCAACTAGCTCTGCAGTGTAACTGGAAAACAAACGAACAGCACCCTATCCTCAGTGACAGAGATACTGAACCTTTATAATGAATGGTTCATGTACTGGTTCAACTGTACATGTAATGCTTCAACAGACGCACAACTACCGTATTTTTCGCCCCATAAGGCACACTGGATTATAAGGCGCACCCTCATTGAATTCTTTATTTTAGAAATTATTTCATATATAGGGCGCACCGGATTAAAAGGCACATAAAATAGAAGCTATACTGCATCAAACTGAGGTTGACTAGGGTTGCGGTATGCATCCACTAGCCAATAACCAATGAGCCCTCAGTAAACAATCGCGTTTCTCAGACTATCTCCTATAAAAGTGATCGGAACCGATTAAAGTTCGATCTACCACATTGGTACTGTTTACTTATGTTTCCCTTCCATATCGATCCGTAAATTTACATGAAACATTAACGGAGCAGCCTATTTTGAAATGAAATAGCCTCGTGCGTATAGCAGCTATCATTATAGCGTTAGCCACCCGCAAACTCCCATGAGCCTCAGCTCGCAGACTCCCATGAGCCTCAGCAAAGTGTCGTGGCAGCCCCCTGTTAACCATCGCGTTTCTCAAACTATCTCCTATAAAATGATTGGAACTGACTAAAGTTCAATCTAACACATTGGTACTGCTTACTTATGTTTCCCTTCCATATCAATCCGTAAATTTACTCGAAACATTAACGGAGCAGCCTATTTTGAAATGAAATAGTCTCGCGCGTACAACAGCTATTCAGTGATGCCCCCTGACCACGGTTGCCGTAATGCTGGGAAGCGATGCGACCTTGTAATTTACTAGTCGTACTAAAACGTACTAAAACATTTTGGCAGAACGCTGTGTACAACCAGTATGGATCAACAAATTCATCAATTGACCCATATATAAGGCGCTCTGCATTATAAGGCGCGTTGTGTTTTTTGGAGTAAATTTTAAGTTTTTATGTGCGCCTAATAGTGCGGAAGATACGGTAGTCGTCTCTATTTTCCCTCTTTTAGCGAGAGTGAATGGGGATTCTTGCGTGCAGACTTCTGCGGTGGCTTTACCGAAAAACAATACAACATAACATTAACGGCCAGCTATATTAGCGGAGTTAACAACGTCAAACATACCAAGCCTACTTACCGAGTTTGCGTTAGCCGCTCCACGTAAAACAGTCACATTTATAAAGTTAAGCCAAACCTTTGAACGCTTCGCTCTCACAGCTGACATGTTTGTTGTTAGACGCGTTAGAAGTAGCGTTTCCGGCAGCAGCGTCATGATTAATTAACGGTTGCTGGATAAACACACTACCATTAGTGGTATCGTTTGTACAGAATCTTTACGGTGCTACGGTACCGACCCAATTTGGTACAGGTACCAAAAAGTATTGATCCACGGTATGCATCCCTAATCGTTAATGACGAGAACAAAATAACGTGGCCTTGTACGTATTTTGCCAGCATGGCAACAAGTGAGGTCAACATGACGAGTGCCTTCTATATTTTGTCAAACGCAAATGTTGGCCTTTTAAAGGGTTCTAAAAATTCTGAGCTGAAAACGAGTGGTCGCCGCAAATTCTGCTGCCCTCTTTCCGCCTGCACGCCTTTGAACTTTTTTCCCTCCCTCACGTAGACATCTGGTCTTGACTGCTTTCCCAGAGGAGATGGCGTTCGCCAGGGTCCTGTTCCTGCTGCTGCTGACCGCTGCGGCAGAGGGCCAAGAAGGCGAGGACTCGCCGGCGGCAGCGCTCCCTGCGGGTTGCAGCTGGGGCCTGGGGCGGCCCTACACCCTCCTGTGCGACCTGGACACTGCCTGGGGCGTGGTGGTGGCGAGTGTGGCGGCGTGCGGAACTCTGGTGACCGTCTTGTTGACCTCGGTCCTGCTGTGCCGCCTGCGGCGCATCGGCGAGGCAGAGAAGCGCAGTGGCGTGGGGCCCATCCTGCTACTGCTCCTGGGCGTGGCGGGCTTGTTCGGCCTGAGCTTTGCCTACCTGATCGAGCGTGACGAGTTGCTGTGCGTGCTGCGACGGGCCCTGTGGGGGCTCCTGTTCGCCCTTTGCTTCTCCTGCCTGCTGGTGCAGGGGGTGCGCCTGCGCCGCGTGGGGCGCGAGCACCGCGGCCCGGGCAGCTGCGCCCTGACGGGCCTGGCCTTGGGCCTGAGCGCCGTGCAGGGCATCATCGCTGCCGAGTGGCTCCTCCTGACCGTGCTGAGGGAGGGCCGGGCCGCCTGTGAGTACCTGCCCATGGACTTCTCGTTGGCCTGCAGCTACGTGCTAGCGCTGCTGCTGGCCGCCGCTGCCGCCGCTGCGCTGGCCCTGTGCGGCAAGATGCGGCGCTGGCGCTGCAACGCTGTCTGGCTGCTGGTCACCTGCCTCCTGTCCCTGCTGCTGTGGGCGGCCTGGGTGGGCTTCTACCTCTACGGCAACGCCTGGCTGAGCAAGTCGCCGGAATGGGACGAGCCAGCGCTGGCCGTGGCCCTGGTGGCCCAGGGTTGGCTGCTGCTGGTCTTCCACGCCATTCCCGAGGCGCACGTGTGCCTGAAGCCGCCGCCGCAGCCCACCGTGCCAGATTACTTTGACACGTCGCAGAACTCAACCCGGATGAGGGAGACCAGCTTCGACGATGACATCCCGCTTTCGCACAGGCAGTTTGTGGAGAACCAAGGCTTCGGATACAACGACGACAACGCTGCAGGTACGCTCGCGTCAGGTCGAGACCAAAGCGAAAGGCACGGCCTGCACACCACCCAACAATTCACCAATGAGTGAGCTAACACACTTACTTGCTCACGTTCTTGGCAATTTTTGAGGACGGCAAACCAGCTTTTATGGCGGCGGCCATCTTGGAATTCCTATGGCGATGGACTGCCTCCTACATGTCAGAATTGCAAAGAAAGCATTTTGCCCATTAGTGCACTTTCTCTCTTGGTTTCTGCAAATTGTAGCGATGACAAAACGTACGGTAATGCCCTCGCATGTGGAAAAGGAGAGTCACAAGCGCCACAGACGGTGAAAAAGAGAAATGACTGCTGTCGGCAAAACTCATGCCGAGGCGCTCACACAGAAGCATACCGGCTCGCAAAACTCCGGCCACGCAATCAACACAGCATAGAATATTATGGACCCGACCGTGACACTGTTTTTTGTTGTTGTTTTTTTTAAGGCAGATTCAGATATCCGGCAGGATAGAATTCTGTTCACCGACTAATTTGAAAATATAGATAATGTATCTGCAAATTCATCTTTTTGGATCCTTTAGAGTTTACAGCAACAAAGATGAATTGCAGGAAGAACATTTGCCAGTTTCACCACCAATTTTATGATCTTATTTTGTAATGTGGGAAAAAAAATGTTTGATCATTTGAAAAGGGGCAAATAACAGCTGATTAAATCTGCCAAAATATTAATTGTAATAAATAGTCATGACTTTTTCTTGAACCGGTTAATTTGTTGTTTTAAAGCATGGCGCTATTGTTATAAACAACACATTTCAAGAAAACGGCCGTTTGCGCACGTTGGGCTCACGGTGCTCGCTGACTTTGACTCGTGCTTGCATGCAGGCCTGAGAAGTGGTGGCGGGCAGCACAACAGCAACACGGGCGCCAGCAGGCCCAGCGCGCCCTTCCGCAGCAACGTCTACCAGCCCACCGAGATGACCATGATCCTCAACGGGGGGGCGGTGAGTACGTTCTCCCTCCCTTCCCAGGCACAATCACGCCTACGGAAACTGTTGCAGCAATTTGTCATTCAAAACCGTTTCCCGTTTTAACATTATGCTGCTTGTCAGACTCAATGTTCTTTTTTTGCCCGATCGCGTAGGTACCCTCGGCCCCTCCCACCTACACGGGGAGGCAGCTGTGGTGAGCGGATCGTACGGACGAGGGGGCGGCGCAGTTTCCCAGGGGAGGCGAGCGTACTTCAAAAAAATAAATACACAGATGCCGCTTTTACTTTATACAGATGGCGTGCCAATCAAATAAGGAGGCCATGGAGGACAGAGCTATATGTCTCATAAAGCGAGGCTTTTTCTTTGGCGTGACTGCAGCACTGTAAGCATCCTTCAAACTGTGAACATCCTTCATTTGGCTCTGTCCTCCATCACTGTGTCAACGACAACAACTCCCCCCTGTTTTTTTTTTTTTGCATGAACATGAAATATGACAATGAAAAAGCACAACCTGCATACAAGCACTGGAAGCAAGCATCCCAACTGGCGCATCACTGAATGGAGGCCAAACACCAGGCCACTTTGAAACAGGGGAGGAAAAGAGCGTTTCTGCAAGAAAACAAGACAAGGTTTCGAGCCATTTGCAGTGCAGGTTGGAAAACGGAAGGAGGGAGAGTACAACAGTGAAATCATCCTTCCTCTGAGTGGGAGCTGCTTCCTCTTGCTCTCTTCCTCCTGGTCCTGGCGTCTGGATGTTGCACCACGCTGCTTCTTCATTCTGTCCTCCTCCAAACTGTGGCACTGATGCAGTACATATACAGACGACACAAAAACGCCAGGCTGCTTGTTGACTTTTCTCTGTCACGAATGAACGGACCGGTGTTTCCCAACCTTTAGCGAGGCAAATAGGCGTTAGAAAAAGCTCTCGAGACAACACCAAATGGAAAAAAGAGGCGAGAGTGCAAAAGACAAGCCGCAGTTTGGGGTCATCCGACGTGCGGCTTGCCTATTGCGACATCCAACTGGCTGGAGAACGTTTGTCAGCTAACGTACTCGAGCCAACTGCAAAGTGTGTACGGAAATTGAAGATAGAGCGAGCGATGCCATCCAGACCGTGGATTGAAGAAGAGGAGACAGTACGTTAGCCGGCCGGCTCGCGGCCAGTCATCTCTACAGTTTCATTAGCTAACGTCCTCGTGGCATCAAAGGAGTACACATTCAAGGTCACAGATGCAACGACGTACAACGGGCAACCGTATCTATGGCTCAATCGCAGGCAGGGCTTTCGTTTTCAAACCCATTTACTACGTACAGTCTGCTCGCTACTTGTGCGTTTCATTTGGAACACAACCCGTTGTAGCTTCAGCCATCTTGCCCGAAAACACTCAACTGTCCTACATTCATTCTATACAATTGCTAGCAAACATCTTGGATTCAATCGATCACGTTTGGGGATCACTGGCTTCAGTGCACACGTTGTCGACTGCTATTTTTAGTTGAAGTCTATTTTTACATGGTTGCTTTGCATACACAAACGTTTTCTTTGGACATTTTTGTAAGGTAAAATAATTTTAGGTCGCGGCAGTGGTATTTTACATTTTTTGTGCATCTGAGGTAAATAAATAGCTATGAATAAAAATGAGCACAACTTTATGCAGTAAGCTAGACAAGATTTCAATACTGATCAGTGTTTATCCAAAAAAAAAACAGGCGCAGTGGAGCCTTCTCAGCAACACAACCGCCTCCGCCGTGCATTTGTCTGTGCCAAAACAGGAACCGTCACACGACAGGCCCAGACTCAGCTTGTCCTGCCACGTCGCTTGACAGGAACTAATGTGCGACAGGAACATGAGTAAACATTCCGGAACAGGGTCCAACATGGCTACAGAAGTTAGGTTCACGGCACAGCATGTAGGAAACAGATTAATCTCGTGAACGGCAGAAACGAGGCTTGACACAGGCAACGTGTGCATGGGATGTCACACAGGAGGGAGCAAGGTTGCCGACACAGCAACAAGAAAAAGGAGAAAGTTCACGCGGTTGGGTCAACCACTGTATTAAATGGGACTGTGGGCAACAGGAACAATGACTAACATGGAATACTTATACTGTACAGCAGTGGTCCCCAACCTTTTTTGCGCCACGGACCGGTTACGTGTCAGAAATATTTTCACGGACCGGCCTTTATATAAATAGTACATTTATAATAAATATATAAATACGATGAAATAAAATGATACGACTGGCATAAAAACAAGTATAAACGACATTTTTAAAAATTATTTATTATTAATTATTTATTTTTTATTAAATTTTATTAATAAAACTCACCATTACGTTGAATTAGTGGGAGCACTGAGCTTGTTTCTCAGAAACGAGCCGGTCCCATCTAGGCGTAATCGGAGACAATGACACCGGAAGTGGTTAAAGGTTTATCTTTTAATGCAGGATGCTTGGTCTCCATGTGCCGAAGCAGTTTTGAAGGCTTCATTGCCTTGTTAGCTAGCCTGTCGCCACATATTATGCAGAGTGGGCTTAGCGCGTCAGAGTCACCTGTGGCGATAAATCCATATTTTAAGTAGGACTCCAGAAATGTTCTTTTAAATGCAGCTTTCCTTTTCTTAGAAGTCGTAGCCTCTTCTTCCGTCTCCTCATTGGGCTTTTTTCCCTTTCCGAAGAAGCTTTCCAAATATCTCTGTTTCTTGCTTATTTTTGCTTGCTTTGCGGGCTCGACTGAGGTGACATGTCACGTGACTGAGACGAGCGTCTTGACCTGAACCGACGGATGTAATTGGGAGAGAATTGCCAATTTTTTAAATATTTCTCAAAATAAATTACTCATTTTTGCTACCTTTGCGGGCTCGACTGGGGAAACATGTCACGTGACCGGGACGAGCGTCTTGACCTGAATTAATTGATCGTCGATAAAAATGTGGTTTTTTTTTTTTTACTGTGTGGCTTGGCGACCCGGTACCAAGTGACCCACGGACCGGTGGTTGGGGATCTCTGCTGTAGAGTATTCACGGCGAGCTTTACCAACCCAAAGGAGAGCTTCTTCCGTGCTTCCACGGGAGTGTCAAACAACATGGACACCGGGGACAGGGTCAATCATGGGATATAGGAACAAGGCGACACAGGAACACGGCGAGCGAGGATCAACTTGAAGAGTCAAAGTGGGACGTTTTCAACACTTTTCACTCAGTGTGAAGTATTTCAAACAAAAGTGACTGTAGCGTTTGCACTGTTGACTACCTGCAATACGTGCATGCTCATCAGCACCGTGTAAGACCTCCTTTTCAATACTTGTTCTTTAGGTGACATAAATCTTCATTTTCATAGTTGTCAGTGGGTTCTTTGGCGGGTTCTTTTGCTCCACATCGGAAGGGAAAATAAAAAATTCCTTTATCGCTGGACCCAATCAAGAGGGGAGGGGGTACCTGAGGTCTCATCTCTGTGTTGTGATTGTGGTGAATTTGCACAACATTTCTGTGTTCAATGGAGGTGGGTGGCCAAGTTTGAATGGCGTTTTTTTTTTTTGGGGGGTGGGGGGGGAGTCAATGTCAGTTCTACTCCCCCAGTCCTTGCCTGTCCTGTCCTAATGTGTGTTCTGCCTTCAGACCGACAGGCCGAGGTGATCTTGCTTTTCACAGCTGAACTCTGAAATCATGCAGCATGCAAATGTACAGTTTCATTTGTTCATCCCCTCCCCCCCACTACTAGCAAGAGACAATGACTAAAAAATAAATGAATTAAAAAAAAAAGGAAAGCAACCGGCTCTTTATTTCACAAAACAAGAGTTCAACAACATACGAGCACAGTGTGTGTAGCCTCACTCTCACAAAGCGCCCCGGATCGCTCTTCCAGTCTCCTCCCCCCTGCTGCCTTCACGGCCTCCTTAAGCAATCGGAAACTACTGAACTCTAACAATATACAAGTTGCTACACTAAATAAACTATATATCAAGTAACTATAACATAGTTTATCGAACCATCTGTGTCACTCCAAATCATTAAATCCATCGAAATCTTCGTCCTCTGTGTCAATCTCTGTCCTCTGTTATAAACAACTCCTGACTCCGGAAGTCAGTGAATGGAGTCAGACTTATTGTCAGTTGCGGTTCCAATTATTCCACAGGCCTAGTGCGACCTCATGCGGTTTAAAGTGGAAATAACATGTGAAGTGATCAACTATACTAGTAAGTAAGTAATGTGTTAATGATCAAGTAATAATGTGTTCATAATTTCACATATAAGTCACTCCTGATTATAAGTCACACCCCGGGCCAAACTATGAAAAAAACTGCGACTTATAGTCTGGAACATATGGTATGTGAAGCAGTTTCTGTCAAGATGTGTCAGAAAAGGTCCTGCTTTTTGTGACACCGCGTCTTTTAAATTGGCGACGGTGTGGCCGAGGACCTGGGCACAGAGTCCATGTACCTGCGGTCCTGCTCGTCCAGGCCGGGTGGGCTGCCCGTTGCGCGCTCACCGCCGCCGTCCGGGGTGATCAGGGGCGTGGGGAAAGACGTGCTCAGCGGGAGGCGAGAGAGCATGTTGACACACAAGTCGGAGTTGTCAGACTCTGTGCTTTCCGTCGTCTCTCTGATGCTTGCGCCCACTGTGGACACATCAAAAGGTAGCCTGTGGGTGGTGTACAATGAGCACTTGAATCAAACTGATTTGACTGGCATGCTGATGCATCTGTTGCTGGGCTTTGGAAAGGGGGGTGTGGGATTGTGGGGGAGGGGGCCAGCAGACAGTCGCCCCCCAATCAGATAGAATGTCAGGTCAGCAGCCTTGCTGTGGTGTGGAATGCGTGTGTGCTGAAAGCGGCAGCACATTCAGGCAGGCGGGGACGTGTGTCCAGTTGCCACGCACGCTGCTGAGTCAGCATCTCAAGGCGCACACGAGGGAATTTGGCGAGCGAAGGCCGAGAGGCAACCAGGTTCCGAGACGCTCGTCTGGGTCGGCTAACGCCAGTTAGCATGCCAGTTGTCATTCAGTCTCACCTCGCTTCTCCAGCCGAGCCCAGAATTCATTGACGGCCTTGGGAATGTTTCGGGTTAGCCTCAGGTTCTTCTGCCACTGGCGCAGCTCCTGCACATGAGGCTGCGCCCTGACCTGCACACAAAGCACAAGCGCATACCATCGTCATGGTTCCAATGTTGCACAGGTGCAACTTTTGGCCCTTCTGTCAAGCAAAATCAGCGCTCGCTCACACCAGCCTGACAAAGGCACACAGACGAGTTGGCTCACCTGACAAAAGTGGACGTTGCTCGTATCCCTGTAACGTGCTATTCAAAATGCCTTCAAATTTGGACACACCGGAAAGATGGCATTCAATGAGACGCCTGTTTCTTGCACAGCGACAACTCAGGCTCAGCTGATAGCCCCCAAAGAGTCTTAGCCATCAACTGTATGTGTGTGTGTGCGTGTGTGTGCGTGCGCGTGAGACAGGCATGGATGGATGGATTAGCGAGCAGTGCTGAGGCACACAATGTAAAGACGATTACATAATAACGTTGAGACCCTGCAGCCTTCGGTAGAGCTTGACAGGAGCAGGAACAACAGACATGTATTAAACGTTAGCTTGTTTCCCACTCGTCTCCACTGTGTGCAATGTTTTGTTGCGGATGCAAAATAACAAACACACACACACACGCTCTTTTTCCAATTTCTGTTACACTGCAGTCAAAGATGCATCACGCAGGTTATATAACAGATGATAGTGTAAGCGTGTGTGAGCGCGTGTTGCGAAGAGCAGCAGCGAAGGGCTGACAAGAGCAGAACATTTGGATGTCTAGAAACGGAATCCATCCAAAAATATTTGCTGTTGAAAATAGAGGACTGGCTCAAGGAGGGATTTGTTTTCCTAGTTTGTCTTTGTAGTCATAGTCACACTCTTGTGCAATGGGATGGGATGCAATGCAAGAGCTGGCGTTCCAGACAAACAATTTGCAACAACGCATTGGCCATAGTGGAGCTCCTTCTGGCCATCAAGGAGCAGTATAAAACAGCCCAATATCTACTATCGAGGGAGGTGGTCAGGAGTTGTTCTTCTGCAAACCGCAGTAACTTTGGGGCATGGGTTTTTGGGAGCGGCCCTTAGCCACTTGGCAGCGGGAAAAATGCTTTGTGATTAACAAAACCGAGTGAACTCGTATCTCCAGGTGCAGTGACATGTTTAGTAGTGCAACCAATCCAATCCTTTGCGCCCCTTGGTAAGCACAAGCTTGGGAATGGCTCTCGACGATAAATGCCTCCTCGCCGGTGTCGCTCAAAACTCAGTAAACCTAATTTTGTGAGCACAAGACCGATTGAGCTCGTCAGTGAATAATCGCTTCCACCCAGAAACCATTATGCGGCTTTTGCATAGGCACAACGTGACTGCCAAAATGATGACACGCACACAAACAGGCACAGAGTCGCCGCATGCCCAAAATATCCTGGGCAGCTTCAATAAGTAATGAGGCTCTTGTGTCCTCCAAGATGCCCCAAGTGCTACGTTTGGAGGGAATTAGGGTGATTGGTTGTTGCTTGTTCCTCAACACGCAGCACTTTGGGAGGAAGACGGTTGCTCTGCTCGTGCCTTAGCTTTGAGCATCTGAGTGGATACGCAGTTTCAACTTGCTGGTCGTGTATATGTGTGAGCTCGTGCCCTCACTGGGACCGTCACATGCAGAAAAGTCAGAGCATAGTGTTAGTGCTGAGACATTCGTCCTTCTACTAGTGTGCCCAACTGTCTTATCGGGAGGGCGGAGAGCATAGCAGGACTTGCACCTTGAACGAGGTCTCACCATGGTCAAAGAAATGCTCAAACAACAGTTGAACGAGAAATAGAACAATAGCCAGCGTGGCTCAGCTGACTGCTTTGAGCACGTGACATCCAGGCGAGGAGAGGAAAGAGAAGAAACAGACGCCAAGATGCTAGCGCCACATTAGCGCGTGTGCAGATGGCAATGTCTACCTTGGGACTGTGGCCGTGTGCTCAACTAGCTTAGTGCAGCCAAGCGTCGACCAGAAGCCAGGAGATGCTGAATTTGACCCTCCCCCCCTCCCCGTCCCAGACTCATTGCGCCCTCTACTGGTCAGCCACGGGTACCGCACATGTGGTTTCCAATCTCGGCTGTGTGATGTGTTTTAGTCAAGCGCACCTTGTAGCCCCTCCAGAAGGACTGGATGATCAACGCAGCCTGCCCGTCACTCAGCTGCAGGAAGAGCGGGATGGGCGGCCTTGGACTGGCAACGTGGGGAAAAAAAACAAAAACAAGCGTGTCATATGACTTGCCACTAGACGCACAATGTGCTTCAGACAGGAGCAATCGTCTTAATGTTTTGCATATGCCTTCATTATAAATTGCACTCACTGCATGCTGAGCCAGGCTCTGACAAATGGGATGTTGTTGAACTGACGGGGGGGCTGTCCTTGTCGGCGGGGATTGTGACTGAGTGAGAGAGCAAGGACAGAAAGGCATCACCTCTGGCTTCCTCCCCCAAAAATATAGCAAACGAGAAGACATGAGACTCACTTATACAGCCACTCCACCAGGAAGTCAATGGGGTTAAACGTGATGACTTTCTTCTGAAACGCAACAGAGATACAGGACGGCGCTATGCTGCCCAAGCACTACAACTATTTGCAAAACAGATTTCAAGATGACTTTCAAGCTTGTAAGCTTAGAGAGGCAATGGAGAGAAACAAGTTGGTGATGTCATTGGCAAGTGGCTGATTCGAAAGAGTTGCAAACAGGAAGAGGAGTGGCAAAATCAAAAGTAAGACCAAATCAATGGTGTCTGTTTGGTGTGACTTTTGGTGTCGGAAAAGCAAAGTGCGCACCTGCAGACAGCCTTGCTTCTCTGCTTCTTTCAGCACAGCCGCAAGTGCGGGCACCAGCACAGGGAACACTTTCTCTTCCATGTACTGCGTGACGGGATCTGACGCATGCCGCCACCGCCGCCGTGGCCATCAGCACCTCAATCATTCCATTCAAGCAAACAAATGATGCGGCGGTCTTACGTTGGAACGATTGCGCGCAAAACGAAGGGTGGGCTCGCTTTTTGTGGCTCAGAGGAGGATCCACTCCAAACACGGAGAAACCGGCGTGGGCGGGGTGGTGCAGAAGCGGGTCCAAATCGAGCAGTAGCGCGTTCTCCTCCTCCTTGTCATCGTCCATCAATATCTACGCTTAAGAAAGTTCAAGTTCAGGGAAAGCAGGAGCTGCCAGTTTTAAACAGGGCATCACAAGTCTGCTATGTGTTCCATGAAACTGAATGAAGTTCTTCCAATGTTAAATTTTCTTTATTTTGTCCAATCAAATTTGAGCCTCTAGCTGTTGTAGTAAGTAGCACTTGTGGTACGCGGGCTTCCTCTTTTAGGTAATCAATATACAAATGATGTCTGTTTGGTGCTTGCTATGCATACAACCCGTTCACAAGCTTACGGTGATCCCCCAGAGTAAGATGTTGACTCATATTTAACTATTTGAAAAAATGCAGAAAAATGGCTTTGGTCTGGCTTACATTGGCAGAGGTGTGTGAGGTGCTGCTGTCTTTGGGTTCTGAACCGGTCCCAACAGGACAAAGAGGACATGGCAGTGCGGCTTCAAAGTCTGGGAAGAAACACATGAAGACAAAAACGAAATTTCGAAAACTCCTTTTGTGGCTTCCTGATTAAAATAGTCTTAGCTTAGCGCTCTAAACATTGCCTCGAATCATCCACTTCATTTGAAAAGGAAGAAAAAATCCAGACACTTTGATTTGTTCTGTTTTATAGCTTACACCACATAACGCAACTGTGCACACACACATTGTACATGTGTGACAATGATAATAAAGATCTATTCTATTCTATTCCAGGATACGAACATTAAGATCAAAGGGAGAAAGTTTTTTTTTAAATCTCATCACGTAATCGCACTATCATGCAAAAGGCAGGCACCTCAATATTATAAAAGGCATATAAAAATGTTCACGCCATTTGAATGCTCCACAACTCATACATTTGCGCGGTTACGTTTTCAACGCTCACTCGAGTAGAGTCGTTGCTGAGTGTAAACAAGAGCAACGTTTCAACCTGAAGGTTATGCACGCAAGCCACAATCATGACTCCGTTATTAATGAATTGAAAGAGATCTTACCGGCACAAACCTCTTCCCAAAGGGACCTTTTGGCACCGGCTGGGTTTGGAATTCGTGGGGACTCGTCGGGTTGGTGGCTGAACATGATTTCGTTGCAAATTGCTCAGTTGCAACAGAAGACTGGCATATATTAGCCTTCAAACTCACTCCTCAAGTATCCATGAGCATTGTTAATTGGGAACACGAACTCAACCCTGCCCGTCATCGCTTTAATCGCAGCCTGTTGTGAATTAATGTTGGCTCGTGAGTGAACGATCCGTTCAAAAGAACGGATCTTTTCAGTGAACGAGAGTGAACGATTCACTTCCTAAAGTCGTGAATTGCATTTCCTGTTCACCAACGAACGAATCAGTGAGTGAGTGATTCGCATTTCCAGTTCATCGCGAGAAGGGATCAATCAGTACGGAAGAGGATTAGGGCCAGTGAAGAAGAAAAAAACGAGGGGTGACAGGGTTCTGACTTTCTTTCTCAGAATTCTGACTTTATTCTCAGAATTCTGACTTTAAAGTTGGAATTCTGACTTTAAAGTCAGAATTCTGAGAATTACGTTTTTTTTCTTCACTGGCCCTAATCCTCTTCCGTGGGTGAACTGCCTTCCCGTGCATCAACGGATCAGTCAGTGAACGTGTTGCGTCTCCTAGCGTGAAGCCAGAATGTAGATTTACGATTTACTTATAGTAGGTTTTAAATAACGTGTATGCATATATAATAATAATAATTCATTAAATTTGTATAGCGCTTTTCAAAAACCCAAAGACGCTTACAGGGAACAAGGCAAAGACATACATGAGGGGAGGGGGAGGGGGACGGGGAAGAGACAATGGGATAAAATTAAGAAGAGGAAACCAGTTCTGGGTAGGGGAGGTCATAGGCTTGAGAGAAGAGGTAAGTTTTTAGACGGAACTTAAATATGGGGAGTGTGGGTGAGTCACAGACAGACTGAGGGAGAGAGTTCCAGAGGGGTGATGTGCAGGAGAAGGCTCTGTCACCGAAGGATTTGAGTTTAGATTTTGGGACTGTCAGACGTGAAGTATTGGAGGATCGGAGGGGACGGTTGGGGCAGTAGGGGACAAGGAGGTCGGATAGGTAAGTGGGAGCCAGGTGGTGAAGGGCTTTGAAGGTAAGGAGTATCTTGAAGATGATACGCTCCTTAATGGGGAGCCAGTGAAGAGAGTGGAGAAGAGGAGTGATGTGTTCACAGGACCGGGTGTGGGTAAGGAGGCGGGCAGCAGAGTTTTGGACTAGTTGAAGTCTATGGAGTGAGTGAGCAGTGATTCCAGTGAGAAGGGAGTTGCAGTAGTCAAGCCGGGATGAGATGAAGGCGTGGATGAGGGATTCAGCGGCAGGGAGAGAGAGGCAGTGCCGGATTTTGGCGATGCGTCGGAGGTGGAAGTAGGAGGTCTTAACAACTGAGATAACATGAGGGTGGAAGGACAGTGTGGGGTCAAAAATAACGCCAAGGTTGCGTGCCAGAGGGAAGGGAGTGATGTTTGAGGAGTCAATGGTGAGTCAAAGTCAAAGTCAAAGTCAAAGTCAGCTTTATTGTCAATCCCTTCATATGTCAAGACACACAAAGAAACCGAAATTCCGTTTCCTCCATCCCACGGTGACGAGACATACAAGTAGGCGACACAAAACAAAAACAAGAAGGCACAAACCATAAATAATAAATAATAAATAAAATAAAATGAGCGATGAATAAATAACAGACCAATAACCCATTAAATAAGAGGGGCAAAACCGAGCCAGTGCGCATACAGCAAGAACAGGACGCTACGCTGAAAGGGGGAGCGAGTTCAGGATCCTAACAGCCTGGAGTACGAAGCTGTTGGAAAGTCTGGTGGTGCGGGAGCGCAGGCTCCTGTACCGCCTCCCAGAGGGCAGAAGTTCAAACAAAGAGTGAGCGGGGTGACTCACATCACTCACAATCTTGGTCGCCTTGCGGGTGAGATGGGAGGTGTAAATGTCCTTCAAGGAGGGGAGAGAAGCACCAATAGTCTTACTAGCCGTTTTCACTATGCGCTGCAGGGCCTTCAAGTCGTGGTCAGTGCAGCTGCCACCCCAGACAGCAATACAGCTGGAGAGGACGCTCTCAATGGTGCCGCGGTAAAAAGTAGTCATGACGGCCGGAGGAGCCCCCGCTCGCCTGAGTTTCCGAAGGAAGTACAGGCGGCGCTGGGCCTTCTTCGCCAGCGACGCGGTGTTGGTGGACCAGGAGAGATCCTCACTGATGTGCACCCCCAGGAACCTGGCGCTGCTCACTCTCTCCACCACAGCACCGTCGATGGTCAGCGGCAGGTGTTGGGCGTGACCCTTCCGGAAGTCAACAACAATCTCCTTGGTCTTGTCGACGTTCAGCAGGAGGTTGTTGTCCCTGCACCACGCGGTCAGAAGGTCAACCTCCAGCCTGTATTGAGTCTCGTCTCCCTTGGTGATGAGACCCACCAGAGTCGTGTCGTCAGCAAACTTCACTATGCGGTTGCCGCTGCAGGTGGCAGCGCAGTCATGCGTCAGGAGGGTGAAGAGCAGCGGACTGAGCACGCAGCCTTGGGGGGCCCCTGTGCTCAGCGTGATGCTGGCGGAGATCTTGTCGCCAACACGTACCACCTGTGGCCTCTGACAGAGGAAGTCCAGTAGCCAGTTGCAGAGGCAGGTACTGAGGCCCAGCTTGTCAAGTTTGCCGATGAGACGCTGCGGCACAATGGTGTTGAAGGCAGAACTGAAGTCCACAAACAGCAACCTCACATACGAGTCCTTCCCCTCCAGGTGGGTGAGGGCCGAGTGGAGGGCAGAGCAGATGGCATCCTCAGAGGACCGTTTGGCCCGGTACGCAAACTGGAAGGGGTCAATGGTGGGGGGGAGAACTGACCGGATGTGCTCCAAGACAAGCCGCTCAAAGCACTTCATGATGATGGGCGTAAGTGCCACGGGGCGGTAGTCATTGAAGCAGGACGGAGCAGGCTTCTTCGGCACAGGTACGATGGTGGCAGCTTTGAAACACGACGGGACGATGGCCTGCTGCAGGGAAGTGTTAAAGATGTCCGTGAAGACACCCGTCAGCTCACCAGCGCAGTCCTTCAGCGCTCGACCCAGGATGTTGTCCGGGCCCGCCGCCTTACGGATGTCGATAGCGGCAAGCGTCCTCCTCACGCTGTCGGCGGAGAGGCACAGGAGGGGCAGCTCGTGGGAAGGGGGAGTGGCCTTCAGCGGGCAAGTGCTGTTCTGAGCGTCGAAGCGAGCAAAGAAGCGGTTGAGGTCATTGAGCAGACGGACGTCGCCATCACAGCTCTGCGGCGCGGGCTTGTAGTCCGTGATGGTCTGAATGCCCTGCCAAAGGCGCCGTGCGTCCCTGCTGTCTGCTGTGAGTGTGATGTATCCAGTTTTATTAAGGGAGGATTTAGTGCCTATGAGGAGGAGCTCTGTTTTGTCACTGTTGAGTTTGAGAAAGTTGTGGGTCAGCCAATGTTTTATTGTAGAGATGCAGGTTTCAAAGTGGGTGAGGGAAGGGTTACGGGTTGGTGCGGTACGTATATACATAGATCTGGGTGTCATCAGCGTAGCAGTGGAAGTCCAGATTGAGTTTGCGGATGACATGACCAAGGGGAAAGAGGTAACAGATGAATAGGAGTGGGCCAAGAACTGAGCCTTGGGGGACCCCTTGTGTAACTGGGGAGAGGATGGATGTGTGACCGGAGAGAGAGATGAACTGGTTTCTGTTGGCGAGATAGGAGGTGAGCCAATCGAGTGCAGTGCCCTCAACACCTAGTTGGCGCAGCCTTTGGAGGAGGATGGAATGGTTCACAGTGTCAAAGGCTGCGCTAAGGTCAAGTAGTAGTAGGATGTTGAGGGCACCAGAGTCTGCAGAAATGAGGAGATCGGTGGTGACTTTAACAAGAGCTGTTTCGGTGCTGTGAAGTGGGCGGAATCCGGACTGGAAGGGTTCATAGAGGTTGTTGGACTGGAGATGGGTGTGGAGTTGGGCGGAGACAATGCGTTCAAGGGTTTTGGAAAGGAATGACAGGTTGGAGATGGGACGGTAGTTGGAGAGGTTGAGTGGGTCCAAGGTGGGCTTTTTGAGGACGGGGGTGATGGCTGCAAATTTATAGACAGTGGGAAAGTGGCCAAGGGATAGAGACTGATTAAAAAGGGTGGTGAGGTGAGGGAGGAGGACAGGGAGGCAGGCCTTAGTTAAGGTCGTTGGAAGGGGGTCGAGAGAGCAGGTGGTTGTCTTGGATGCGGTGATGATGTCTAGGATGGTGGAGGAGTCGACAAGGGAGAAGGCAGTGAGAGAGGGGAAGGGCGGGAGGTCAGGACGGTGGGGCAGGAGAGCAGGGGAGGTGGGGGAGGAGGAGTTATTGATGGTGTCGGTCAGAGAACTGTTGATTTGGGCGATTTTGTTGTTAAAGTTGACAAGGAAGGAGTTACAGAGGGCGGGTGAGGAGGCTGTCTTGGTGGCCGGTGGGTGGAGCAATTTGTTGATGGTGGAGAACAGTATGCGGGGGTTCCGGTTGGTGTTATTAATGAGAGATGAGAAGTAAGCAGATTTGGCAGCAAGAAGAGCATCACAATAGGAGGAGATGTGTTGTTTGAAGGTTTCAGCATGGACGGTGAGGCGGGTTCTTTTGTAGAGGTATTCGAGTTGACGGCCAGTTTGTTTCATGGAGCGGAGTTCCAGGGTGTACCAAGGGGCAGAGCTAGTGAATGTAACAGAGGAGGTTTTCCAGGGGGCTAGGGAATCAAGGGAGTCAGGAAGGATGTTGTTGAGCACGGTGGCAAGGTCATCAGGGGAGGAAGAAGTGGGGTCGGAGGGAAGGGCAGAGGATAAGAGCTGGCAAAGCGTGATTGGGTTTACAGTCTTGATGTTGCGGTAGGAGATGGTGCGTTTTGTGGAATTATGAGGCGAGGGTAGAGGGGCGGAGAAGAGGATGCAGAGATGATCTGACAGTGGAAAGGTGAGAGGACGGGGGTTGGATGTGAGTGGAAAGGAGGAGCATACTATATCCAGGGTGTGGCCTTTGGTGTGGGTGGGGAAGTTGATGTGCTGGGTGAGATGAAAGCAGTCCAGAAGGGAGATGAAGTCAGACGTCAGTGGAGCAGTTGGCTGTAAATGCATATATGTATATGCCTAAATATTGTTATCCAATATATCGACTGCAGTTTGAGATGTACTTTTATTATTATTAAATATTATTATTATTATTATTATTTTAATAAACATTTATGTTATAACTTGTCTGGTGTTTTAGTCCTTGTTTTTATATTCGCCAATTAAAACATAAAAATCAGATATTTGGTTCACTGCTTTATATGACAATATGTATATGTGTTTTACGTTGTTATATGAGTTGGTGCCCCCCAAAATAACAAATGTCGGCATAACGGTTTTTTTCAACCTTTTATTCAAACACAAACACATTCGATATAATAACACCATCAACTACAAGCCAACAAATACAAAATTAAAACATCAATGTCGGCATAGCGTGTGTCGGCTGGCAATGGCTTAGCGGCATTGCTGTCTGTCACTCTTTCGTGAATCTTCGCGAACGACCAATCAGCAGCGAGTGATAGATGGAGGAGGGACTTTACGAGTCAGTGACGTAGTTTCCCGTTCACGAACGAGTCAATGACGCAACTTCCCGTTCACGACCGGGTGAGAGAACGTTGAACGATTCGTTTGAACGAATGTTTTGAGTGAACTGATTCTAAAGATTCAGTCCACTTAAAAGAACTGGAATGCACACCACTATTGTGAATGTTGTCGGCTCGCGGTTGGTAAGCAGCCGCCGGTCGCTAAGGTTTTAAGTTTTTGTAAAGATGCTCGCTCGTGTATGGGCACGTCTCAAGTCTTAATACGTGCCTTGTAACGAGGAAATGAGCGAACGAAGGGGACCCCTTGTTCATGTGACCACTAGGAGGCTCCCAAGGACGATTGATAGTTTGGAGTGCAATATTTGGGAAGGACAACGGCAGGAAAAAATGAAGTGATACAAAAGCTTTTTACTTCAAAAGACACGTGATCCCACTTGATTTTGTGACTGTTTTAATCACCTTATTTCAGGCACCGGGTGGCACAGTGCTGCACTGGTTAGCACTTCCGTCTCACAAATACGAGTGCGCGGATTCGATTCCACTTCCGGCCCTCCCTGTGTGGACTTTGCATGTTATCCTCATGCCCGCGTCTCACTGAGCGTTTTCCGGTCTAAAAGCGGTCTATTAGACTGCTATATGGCAGAGAGGGGACCAAGTCACACTTGTGCAGTGCTTCTCAAATAGTGGGGCGCGCCCCCCTTGGGGGGCGCGGTGCAATACCTGGGGGGGCGCGTGTGACCCTGGGGAACAGGCATTTTTTTTTTTTAATTTTTTTTTTTTTTTGGCAGTACTAGAATAAAGTGTAATTGCGCATTTACTACAGTAGGCGGCAGTGGCGCTCTCATTGTTACTTCTGTCACGTTTGCGACAGTGCAACATTTTACGACTTACAAGACAACAGGTTTGCCTTGGTTAGCACAAATTGTTTAATTCACCTTGTTTTGTAGGTTCAAGTGTTTTATATATTGTGCTCCTGAGTTAATGTTGCTGAACTGAATATAAATAAGTTGTTATTTTTTTAGTTTTTGTAGTTTATTAGTTATTATAATTATTAAATATTATTTATTGATTTGATTTAATTTTGCAATGGTGCAATTAGTTGGTCAAACATGTTTACAGTTTAAACAAGGATTTATTTATTCTTAATTTCAGGCATTGATGCACTTAAAATCTTTTCTGTTGCAGACTTAAAACACGATTTGATAAAGTTATTCTTTGTAAGTTTGACCATATGTCTTTCTTTTTTTCTTTAATGTTAATAAGGATAAAATGTTATGCAGAGATGGATAGTCACGGTGGGGAGTGGGGGGCGCGAATAGTTTTCTTCTTGCTAGGGGGGGCGTAACAGAAAATAATTGAGAAGCACTGCACTTGTGCAAGTCTCAAGTACGTCTCACGTCTTAACCTTCAAGTCTCAAGTAAGTCCCAAGTCATTTTTTTCTTGGGCAAGTCAAGTCAAGTCCTTAAATAGGTCAAGTCCAAGTCAAGTCCTTAAATAGGTCAAGTCCAAGTCAAGTCCTTAAATAGGTCAAGTCCAAGTCAAGTTAACTGTAGTTTTTATTTATTAACTTGCTCCATATTAAATCATATTTACTTAATTCAGTTTCATCATCATATTCATTGCATTAAAGCTATATATACACACCTATTTAGATAAATGAAAAGCACTTACTTGGCAGAATGGCTCTTCAAATGACGGACAAAGTTTGAAGTTGTCGTCTGGCTGTCCGAAATGTTTTTGTTGCATATCTCGCACTGTGCTGTCCGTCTTTTGCCGTCATAAAAGTAATTGCGATAGCCGGAGGTGATGATGACTCGCGGTACCGCTCCCGCTGACATGTTTGCGCATGTCTGATATAAAGGGGCGTGATTCTCCAATAAACACGTTCGGTAGGTAGAGAGGGCACGACTGATTGATTGACAGGGTAGTGATCCAATCATGACAACGCCATTCTCAGTCTGCGCTCCTACCGTGTTATCTATATTATTTTTTTAAATGTATTATTAATTTTATATTCACACTGAAAACATAAACTAAATAACACTGAAGTCATTCAAGTCATCGTGTCTCAAGTCAAGTCAAGTACCGAGTCTTTAACTTCCAAGTCCAAGTCGAGTCTCAAGTTTTTTCATTTTTTGTCAAGTCAAGTCACAAGTCATCAAAACAGCGACTCGAGTCGACTCGAGTCCAAGTCACAGTGACTCGAGTCCCCATCTCTGCTATATGGTACCTAGAAGTTGAAGAGGGAGCAACAACAACGTGTACATACTCTTATTAGTTCATACATAAGTAACTATCATTTTAATCAATGTGTAAATATTCCTAGTACCGTTTTTCCCATGTATAATGCGCACCCTAAAAATGGCATGTTGCTGCTGTAAAAAAGCCTGTACCCATGTATAATACGCACCCAAATTTTGACTCCTACTTAAGTCCGTAAACGTAAAATTATTTCAGAAAAAAGATAATCTTTGGGAACAACCGGATGTTATTCTGCCGGTCAGTATCACTGCGCATGCGCTAGCAAACTCGATAGCGGAGAAATGTTTCGGATTTGTGTAGCAAACGAGCAGGTGATCGAGAGCATTGTGTTCGTATGGAGCGCGTTTGAAGTGAACAGCAGAGAGGAAAGGAACAAGGCAAAGTGTTGTGAAATAAAATATTACCTGTAATACGCATTTTGTTGTTTGCTGATTGAAACTGCTAATTAAACTGTGAATTGAAACTAATAGGTAGAGAACTGAAGTCTCGCTCTTTATATAGCTGACGTGTCTTGCGCATCCGTTCTGCGCATACTGTCATGGCGGCCTCCGTATGATATCCGGTCTGCGATGGAGATTAAAAAACAAACAATATTTGACAATAACACACCATCAAGGATTGCATCATCGCATCAAACGATGTGTCGTCAATTATGAATTTTACTGACTAAGTGTGTTGGGCAGGATGGCTGAATGCGATGCGCGATTGACAACAAACAAGAAGAAAGGTGATTTCAAGTTTTATTTCGAGGGAGATTTTCTTCAAAAATTGTTGTACCCATGTATAATACGCACCCAAGATTTTAGGACAATAAATTAGTTAAATTTTGCGCATTATACATGGAAAAAAACGGTAATTTTTATACTTTTTATGTCAATCAATGTGTAAATACTCTTATTAATTTATATAAACATAGTTGCTCAATCAGAACACTGACACAGCACACAGAGCTCAGTTAACTTTCCATGACACATAGTCACAAAATATTCAGTAGATAACAGGACATTCAGGTGATAACAGAACAGATGTCTACCTCATAAGGACATCCTTCTTCTTTCCTTCTTTCCCCCTCCCTCCCTAGTTCCTGCTTTTGGTCAGTATAAAGCCTTCTGATCTGGAGTGTGACGTTGATGTTTCATCTGCTGAAGTGCCTTGTGCACTGACCGCCATTAAACAACCCAAGATCTTGCAAATAAAGAACCAACTGTTACTCCAAATCTTTGTTTTCCTTGCTCTTCTTCTTCTTTCGTGTAACGTCAGATGTCCAACTCGGTGTCGCGTAGCCATGCCCGCATCTCTGGCCCTAGGTCAGGGGTGGGCAAACTTTTTGACTCGCGGGCCGAACTGGGTTCTAAATTTGGACCGGAGGGCCGAACCAGGAGCAGATGGACGTAGTGTTTGTGTGAAGTAATATAAGCGACCTGTAAAGGTCATTGCATAAAAGATTTTGGCCTTTAGTAGGTAGTAAAGCATGGATATTCCAAACAAGTTTTTTGAAAACAAATTTATTTATTAACAGCATTAAAAAAAAAAAAAAATTCACTAAAAAACTGCTATCAGTGATTCTCATAAAATACGACACTGTTATTATGAATAACAGTCTCCATCACTTCAGTGCCTGCAGGTCAGATTAATGAAAGATGTTTATCTTATGAGATCACATCAAACATTCTGACCAAATATATCATCTTGAAGAATCGGTGAAAGCATACATCCAAATAAAGTAATCAAAACGGCAACACGGTGAGGGGTATCTGAAAATCAGAGCAGAGTTTTAACTCACAAACACCTGGTAACAGAGGTGAGGAAACGGGAAACACTTCCTTAAAGTAAGCCTTAAGAACTTTACAGGTTAAGATTAGTCGCAAACAGGTGGTGCATCAATGTCCTTGAGCATCCTGCATTGTTTGAAAATGAGAATGGTCGCTAGTTTCAATCCCTGCTATGTGTACAAATCATATTCAAAATGCATTTTTTTACAACAAACTTGAGAGCCTCCCCTTCATTTTCAGTGGGAACAGTGTTGTTGGTCTCCCTTTTTTGCTAGTGCGTCATAGTCTGGAGTAAAATTTGTTGTGGCAATTCTTAGGAGAGATCCGAGGTGTTGGTCCGTTTACCTCGATCTGTGACGGGTTGATGTTGATGTGGCTGAACGTCACGTCGCGTACGTCGAGCCAAATTGGCCACTCTTTTTTAAACACTCGGCACTGTGTCCACCTTGCTTTTCCTTGGACGACTCATTTTAATAGAAGGATTCCAGGGGAAGGTTTGTGGGTGGCTTTAGCGTAAAACTGTATCGGAAAGCTCAGCGCGCGAATTACAAGAATGCTGTCGTCACAGCCCACGCTCTAAATTCGGGACTGATACAAATAGAGCGCGAGTGCGCCATGTCCGTACTACTGAGTACGTACACGCACTTGTGAGTGTGCACCGAGCTTTCTGACAAGGCTTCCGGTAGTAAATGCGCAGGCGAGCGGTTCCCCATCTACTGGGGAAACGCAGTCATTGCAGGCAAAATGACCAAAAAAAATGTTTAATAATACAATTTGTTCAGGGTTGGCGGGCCGGATTAAACGGTCCCGTGGGCCGGATGTGGCCCGCGGGCCGTAGTTTGCCCACCCCTGCCCTAGGTCGAAGAGGCTGGCTTCCGAGGGTGGTCCATATAAGGGGCAGATGTTGATTATATGGTCGGCGGTCTGCTCAGGGTCACCACACTCGCATGCCGCACTGTCCGCCAAGCCCCACGTCTTCATTGATGACCCAAAGCGACCGACCCCAGTCCGTAGGCGGTTCAGCGTGGTCCATTGCCGGCGTGGTAGGTCGTCTCCTCCGATGGCGCCATCTCCTGGGTCCCAAATGTAGCGGTGGACTCGGGAGGGTCCGGCCGACTCCCACTCCTGCTTCCAAGCTGCTGCCAACCATGCATCTCTGGAGATATCCTCAGAGGTGGAGTTGAGCATCTCTTGTGCTGCCTTGTTGTAAGGGTGGCGGGACTTGAGTCTGCTTGGAGGTGCTGGTGTTATTGTGGTGTTGTGCAAGATGTGCCAGTCATATTTTTGTGCCTTCCTGGCCAGGGCGAGGGTGGCAGCCTCCCGTCGGAGGCCGGCCGGTGCTATTCCCGCGAGGACCGGCAAGAGGGACACAGGAGTAGGTTTCAAGCATCCAGTTATTATCCGGAGGGAGGTACTAATAGCCACGTCGACCTTTCTCGCATGCGGGCTTCTGCTCCAGACTGGGCTGCAGTATTCTGCTGCAGAGAAGACCAGGGCTTGAGTGGATATTCGCAGCGTCTTAGCGGAGGCTCCCCAGGTTGTTCCAGCGAGGCGGCGGATCAGCGCGGCTCTGGATGTCACCTTGGCCTTGACTTCTTCCAGGTGTTGTTTGAAGGATAATGACCGATCCAGACGCACTCCAAGGTACTTCGGGGCTTGCTGGACCTCCAGACATTTGTTGTCAACGCGCACCTCAAGTTCCCTCCTGGCTTCTCTGGTGCTAAGGTGGTATGCCGCTGCGACTGTCTTTCCGACGCTGAGCTGTAGACGCCACCTCCGAAGGTATGCTACCAGTGTGCCCATGTCTTCATTAAGACCCTCTTCCATCGCCTTCCACGTTGGTCGGCTCAGCATGATGGCAAGGTCGTCTGCGTAGCCATACTTTCTCGATGCTGTATCAGGTAGGTCGTGGATGTAAACATTGAACAGCATCGGCGAGAGGACAGACCCCTGCGGTACCCCGTTCCTCAGTCTTCTGAGCCTACTGCACTGGCCACTGCTGGTCTGGAGGATGAAGCTGCGGTTGGAAATTGTCTCCATGATGAACTTCACCATGTGCCGGTCTGGTATTGTCCTCAGCAGCTTCAGGTGGAGTCCCCGGTGCCACACGGTGTCATATGCAGCCGTCAGATCCAGGTACACTACCCCAGCTTTCTCACTGTCCTGGAAGCTGTCCTCGATGTCCTGACAGAGTAGTGTTACCTGGTCTGCTGTTGATCTTCCATGACGGAAACCAGCTTGTTCCCGTGGGAGCTGTGAGTCCACCACTGACTCGATGCGGCTATGGATCATCTTCTCCAAGATCTTAAATGGGACACAGAGCAGCGAGATTGGTCTGTATGACTTAGGATCTTCTGCAGGTTTATTTGGCTTCGGCAGAGCTATGACAGAGGCACGGCGCCAAGTCTTTGGGAGCTTTAATCTCCGGTAGCATGATGTAAAGAAAGCACAGAGCCAACCAGATGTTGTTGTGCTCTGGTGGATGACAAACTCTGGGTGGATGTTGTCACGGCCAGGGGATTTGCCTGGCTTGAGCTTGCTCAAGGCCTCACTGAGTTCCTCTGCTGTGAATTCTCCCGAGAGGTTGGAATCGACACTGGCCGTCCCGAGAGGCCAGACACCTCACACGATATCAGTCGGGCAAAAACTTTGTCAGCATCCGGGAAGCGGCCGTTCTTCAGGAGATGGGATGCAATGGCATTTGCTGTGACTGGGCAGCTGTGGGGTGTTGTATTTCTGCCTGTGAGCTGGTTGATGGTCTGCCACGCCTTGCGACTAGAATGGGTGAAGTCGATTGATTCGATGACTTCTGTCCATCTAGCCCTACGGGTGATATCCAGCTTCTGGAGCAGTGCTGCTGCAGTCATGTCCACCTCTTCTCTGGAGCTAGCCCTCTGGTGATCACACAGAAGGCGGCTGCATTCCTTGTCCCAACCCGGGATGTAGTTCCTGTTATAGCCCCGTGGGATGGTCTTCTTTGCCGCACCCAGGAGGACCTGGCAGTAGGCTGCATAGGCCGCATCCAGATCGGCTGTGTCTGGGTCTGGCAGGCCAGCTGACCTTCTTTCAGTCTCCTCAGCATACGACTCCCAGTTGGCCTTTCGCACTGGTGGAACCGGTACCAGGGAAACCCGTCAAGCGATGGAACTTTAATGATGGATGGCCGGTGATGTGATCGGGGAAACCTATCCAGGATGCGTCTCTCCGGTTTCGGGTCGTTACTGTGGCAGATGGCGAAGGCCAGGTCTGGGTTGGTGGAGGTGTTCCAGCGTGCAGAGAAGAACGTTGGAGGCTCCTTGGGGTCGTACAGCAGCAGAGCATCAGTGTTGGAGGCCCATTCACTCAGCGCCACTCCATTAGGTGTTGTGTGGTTGTAACCCCAGTCTGTGTGCTGACAGTTGAAGTCACCTGCATAGATGGCAGGTGCAGTTATTGATGGGAGTGATGTCACGGACAGCTCCGATGGTGGGGGTTTGTATACGTTGACGACTGATGTTTCCTGGATTTTTGTAGCCAGCCACTCGATGTTAGAGCCTGGTGGGGATTGTCTGCTGGCTGACCAGCTTAATTCAGTCCTGACGAACGTTGCCACACCGTGTTGCTTGCTGTAGATCAGTGGTTCCCAAACTTTTGCAGGCTGGCGCCCCCTTTGGCTCCCCAGTGAATTCCTAGCGCCCCCCCCCCCCAAGGACCGCCATTTATATAAATAAATAATACATTTATATAAATAAATAATACATTTATAATATCATTACCATTACGTTGAATTAGTGGGAGCACTGAGTTTGTTTCTCAGAAACGAGCCGGTCCCATCTAGACGTAATCGGAGACAATGACACCCGAAGTGATTTAAGGTTTGTCTTTTATTGCAGGATGCTTGGTCTCCATGTGTTGAAGCAGTTTTGAATGCTTCACTGCCTGGTTAGTTAGCCTGTCGCCACATATTAGCTTTGCGGGCTCGACTGGGGAAACGTCACGTGACCGGGACGAGTGTCTTGACCTGAATTAATTGATCGTCGATAAAAAAAAATTCTGTGCGGCTTGGCGGCCCGGTACCAAGTGACCCACGGACCGGTACCGGTCCGCGGCCCGGTGGTTGGGGACCACTGCCCTAACCAGCTTAACACAACACGGCGCGTTCTGGCGAGTCCCCAATTTCATGTTGACTTGAACTCAAGATGATGTTGACCGCCAGAATGCGGTTTTTATTATAAGATAAAATTCAGAACATTACAAGCTTGAAATTACAAACCTGAGCTTTTGCTTTTGTAGTCTATGCTGTCGGATCTGACTGGGCCAGAGCGGCGTGTTGTGTACAAATCGACTGCCGCCCCCCTACCGCCCCCCTACCGCCCCTTTCTTCCTCACCGCCCCCCCAGATCTTTCCACCGCCCCCAGGGGGGCGGTACCGCCCACTTTGGGAACCACTGCTGTAGATGGACCCAGCAAGATGGAACCCAGGAATCTTGAGGATGTTGTCGGATGTGCAGTGTGTCTCCTGCAGGAGCAGAACCGCTGCCTCGTTGGAATCAGCCAGGTGACGCAGGACTTCGAGTTTGGCGGTTGTTAGGCCCTCGACATTGAGTTGAAGCACTGACAGGCCTCGGTTTTCGACGGTCGGGATGACTGCCCGTCCGCCGGTCCTAAGCCTGCCAGCTCGAGCTCGACGAGCTCGACGTTTGGTTGACGACATTCGTTTCACAAGTTGGTCTTGCACCATTACTTGCTACTTGCAGAGGAGGCCACGTGGAGGCTGTCGTCTTCTCCTTGCTCAATGACGGACATCTTGAACAAAATGCAATTGGTGACCCCTGACGCGATGTTCAGTTGAGCGATTTTTGGACAAAGAGGGGGAGAGCTTCTTCTGCGATCTGGAGGCCTGGGGCCCACCCTTTCAGGTCAGAAATCTTTTTCATTCATAAACGGTGGCCTCCGCACCGTAGTGGTATTGTCTTTCACGACCCCAAATTTAATAATTTATGTGGAGATGGTTGTTTCTTTGTTGAAGAGAGTTAAAACTTCTGAGGTGGAGTCCGGAGTTTTCTTTTATGTTGTGTTAAAACTTCGAGGTGGAATCCGGAGTTTTCTTTTATGTTGTGTTGAAACTTCCGACGTGGAATCCGGAGTTTTCTTTTATGTTGTGTTAAAACCTCCTAGCTGGAATCCGGAGTTTTCTTTTAAATTGTGTTATGTTGAATAGTGTTGTCTGTGCTGTTGAATACGTGGTCTGTGCTGGTGTTGTTTGGAGTCCGTTGAATTGATATTGAAATTGTCTGTGGAGAGAAACATAGTGTTCCGGCTCTTGTATTGTCTGTATTGTGGACGGCCGGTGGCAGGGCGTTGGCTCTGTTGCTTATATGTTTGTGCATAATGTTTGTGTAATTCGAATACCATCCCGGAGTCCCCCCAAGTCATCAGTGAACGGCTCATGACCTGGCGTATCCCCCTGGTGAAATGCCGGTTTGCTACGCTACTCAGTGGATATGCCCCCAACCTGGATGCTGATGGCAACATCAAATATGCCTTTTACAAGTCTCTTGCAGCTGCCCTATCCTGATTTCAACGCCCGAGTTGGCACCGATGCCAAGCTGTGGACTAAGGTAATCAGAACCCATGGTTCTGGAAAGATAACATCTTGGATGCACCCGCGATCCAAACATCAGCACTTGCTGGACTATATTATAACATGGCAACAAGACCAACAAGACATCTGCATAACCCGGGCCTTGCGTGGGGCTGAATCCTGGTGGTCGATGGTCACATCAACTGATCAGATCGAAGCTGAGGATGAAAACCCCCACTGTCAGGGTTTTCCAGATTATCTTGAACGTATGATTATGTTGGAATGTAACCTGTAATAAATAACCTAGCTATATTAGTTTTATGCTTATGTTGGAATGTAACCTGTAATAAATAACCTAGTTTGTCCCATCCTACACAACGTCGTAAAACACCCCCTGCTATGTTTTGACGAGAGGTCAAGGGCTTTCTCTCCATCCAGTCCACTCTCACCCCCACCCTGTTTCTCTTAATAAAAATGCTCTTGCAAGAGGCCAGAGTCAGACCTCATTCGATCATCGCTGTACGCACAGCGAGGAATGACTCTCCACCTGCAGGTGTCTAAAAGGACTTACTTGTCTCCCGTGTGGTTCTTGCAAAATAAGTTAGAGTGAGCACCACTCTAACATTTTGGTGCCGTGACCCGGATCCCTCATACCCACCATCTGGCTGATGGAGGAGGACGTGCTGCATTGTCGACAAGCCAGTGTCCATTAGGAGGACCTGGAAAAGAAAGTCCTGGGAAGAGAATTCTTCGCTGGGCCAGCATCTTAGGTCTGCCGTCGTCTGACAGAGGTGGATTGACGGGATCCGGCAGTGCAACGAACCAGGGGACAAGTAAGTTAAAGCTCTAAAGTTGTGTGATTGTGTTGTTGTGATTGTGTTGTTGTGAAACGCGTAAAAAGTTAAAGGTGCACGAGATATACGGCTTTGGTTTGTCCGAGCTATGAGATATACGGCTTTGGTTTGTCTGAGCTATGAGATATACGGCTTTGGTTTGTCCGAGCTATGAGAAATACGCCTTTGGTTTTTCCAAGCTAAGAAACAGCTGGGATTCTAGTCCCAGTGGAAGGAACGGGCTAAGAAAAAACAGAGCTTCTTTTTCTTAATTGAAGAAGGGCATAGATTCTTTTTTTGTCCGTTTTTCCAAGCTGTTTGCATGAAAGTTGTGTGGTTGAGAGTGTGACTGGTAGGATAAATTGACTAGATAGCAGTTCTAGCATTGATCCACGGCAATAACACAGGCTAGTAATTTGTTGAAAGGTCAATTTAAACCTGCATTGAGGATCCTCAAAGAAAAGAAAAAAAATTGGAAAAACTAAAACTACTAGAATTAATATGGGAAAAAGGAACGATAAATCTCTAGCTCTTGAAG
Organism: Syngnathus acus; assembly: GCF_901709675.1. NCBI lineage: Eukaryota > Metazoa > Chordata > Actinopteri > Syngnathiformes > Syngnathidae > Syngnathus > Syngnathus acus. The sequence goes on from NC_051093.1 coordinate 321,252, forward strand.
GAGATGAGAAGTTCATGGCGAGTAGATTTCTAATTGTATGCAATACATGCCGAAGTGGAAGAAAAAGTATGGAGTACAAGGAAAGTTGAAAGTTCAAATGTGGAACGTTGTGGTAGAACTTTTGGAGGAGAGTGTGGCTAGGAAGCCAAAGGGACTGAGAAAGGAAAGAAAAGAGAGAGAATTGAGTTGTGCTAGAGTGTGGTTGAAAGCTTCACAAGAGAGGAGAAAACAAATTCAAAAAACAAAAAATAGAAAGGTGAAAAGTGATGAGGCTGCGAGTATCAAAAAAGGCGAAAGTTCCGATGTATTTCATGATGAAGATAGATGAAGATGCAACGGTCTTCTTCCAAATTTCCCAAAGGGGCAGAGGAAGAGTTAGAGACCAACAAGGCCGCAGGCCGCCATTCAATTCAAACTCCACATTAAATTTGGACTGTTGGAACTGTGGGAAACGGGGACACTTGGCAAGAGTGTGTCGTCATGTAAAACAAAACCAATCAAAGGGCGGAGGAAGAGGCAGAGGAAAAGTCACATTTTCAGCATGACAAGCTTCCTCCCCTTTGACCGCTCATGCTAATACAGAGAAAGAAAGAATAGATGCCCATATGACAGCAAAACATGTCATTGTCAGATTATTAGAATTTTTTTTTAGATTATTAGAGCTCCTGTCCATACAAGAAGTATGACAATGCTGTTTGTATGCCCAATGACAAATTACCAGAGATCAAATTGTGTGCACACTAAAGTTAAAATTTGCAAATCAAGTGGTCAAGAAATGCAACTTTCTTCTAGAAGATAAATAAAAAATTAGAATGTGCTGTCCTCGTGTGCGTGGGAGGGACCAGCTCATGATCGACTGCAGGAAATGGCCAGCCTGTGACGAATCATTGGTGCTGGGACCTAACTTTCGCGCGCGAGAGCTGTGCATGTGTGTGCGTATGTGTTAAAATGATGAAAATTGGCTAAACCTTTAGTGTAAAGACATTTGCTAGACTGTGCTCTTTTGCACCGAGAGAAATCTGTTTGCGAGCAGAAACTGATCCACACCAGTGCATGTTAGTGTCGAGCCTTCATGAGAAATTCGAAGAAAAAAAACGACAGAACATGCTTTCAGGAATTGGAAGAAGCAAAATTGTGAATTTAGGACATTGCAATGCTACATTTAATAGGAATAATTGATTAGTTGTGTTATAAGATTATAGAAACCTCTATATGCGAGCTAAATCTGAGAGATTGAGTTCTTTAAATTTAAAAACATAGAAAAACTTCTGATTAATTTGCCAGCAGTTTTTTTGTGTGTGTTGAGTTTTTTTTGGATTGGTGGAGTGTTCTATCAGGAACCTTGAGTTGAAGATGGTGTATGAATGTTGTGTGGGGGGCTTGGATAAATTGGGACCAATGTGATGGAAAGACTCCTTTTTGGAGACTGTGTGTGAGATGCAAATGAGCATTGATGAATGATTGCCCGAATGAAAGGAAAATACTGGTTGAATGGTTGAAGTTGTTGGCGACTACTATGGAAAATTAGTAGAGCGACTTTGATGAAAGAGTGATTTTGAGTAAGTTAAATGCTAAGAAAAAAAAAAAAGAAAAACATTGCTTTTGGATTGATAATTAACTAGAGAAAAAACTGGAGAACCAGTAACACATGCAGAAGATGTGTGAACTGGGAAATTGAGAAGCGTTTTGGAAAGAAAGTCAAATTAAATGATGATGGAATCATATGTAGTAAAGAACACATTCTCCCAAAAAAGTTTGTCAAGGTGTGAGGCATGGGTGTTGCCAAGCCTCAGAAGGATGGAGTGAGTAGGACAGATAGTGGAAGATAGTAATAATACAACACTTTACAACATATGGATTTTCTAATACATTTGGTGTTATACTGTGGTAAATTTTTATTCTGGTATCATACAATGTATATCTCACTAGTAAGCCTAAGTGTGACCGGGTCATGTTGCGGGTCAGGTTCGTGCGGGATTGTTTGGGCCTTGGTCCATGAACGTAGACTCATTGGCATGAGACACATATGGTTTCCATTAACAACTGACACAACACAACACACAACTTTGGCCTATGTGTCCTCTGCATCCATTGCAGCCTGGTCATCCTGGATAAGGGACCTTCCCATCTGTGGTCTCTTCTCAATGTTTCTCATTTCCCCGAGCTGGAGTTTTGAGTTTTTCCTTGCCCTCTTGGGAGTTTAAGATCAGGGGATGTTTGAGAATATTTGCCATTTTTCACGTCCTGAGTGTTGTTAGTCACCTAAATGTTGAACAGAGGGTGTGATTTACCGAAGTCAAATTCCTTGTTTGGCACGCTCAAACATGGCGAATAAAAACCCTTGAATCTTGAAGATATGCACCGTGTAGAGTTGGGGAGGCTGACTGTGGGGTCATAGATCATCCAACAGCCCTGTGTGCGCGCACCCAAGTGAAGGGAAGCGCAAGGGGGCGAGACACTTCTCTCTGACATCGGTTGAACAAAATCTTTCCCCAATCAGCCGTGTGTGACTGAAGTTTTCCTTCCCCAAGCCAGCCACTTTTTCACCGTTTGTTTGGAAGACCAGCTCTTTGGTTAGGAGGAATCATTAGGAAGTGCTCAAACTCTTCCCGCAAACACTCCTATCTGCCCAGTTCAAAAGGGCAATAAAATTGACTGCAAGAGTTGCAAAAAGCAGACGAAGAACATTCCTTGGCAGGTAGCATGATCAGGGCCCTCAAACTGAAAGATGTGTCAAATGCAAATTTACTGCCGCCTGATCTTTCTTCCCCACAGGTCAACAACCGCTCCAAGCCAGGAGACTGAGACGACATAAAGGTCGTCAAAAAGGACAAACTGGGCCAGCCATGGTGGGAGGGACCATTCCAAGTCTTGCTGACTACCCCCACTGCACTGAACATTGCTGGAAGGCCCAGCGAAGTTTCACCTCAGCCACTGGACGTTACAGAGAGTGCTGTACCCCATTTTCGGAGTAAGGGGAAGGCTAACATCAAAGGGGCCTCATCGTTTAGGGTGGGGCGTCTCAATGTTGGTGAAGAATGGAATCCATAAGATCCCCACTCTGACTAGGCAATGGGAAATATCGGTGTCTCTGCCATCCGAGTAGCAACGGGGCTCCATATGCCAGGTGGATCCTCTGCTGCGTTGTGGTTGGAGCATGCTATGGTCTATGGCAGGGGTGCCCAATACGTCGATCGCGATCGACCGGTCGATCGCCAAGCCACTATTGGTCGATCGCGTGATATTAAAATGTTTTTATTTTTTTTAGCACTTGACGCGTGTACAAACAACAGCGCTAACAACACAACACAAACATGCTAGCTCGCGAGTTCCCTCCAATTGTCAGAACCCTGTTTTTTCTCTTAAACTTAAGAAAGGGTATAAAAATGAGTGGGGCAGCTGGCCATAGTAAGAAGTATCACTTTCACAGGGAATGGGAGTAGGACTTTTTTTTCACGATGACATATATATATATATATATAATTATATATAAAAAAGTAATTATAGGCCAGTTTCACACCTCCCATTCATAGCAAAACTTCTTGAAAAAGTAGTAGCACAGCAGCTTATTGATTACATGGTCGCCAATAATCGATATGACTCTTTTCAGTCTGGTTTTAGAGCTAATCATTCCACTGAGACAGCACTTGCTAAAGTGACTAACGATCTCCTCATAGCTATGGATTCAAACACTTCATCAGTACTGTTACTACTCGATCTTAGTGCCGCCTTCGACACTGTAGACTTTGATATTTTATTAGGGCGTCTTAAAAGTTGTGTTGGTATTTCAGGGTCAGCACTAGGCTGGTTCCATTCCTATCTATCAAATAGGACGCACCGAGTGGTCCATGGCAATGCGTCCTCTGAGCTCTATAATGTTACGTGTGGTGTCCCACAGGGATCGGTTCTCGGACCAATTCTATTTAATATTTATATGATTCCGCTTGGGGACATACCGTTTTTTTCCGTGTATAATACGCCCCCATGTATAATACGCACCCTAACAATGGCATGTTGATGCTGGAAAAAAGCCTGTACCCATGTATAATACGCACCCAATTTTTTTTTTTTTCTATTTTTTTTAAGTCCCAATGATCGTCACACACGCAGGGAGGCAATGGGTCCCATTTTTATAGTCTTTGGTATGGTCTTAAATGTATTTGCTGGATGTATTTTTTTTGTTGGCGTTGATTTCTCCGACTGCCCGTAAAGCCACCACCGCGATCAGATGAAAAGAGAGGAAAGTGACGTGCGGACATGTGAAAAAGGCGGCTCTGTATGGGAGAGACGTTGAAGAGGAATAAAAACACCCTTGGAAACCAAAACTTGCCCCTCGTCGTGACTCGGAGCCGCAACAAATGTTTCGGATTTGTGTAGGGTACATTGTGACAGCAAACGAGCAGGTGATCGAGCAAGCGTCTGATACGAGAGCATTGCGTTCGTATGGAGCGTGTTTGAAGTGAACAGCAGAGACGAAAGGAACAAGGCAAAGTGTTGTGAAATAAAATATTACCTGTAATACGCATTTTGTTATTTGCTGATTGTATTAAACTATCACATTCATTGTCAGTCAAGAAGAGAAGAGGACTATTATCCCTTCTTTGATGAAATGACCAGAGCACAGTACAAACACACTATTGTTCTTTCGGTATTTATTCAACCCACATTCTTTCACAACATGACAAGAAGAGAACAATACATAAATCAATACTCGTACCAGTACCATGATTTTCTTAAAAAAAAAATAATAATAATTTTATTAAAAAAAATTTTTTTAAAAAATTGTACCCATGTATAATGCGCACCCCAGATTTTAGGACAATAAATTAGTTAAATTTTGCGTATTATACACGGAAAAAAACGGTAATACGTAAATATAATATTAGTTTTCAATGCTACGCGGATGACACCCAATTATATATGCCGTTATCGATGACAGATCCGCGGGATTGTTGTAATCTTGAGGCATGCCTTGCGGAGATCAAGCAATGGATGTCTCTCAACTTCCTTCGTCTTAACCCAGATAAAACTGAGATGTTGATAATTGGTCCAACTCGTTTTCAACACTTGTTCAAGGAAACCGCTATAACTATAGATAACCGTACTATCACTCAGAGCGATACTGTAACTAATCTCGGGGTAATGTTTGACCAAACTCTCTCCTTTCAAAAGCACATTAAGAATATAACCAGAATTGCGTTCTTTCACCTTCGTAATATTGCAAAGATTCGTCCGATCCTCTCGACCGGTGATGCGGAAACTATTATACATGCGTTCGTTACGTCGCGCCTGGACTACTGTAATGTACTATTCTCTGGTCTTCCTGAGTCCCGCATCAAAAGTCTACAGTTAGTACAAAATGCTGCTGCAAGGCTGCTCTCACGGACAAGAAAATTTGATCACATTACCCCAATATTAGCCAACTTACATTGGCTCCCGGTCCATTTAAGATGTGACTTCAAGGTTCTTCTATTAACCTATAAATCACTGCATGGCTTAGCGCCTTCGTATCTCGTCGACCTAGTGGTTCCTTATGTTCCGTCTCGTAACCTTCGTTCGCAAAACGCTACCCTTTTAGCGACACCGAGGGCCAAGAAAGTGTCTGCAGGGTCTAGAGCATTTTCTATCCGGGCTCCAGAGCTTTGGAATGCCCTCCCAATGGATATTAGGACTGCTACCTCAGTAGAAACATTTAAGACACGTTTAAAGACACATTTCTATGACATGGCCTTTAACTAACCTGTAGTGGCCGATTCGGCCGGAGTTTGTTTTGTTTTCTCCCCCCCCCCACCCCCCACCCCCCCCTCCCCCTGGTTAGGTGGCACCCAAGCTGACAGCGGCTATCTGGATTCTCGTGGGCCAATTCAGGTTGGGGGAACTGCAGCTCAACCTCCACTGCCAGGATAGTAGAGGGCTCCTCCGGCAGCCCTTCGCTCTGTCTTGGACATCCACTTTTTTGATTTTCATATTATGTATTATTTGTGCCCTCTCTGCATCCATTACAACCTGGTGATCCTGAAAGGGGGATCCTTCCATCTCATTTTCCCCTAGCAGGGGTTTTTGAGTTTTTCCTTGCCCTTTTGGGAGCTTAAGATCAGGGGATGCTTTGAGAATAATTGTCAATTTTTGTCTATGTGAAGCCCTTTGAGACTGCTTGTGATTTAGGGTTATACAAATAAACTTGACTTGACTTGACTTGATATATATACATATATATATATTAGGGGTGTAAATCGCGGGTTTTGTCACGATACGATATCATATCGATACAAAGAACCACGATACGATATTTGCCGATATCTTAAAGCCTGCTGTGATTCATTCACGATACATCACGATATAGTGCTCCACGATCGATATTTTTATTTTTTTAAATAAAAAATATAGAACAATATCCTGATTTATAACAATTCATACGCAAAATCAACAAGGTACTGCAAACTCTTTATTTAGGAAATTACAAGAGTATTGTAGTATACAAAGTGCTTATTTTAACACTGAACTTTATCAAATTCCTATATTTTTTCTCATATAAGTAAAGAAAAATGAATATTCTTTCTTTTTTTGTAATACCATTAACTTTAAAGTGCATTACTGAACTATTTATTTACAATAATTTTAATTGTCCGTTGAGCCATCTTTTCTTTGGAATCCAAAGTGCTTCCAAACGAATGACTTGAAGCCCAAAGGGGAGCGAATTTCCTCGTCTTCTTGGACACTAGCCATAGCACCAGCCCAGGAGCCGCGTAGTTGTCGGCTCCCCTTTCACGTGCCTGCTCTGCTCACAACACAACACGCCGCGTACTGCTCCCGAAAAGAGGAAGCAAGCAACAATGAACTGGATTTCAAAATAAAGTCGCGTCTAATGTCCGAGGTCAAACACGGCGATATAAATCGATGTTTACGTTTAGCATCGATGCCAATAAATCGTAGAGCATTATATCGATTAATCGATGTGTATCGATGAATCGTTACACCCCTAATATATATATACACGTATATAGTGCAAGGAATAGAAAGGAAAACACAATAGGTATTTTTCTGGACTTATCTAAGGCGTTTCACATGGTCAATCACCATATTCTATTGCAAAAAGCTGTCTCATATTGGAGTAAAAAATAATGCGCTTCTCTGGTTCAAGAGTTATCTACAAGACAGACAACAGTTTGTATCCTACAATGGAACCAATTCTGCCTTACTTTATATGCAATCCGGAGTGCCTCAAGGATCAATTCTTGGGCCTTTGTTATTTTTGATATACATTAATGACCTATCAAATGTCTCAGATAAACTGTCCAAAATTTATTTGCAGACGACACAAGTGTCCTGTACTCTCACAAAGATCCCAACACCATTATAAGGGTCTTAAATGAAGAACTTGGTAAACTGTCTATTTGGTTTCGGTGCAACAAATTATCACTTAATATTAAAAATACAAACTTCATATGTTTTGGTCTCAAATCTCATGTATTTAACAAATCACCAGCAATATATATTGATAACATCCCTATAACTAACGTGTGTTCTCCACGATTCCTTGGCAGTATGATTGATGGATCATTGTCCTGGAAATCTCATATCATGACTATTTCCACAAAAATGGCCAAGAGCATTGGTATTGTACGTAAAACCCGTCATCTAATCAGCTCCGAGGTAGCCACTATGCTATACTACTCAATGATCTATCCGTATATTTACTCGGGGTGTAAATCGCGGGTTTTGTCACGATACGATATCATATCGATACAAAGAACCACGATACGATATTTGCCGATATCTTAAAGCCTGCTGTGATTCATTCACGATACATCACGATATAGTGCTCCACGATCGATATTTTTATTTTTATTTTTTTAAATAAAAAATATAGAACAATATCCTGATTTATAACAATTCATACGCAAAATCAACAAGGTACTGCAAACTCTTTATTTAGGAAATTACAAGAGTATTGTAGTATACAAAGTGCTTATTTTAACACTGAACTTTATCAAATTCCTATATTTTTTCTCATATAAGTAAAGAAAAATGAATATTCTTTCTTTTTTTGTAATACCATTAACTTTAAAGTGCATTACTGAACTATTTATTTACAATAATTTTAATTGTCCGTTGAGCCATCTTTTCTTTGGAATCCAAAGTGCTTCCAAACGAATGTCTTGAAGCCCAAAGGGGAGCGAATTTCCTTGTCTTCTTGGACACTAGCCATAGCACCAGCCCAGGAGCCGCGTAGTTGTCGGCTCCCCTTTCACGTGCCTGCTCTGCTCACAACACAACACGCCGCGTACTGCTCCCGGAAAGAGGAAGCAAGCAACAATGAACTGGATTTCAAAATAAAGTCGCGTCTAATGTCCGAGGTCAAACACGGCGATATAAATCGATGTTTACGTTTAGCATCGATGCCAATAAATCGTAGAGCATTATATCGATTAATCGATGTGTATCGATGAATCGTTACACCCCTAATATTTACCATTGTAATATCGCTTGGGCTAGTACTCACCAGACCAAACTTGAGCCTAGTCTGCAGAAACTAGCTCTAAGACTAATATGTTGTGTACATCCGAAACATTCATCTCAGCCTCTTTTTACTCAGCTAGGCATCCTCACTGTTTTTCAAGTCAATCATCTTCAAATTGGTCTCTTTCTTCATGGCTCATTGGGGAGAACCCTTCCCCTATTTTTTCATAACTTATTTAGACATAATTCTCAGGTCCATAATTACCCCACACGCAGCTCAAATGACCTCAGACCACCAATAGCCCGTACAGCCCATACTCAATTTAGCATAGGCTACAGAGGGTCAAAGATTTACAATTCACTGCTACTATTTTTATGGGACTTGTCTTCTCACCAATTTAAGAAGGCTCTGAAATCACTTAGACACTAAATACTTTCCATATGGTATGCTAAATGAACCTGGATCTATTCATTATTCTCTTTAGTTATAGTTTTGGTGTGTTTTTTCCCTACTGTTGTATGTTGTATACCTTATCCCTGTTATAAATGTTTCTTTTTTTTTCATCTATATGACATGTATTAGGATGCTTTTTTTTTTTATCCATTGAAATTTTATCTTAAATGTACCGTAAATTCCGGACTATAAGCCACACGTGCACACGCGTTTTTTACAAAGAAAGACCGTTCACAGAAAGCCTTTTTAAAGTTTTAATAACATACTTTAACATGTCTTTCTAAACATTGCCTGTGACGCAGCAGTAGTACCGCAGCAACACGGAAGTGTGCACGCGAGTTATTAACAAAGAAAGACTGGACACAGAAAGCTTTTTTAAAGTTTTAATAACATACCTTAACATTTCTTTCCAAACACTGCCCGTGACGCGGCAGTAATACCGCAGCAACACGGAAGTAACACAAGACTAATAGGGCTGGATTAAAAAAAACATACCCGGTAAAAGTCACTGAGACGCGGCGGTAACACAGCAGCAACACGGTAGTACAGCACCAACAGGGCTCATTAAAAAACATACCAGTAAAAGTAAAAAAAGAGCTTCATCGTCTTCATCTTCCTCCTGTGCACTGAAACCATCGAAGTCTTCCTCCTCAGCGTCCGATTGGAATAGCGTTAGATATCCTTCGCCTCACACTTTCTCAGTCTCTCTTTCGTCGTCGCTTTTATGCATTTCTTCGAGTGTGATGAGGGTCTGTTCATGCTAATTTTATTAATGCACGAAGCGCTAAATTACATTAAACTACCGAGCGACACGTATAGCTCCAGAGTAGACGGGACCACGAAATAAAGGGGTTCAAAGTAACCTTCTGAATAAAATGCATTAAAAGTTCATGTTCATTACAACTTGTTTTTGGTGAGCAAAATGTCAGAAGAATTGAATTTAAATGCTGATTGATTGGGTTTTAATACAATGCAGATGGTCCAAACAGCGCCACTGCTTTGTGTAATCTCTGAGTCACATGGCAGAGTAAGAGAAAGGGTTTAGAGCCGTTTGACGCAGGTCACCTAGCGTGCATTCCTACTAAAGCTCATAATAGTCACAAGCAACACAGCCAGAATAAGCAGCAGCCATAGTAGTGTTTCAAAATAGTATTTTTGTTGTTGTTTTTTTCTTCAAGATACCGCAGTGTATAAAAGTGATCAAGTCATCACAAAAATCACGAAGAAAATCCTTATATAAGCCGCACCTGACTATAAGCCGCAGGGTTCAAAATTTTGGAAAAAAGTCGCGGCTTATAGTCCGGAATTTACGGTATTCATATTTCTGGAGAATGCCACTTCATAAGCCCTGGAGGGTTTTTTAGACATTCTCCATCATTTATTTAATCTATGTACATTTTAAATTGTTTTTGTATGTGAAAACAAACAAACAAACAAACAAACAAACCCAAGCCCCTCTCACTCTGCTCCACTGGCTCAGACGGTGGCTTTAACTGCTCCACTCTCCGAGCCCACCTCCCACTCCGACGAGCTCGAGGTTAACGTCGCCGGTTGATGGGGCGCCATGTCACGTCAGCACTGTGGGAATTGCGGCTCTTCGTCACACCCTACATGCGCGCCTGCAGAGATGGTTCAGAGGTCCCAGTGGTGTGGACTTCTCCAGAGTCTGCTGCTCTGCACCCACCCCTGCCAGCCTCAGGTCTCGCTCATCCACTGCTTCTAGCCACACCACCATCCACTCTGTGGGTTCCAGTACGAAGCCGTTTAAGTGGTGCACAATGGAGCTGGATAATGTGTGCCTGCCACTGCTGCTGGACACTGCAGCCTCCAGGTCCCTTCTGAATGTATCCACGGTCCGTCGGCTCTTTCCGCGACTGAAAATTGAGCCGGGTGCAGAGGACCTGTACAGCTATGTGCAGGTTAAAATTGGCATGGTTGGGACTGCCACCTTTGCGGTGTGCTACGGCTCCAGAACTCTCCCTGCATTCACCTTTCAGGTGTCTCGCCATGGGAGCAACCTCCTTGGATCTTCATTCTTGTGGGATTCTGTTTTGTGCCCTGGGCTTCTCCATCACGGACATCTTTGGCGCCACCATACTGGGTATGTACCCGCTGCCCACAACAGAGGAGCTCTCGGCCAAGTTTCACGGCTCAGTGGTCTTTTCGAAGCTTGATCTCCGCCAGGGCTACCTGCAGGTTCCCCTGCACCCAGAAAGTCGCGACCTCACCTCTTTCATTACGCACATGGGGGTCTTCAGGTACATGCGCATGCCTTTTGGACTTAGCTCCGTCCCCAGCTGTTTCCCAAAGATCATGACCACTATCTTCGCTGGCATCCCGGGCGTGGTCGTGTACCTGGATGCGTCCTCCATCAAGTTCGTGGGCATCCGTCTGACCGCCAATGGCCTCAGCCCGCTACACCAACATTGATGCAATCCTGCCTGAGCCCACCTGCCCGGCGCAACTGTCCTCATTCCTGGGAATGACTGCATTCTACCTGCGTTCCGTCCCCCACTACTCCGAAACCACCGCACCACTGGACGCCCTCCTCAAACAGGATGCGTTGTGGTCTTGGACTCCTGCCTGCTCCGCCGCAGTCTGAAGGCCCAGCTCACCTCTCCTCCTGTGCTTGCCCACTTTGATCTGCAGAGTGACCTGTGACGCGTCCTGTCCCAGCTCCACGGGGGATGGAACATCCTGTGGCGTTTGCCTCCAGGTCATTCACCCTGACTGAACAGAAATACTCAGTCGGAGAGAGAGAAGCGCTGGCATGTGTTTGGGCATGCGAGAGGTGGCACATAAACACAATACTACTACAGAAGTTGTGTAAAATATTACAGAACTCTCTGCCGATCACAAAAGGCTCCGCACAAAAAAAGATTTTAACAGTTTTATTAGTGAAATTGAAAATTTTAGAATATGAGCTTCTGGAAAAACCACTTGTTCTTGCCTGTCTTGTACCTGCAAAAGAGCAGTGGACCCAATCAAGATGACACTAAGGTGAACTTAACAGGTTAGAACTTTCCATAAAAGGAAGCTCGGCTCTCTTCAAATTTCATTTTTGGACCTCTTAGCCAGCTTCTTATTACCCATGGTGGCGGTCACCTTGTGGGAGTAGCGGCCGATACCGGCCACCAGGGCATGGCTCAAAGGCCGGTCAGTCGTGCCGTCGGCGATATTCTGATTCACACAAAATCGAAGAACCGCTTCATGTAAAAAACTATTCAAATGGAATTACATTTGGTGCCTTGCGATAAACATTCAATATGTTTTGGTGTGTGCACCTCAGCCAATCGATTTGTCAGGTGGTTCGATGGTAAAGCGGCGGAGGGCAAACAGGCAGACCGGAGAGCCAGGGGTCGTGGCGTAGGCGAGCAGCGTAGAATCAATACGCAATTTCACAGCCGTAGAGGTGACCAATTCGGGTGTAAATCGCGGGTTTTGTCACGATACGATATCATATCGATACAAAGAACCACGATACGATATTTGCCGATATCTTAAAGCCTGCTGTGATTCATTCACGATACATCACGATATAGTGCTCCACGATCGATATTTTTATTTTTATTTTTTTAAATAAAAAATATAGAACAATATCCTGATTTATAACAATTCATACGCAAAATCAACAAGGTACTGCAAACTCTTTATTTAGGAAATTACAAGAGTATTGTAGTATACAAAGTGCTTATTTTAACACTGAACTTTATCAAATTCCTATATTTTTTCTCATATAAGTAAAGAAAAATGAATATTCTTTCTTTTTTTGTAATACCATTAACTTTAAAGTGCATTACTGAACTATTTATTTACAATAATTTTAATTGTCCGTTGAGCCATCTTTTCTTTGGAATCCAAAGTGCTTCCAAACGAATGACTTGAAGCCCAAAGGGGAGCGAATTTCCTCGTCTTCTTGGACACTAGCCATAGCACCAGCCCAGGAGCCGCGTAGTTGTCGGCTCCCCTTTCACGTGCCTGCTCTGCTCACAACACAACACGCCGCGTACTGCTCCCGAAAAGAGGAAGCAAGCAACAATGAACTGGATTTCAAAATAAAGTCGCGTCTAATGTCCGAGGTCAAACACGGCGATATAAATCGATGTTTACGTTTAGCATTGATGCCAATAAATCGTAGAGCATTATATCGATTAATCGATGTGTATCGATGAATCGTTACACCCCTACTGACCAACATTGTCAAGCACTCAGGCTTGCTGACAGCAAGCTCCTTAAGAGCCTCCCCTTAACGAGCTTGATCAGCAGCACCTGTGGATCCTCAGCCACCCTGCTCACGGATGCCACCTGTGGACAGAAGAGAAAAACTCCCAGACCCTGACACTTTCCCAGGTTTCATGAACATGCCCATTTCTGCACGGTTGACAAGAAGTAGGGGTGTAACGATTCATCGATATACATCGATTAATCGATATAATGCTCTACGATTTGTTGGCATCGATGCTAAACGTAAACATCGATCTATATCGCCCGTTTTTGACCTCGGACATTAGACGCGACTTTATTTTGAAATCCAGTTCATTGTTGCTTGCTTCCTCTTTCCGGGAGCAGTGCGCGGCGTGTTGTGTTGTGAGCAGAGCAGGCACGTGAAAGGGGAGGCGACAACTACGCGGCTCCTGGGCTGGTGCTATGGCTAGTGTCCAAGAAGACGAGGAAATTCGCTCCCCTTTGGGCTTCAAGTCATTCGTTTGGAAGCACTTTTTTTTTGCATTTGGATTAGAACATATGGTCAAGGTGTAATGTTTACTACATTCATTATAAAGAACTTATTTTTGTTTTGTCATTAAATAGTTCAGTAATGCACTTTAAAGTTAATGGTATTACAATAAAAGAAAGAATATTCATTTTTCTTTACTTACTTATATGAGAAGAAATATAGGAATTTGATAAAGTTCCGTGTTAAAATAAGCACTTTGTATACTACAATACTCTTGTAATTTCCTAAATAAAGAGTTTGCAGTACCTTGTTGATTTTGCGTATGAATTGTTATAAATCAGGATATTGTTCGATATCGATCGTAGAGCACTATATCGTGATGTATCGTGAATGAATCACAGCAGGCTTTAAGATATCGGCAAATTTTGTATCGATATGATATCGTATCGTGACAAAACCCGCGATTTACACCCCTAACAAGAAGCCATCAGCGAGGCATCGCTGCAACATTATAACAAGTAATCGAGTAGATGGAAGGAAGAAGGAACTGCGCGTAAAATATACGTCGCTTATGGCTAAGTTGGCACTAGCTATCGTGTGGTACAAACATGAGACCCATGCGACGTTAACTTCATAGAAATAAGTGGACACGTCTTCTAGCAGGTCCAAGTCAAAAGGTATATATTTAATAGCAAGCAGTGTGAAGTAGCATAAGTGTGGTAACAGGAAGGCTGCCATGTTGGAATCAACGCTGCCGAATCTAAACGCAGCCGTAAATGCTCATTTAAACTAAAGAACAGACGTGTATTTGTAAACATAATATAATAGTATGATAATAGCTGTAACAGAAACATGGATGAATGAGGAAAGATGGACTGATTTCGTATTGGAGGGTTATGAATTGCAATGCATAAATAGACCAAATAAAACAGGAGGAGGTGTTGCTCTATTTATTGAGAGCTCTCATCAATGTAAAATTATTAAGAGAATGTCAACCGCTATCGAAAATGTTTTGGAGTGCATTTCAATTAAAATCTGTATTGAAAAAAAGAAAAATATTATTATTAGTTGTGTGTATCGGGCTCCAGGCTCTTGCCTCGAGACTTTTAGCAACTGGATAGACTCTACCTTTTCGCTCACTGTTAGGGTTTGCAGAATATCTTCATCGTATGATTATGTTGGAATGTAACCTGTAATAATTTACCTAGCTTGTCCTGTCTTAACAAAAGTAGTAGACCAAAGTGCTAAGATCTTTTCACCTGATTGACTAGCTGCAGAGGAAGCAATCAAAGTTGCTTTGTTTACACAAAGTCGTAAAAGGCCCCCTGCTGTGCTTTGATCAGCAGGGAAGCGGCTTCACCCCATCCTGTGTTCCCACACCCCCACTTTCAACCCCACTCTGTTTCTTCTCAATAAATATGCACCTGATGAGGCCTGAGTCAGACTTCATTCGACCATCGCTGTAAGCACAGCGACGAGTGAACTCTCCACCTGCAGGTGTCTGAAACGACTAACTTGTCTCCAGTGTGGTTCTTGCAAAATAAGTTAGAGTGAGCACTACCCTAACACTCACCTCAGATAAAATGATGTACATATATTTGTGGGGATTTCAATATTAATTTAATAAAAGCAAATGAACATAAACCCACCTATGAGTTTCTAAACACTATGTATTGTTTACACTTGCACCCTAAAAGTACAAGACTTACTAGAATAACATCTGCTACATTGATTGACAATATAGTTGCTTGTAACTTGTCTCCAGTGTGGTTCTTGCAAAATAAGTTAGAGTGAGCACTACCCTAACATTTTGGTGCCGAAACCCGGGACCCTCATACCCGCCATCTGGCTGACGGAGGACGACGCGCTGTACACCGTCGACGGACCAGCGTCCATTAGGAGGACCTGGTAAAGAAAGACCTGGGAAGGAAATTCTTCGCTGGGCCAGCGTCTTAGGTCTGCCTTCGTCTGACAGAGGTGGATTGACGGGATCCGGCAGTGCAACGAACCAGGGGACAAGTAAGTTAAAGAAAAAAGCGCTGACACGGCTTTGGTTTGTCCGAGCTATGAGGTACGGCTTTGGTTTGTCCGAGCTATGAGATACGGCTTTGGTTTGTCCGAGCTATGAGATACGGCTTTGGTTTGTCCTAGCTATGAGATACGGCTTTGGTTTGTCCGGGCTATGAGATACGGCTTTGGTTTTTCCAAGCTATGAAACAGCTGGGATTCTAGTCCCAGTGGAAGGAACGGGCTAAGAAAAGACAGAGTCTCTTTTTCCTAATTGAAGAAGGGCGTAGATTCTTTTTTTTTTTGTCCGTTCCTCCAAGCTGTTTGGGAGGGTTTTACACCCATCCTGGATAGGCCTAAAGATAAAAAGCGCTGGAGTTTGTGTGGTTGAGAGTGCGACTGGTAGGATAAATTGACTGCAAAGAGAAATTGGTGGAAGGTCAATTTTAACCTGCATTGAGGATCCTCAAAGAAAATAAAAATAAAAAATAAATTGTATGAACCTAAAATACCAAATTAAGATGGGAAACAAAACCGGTAAATCCCTAGCTCTTGAAGGAGATGAGAAGTACATGGCGTGTAAATTTCTTAATTGTATGCAATACATGCCAAAGTGGAAGGAAAAGTATGGAGTAGAAGGGAAGTTGAAAGTTGAAGTGTGGAAGATAGTGGTTGATGTTTTGGAGGAGAGTGTAGATAGGAAAACAAAGGGACTGAAAAAGAAAAGAAAAGAGAGAGAGTTGAATTGTGCTAGACTATGGTTGAAGGCTTCACAAGAGAGATCTTGTGCAAAGAGTGCGAACTATATTTCGAAGACGAGCGAATTATGGTCATTTGGCAGGAATAAAACAGAAGCCTGGGGAAGATACTGATGATTTTCGCTTAAGATTTGAAAAAGAATTCAGGGTGCATAGTGGCACCCCATTCAATGATGCAGCTGAGAGTGCTTATCAGCAACGTCTTAAAAACGCGCTCATCACTGTTTCCCCCCCCCCCGACTTCGGCAACTGGGTGAGGAAACATTTGGTGGAAGTAGATATTGCAAGTGTGACAACAACTATGCAATGGGCCAGACATGCTGAAAAAGTGATCAAAAGAGGCAAAGGTTCTGATGTATTTCATCTAGGCGATGATGATGATGTTGACCTAGATGAAGATACAACAGTCTTCTTTCATGGGTCCCAGCAGGCCAGAGGAAGAGGTAGAGGCCAACAAGGTCGCAGGCCTCCATATAATTCAAAATCCCCATCAGATTCAGAGACCTGTTGGAACTGTGGGAAACGGGGACACTTCGCAAGAGAGTGTCGTCAGGCAAAACGACACCAATCCACCAGGAAGGGGCAGAGGAAAAGCCAAATTGTCAGCATGACTAGATTCCTCCCCTGTGATCTCTTGTGCTCCTACAGAGGAAGAAATAACAGATGTCCATATGAAAGCAAGACATGTCATTGTCAGATTATTAGAACGTTTTTAGATTGTTAGAGCTCCTGTCCATGCAAGGAGTATGACAATGCTGTTGTATGCCCAATGACAAATGACCAGAGATCAAATTGTGTATGTACACTAAAGTTAAAATTTGCAAATCAAGTGGTAAATGAATGCGACTGGCTTCTAGAAGATAAATAAAAACTTAGAATGTGCTGTCCTCGTGTGCGTGGGAGGGACCAGCTCATGATCGACCACAGGAAATGGCCAGCCTGTGACG